>NC_050593.1:10326803-10642636 GCF_013368585.1 Megalops cyprinoides | reverse complement strand
GTGACTCTGGGCAGCCTGCTGGATGACCAGCACTGGCACTCTGTCCTCATCGAGCGCTTCAACAAGCAGGTCAACTTCACAGTGGACAGGCACACACAGCATTTCCGTACAAAGGGTGACGGGGACTCCCTGGAGGTGGACTATGAGGTGGGTGTCTTCTTGTCCCCTCAGCTGAGCACCCCCCCCCCCTCCCCCCACCAACATTCATCTAGTCACTCTTAGTTCAACCTCCTCTGTCCCCAACACACACACACACACACACACTCAGGCTGCTAAAGCTGGAACTGATGTACATCATCAGGGGAAACATATAGATTTGATTTTATTTAAGATTTTTTCCACATTTTAATGGGAAAAAGGCCAACCTTTTGACAAGGTTTATTTGGAGTATACTTCCCAACACACCTTTACAATTATGGAAGGTTTTATATAACCTGTATGAGATTTGAAGCCATATTTAGTGAAGCAATAAAGTAATATTGATATTAATACTATTCTTGCCACTCATGTTACTCAGTGGAATTACTTCTCAGAACAATCCTCAAAATTGGTCTGCAATTTTGAATCTTTGTTTCCTTTTCACTTATTTCCTTCACAAAGCTCAGCTTTGGAGGAATCCCCCTGCCTGGTAAACCAGGGACCTTCCTCAGGAAGAACTTCCATGGGTGCATTGAAAACCTGTACTACAACGGAGTCAACATCATTGACCTTGCCAAGCGACGCAAGCCCCAGATCTATAGTGTGGTAGGCCTTTTTAATTTGCAACTAGCAAGGTGATCAACTTTACATTACCGGGTCAATTTAATATGTAGTTACATATCTAAGGCATAATAGAAAGGTTTTCAGTGGAAAACGGTTGCAGAATTTAATTTAATTGAATGATTAACTGGGGATACTCTCCAAGGCAAAGCTGGTTCTACATTCAAAGGCTGTGGACTTCTGATAGGGCTCTAATAAACAAGCTGTCTTACATATAGAGGAAAAGATCTTTTTTTCTTTTCTGTTTTTCCCCATTTCACCCAATCGGTTGTGTAAGCTCATCACCACCTCAATGACAATGCAGGGCGGGGGCGTCGCTCCACTCCTATCCCATGTGGAGCAAAGCCAATTTGTTCTGCCAATGTTGGGGCCCGGGTCATTGTAAGCAAATGACATGGCCCGTTTGAAACCTGAGAACCGGGGCTCATCCTGTACTGGAAACGAACGCTTTTACTGCACAGACAATATCTTGATACGGCCCTTTTTTCTGAGGAGGTGTTTCTCCTTGACACATTTCTTATTTGAGCAGCTCGCATTTTCTGAGGAGGCGTTTGCACTTCGGGGCCACTGTACATATTCCTACCCTTAAATCAAAATATTTTATGCTGCCTTCTCTTGTACGGAGGAGGCGGTATTTAGGATGACTCAATACCTGGATCTCTGAGCTCTCACCATGTTGAGTGAAGTTTAACCCTGCAGAGAAGAAAGGCTGAGAGTTCTACCGACATGTGCATCGTATCATCACAGGAAGACCATTTATGCATTCATTATCAAAATCATAGCAACAAATTCTCATCTTTTAAATCTAGCCAAGCTTTGAAGGCAAGGTAACATTAATGAGAAACTCATCAAACCCGTTCCAGGACTGCAGTGAAAGAGATAAAAAATTTAAAAAAACCCCAGATTAATTAGTAATTAACTGTCTTTGAATTACGATGTAAGATCCCTCCTCTTGTCATTGAAGTCTTTGGAGGATGTAATAGCAGTTACCATCCAGTTTTCTCAGGTAATGACAGATTGCTTCTGTATCTTTCATGGGAGTGGATCTTAGGAATCCTTTAGTGTCCAATTAGCAGCCGGTGGTGAAGCATAAAGCACTACACTAAAACCAGTCTCTTCTCTACTGGGAACAAGAATATGTGATAGACAGACTACAGCAGATACTGAGGGGGGCCTGGGGCAATAGGTTAGAGACGAATGAGTTAGAAAGACTCACTGTGCTGTGGAAGTCTATATAATTAAAGAGGATGTGCATCATAAGAGAAAAGATCCGCAAAATGAAGTGGGGGATTGACGAGAGTAAGTAGTAGTAGCAATAAGCCGGTTAAAATACAGGGGGCGGTCTAGATTGACAGCCATTTTTTTCATATAAGGGTAAAGGGAGACTGCGACTCTAGAGAGACTGAGAGGTCAATAGAAGTTGGCTTAAGCGCAGGAAGAAAGAAGATTTAACAACAATATGTATTAGATGGGGAACAGAGAAAAAGATAGAATCAGAACAGATCCTTGGGGGTATTCTGGGAGAGACAAAAATGATGAGCAGAGGGAAAACTTCCACCAAAAGTGTAGATAAATGTAATCAATAATGTAAAAAGAGTTTGTCAGAAATTCCAGGATTAGTCAGATTTGAAAGAATACTTGAGCACAGGATCATAAGTTGAGACAGATAAAGAAAGACTTAAGACAGAAGGAAGTGAAGCTTCACGTTCAGAGAAAAGAAAGGAGTTTGTTACAGATGGAAGAGCAGTTCCATTTCCTGATTGGAAAGGTTCAAAAGATATTTGATAATCCTCAATGTATACACAGGTTTTGAGCAGATGGAAAAAAGTAGAATACATAGGGTAAAGAGACAGAATAATATGTGTTCATGTTAAAGTGAGATTTTTTGAGCTTTTGATCTTATATTAGGCACAGGGGTGGCAAAATAAAATGTAGATGTTACGAAAGAGCTATAACTTGCTAATGTGTAGCTGTGAAGGGAAATAGAAGCAGACCTGCCAAACCAGTGAAGCAAAGCACAGGTGAACTCATTGACTCTTGGGATCTCTCGGCCAGTGCTGTCCTCCAAGCTCCAACAGCCACTGGAGCCACAGTGGTAGGTTGTTTGACATTTATTTTATTTATTTTGTTTATAACAATGACACAGAGGTGGCAGTCAAACTCCCAGCGCAGTGTCTGTGGACGTGGTGAAGGGAAAAGGGAAAAACAGAATACAGGCAGCACCACAAAATTCTTCCCTGGACAAAGGAAACAGAAATAAATGGAAAGGCTAGGAAAACAACTGGTTCCTGGGAACTGGCAAGGGGGGTATGACTCTGAAATGCAGGGTTATTAGCCCAGTGACAACAAACAGTCTCAGACAAAAAATACCCGGCGCTTATACTCGTTGGGGGCCCAAACGGACGCTGTCTGCTGGTCTCACTACAAAACAGCACTTTCCAGGCTCCACAACAAAATCAACAAAGCAATCTGCATTAAGCTTGTCACCAACAACCTCCTCAAGGTTCCTCAAACCACAGGTTCCTCAAACCACAGGTTTTCTCTTTTCTCCTTCCTGTCAGCAATTCACCCTTTTATGCTCACTGGAAAAGGAGGATGCATCTAGCTGTGTGATAGTGACAGCAACACGTGCCAAATAACAGCAGAAAAAAAAAAACAGAGAACTGTGTCTGTGTCTGATGTGTCTGTGGCCTAGTCCTAATGCAGCAAAGAAAGAAGTTGAAATAGGGATTGTGTTCATGAGCGAGAAAACTTAAGGGCATGAGATGAGGGAAAATGACATGGAAGTGATGATAAAAGACAGGGTTTTTTCAGGCACATTGAGGTGGGAGGGAGGGTGGAGGATTGAGGAGAGATGGGAGTAATGCCCTTGGGTTGTTAGTTGCAGATGGTATAATAGCTTGAAAATATGAGGGTTTAACAGAGGTCGGTGATTAGGAGACTGAGAGATAAGCCATTAAGTCAGATGATTTATCAAGATAAGTACCATATCGCTCTGCTTTCAGCAGCGTGTAGAGAAGACCAACCTTGACAGCGTTGACATACACTTTCTGCTTACAGACAGTGTTATATACAGTTAAGTAATAAACAATTTATGTTTTCATAAATACACAATCTGTGCTTACTGAAAACAAATTCAGCAAGATTTTTTTTTCTATCCACCTTTTAATGAAATTAATAGTGCTGTTCCATCTTACAGTCTAGCCTATACATTTGGAATGCAGCTGTGTGGGTCCAACCTTGAAAAGTTCTGTTGACATGCACCTGAGCATGTTTTACTGAGAAGGGAAGATAGCTACAGCAGAGAAAGACATGTGTGAGCAGCACTAGAGGGAAGGAAACAGAATCAAAACAAGTAAAGAAAGGGTTGGGAAAAAAAACAGTATCACCTGGAAAGGAAGAAGAGGACATCATATGAGTCAGAAGTGAAAGGGCAGTGGTAGTAGTGGTGGGAGAGGTACTAGTGGTAGTGGTAGTTTAGCCAAAAATCAGAGGCTTTGACAGGATACAACAGAAATAGTACATATATGTCTATGCATGAAGGGGAAGGCACGTATTGTTCCTAGGGTCAGGGAATAATTTTCCAGTTTATTTTTCAATAGTTTTCCAGCACCATAGTGTGCTTAATATCTTTGAAAAATAGTCCTAGGTAACATGCGAGGGTATTAGAGGATTGCATTTGTTACACCCCAGCACTCCTGCACAAGTGTGGCTGTGGTGAGATGAGCCTAATATATCCCAATGTCAATTCCTTAAAGAGCGTTGTTTAAATGTGAAAAAGGAGACACATGGTGCAGAAACTCTTGCCCTATTTGATTTTCTGCTTTAACACCTACAGCTCGTTTTTCTAAACCTGAACTTGGAAGTGACACAACTGGGACATTGCCTGCTTTAACTGTCACCTCTTCTTGGCACATAGTGCTTTGTGATTGACTGAAGTTACAAAGGCAGGAATTTAAAAATGTTTGATCCTTTGTAGAAGACTAAAAGTTTTGCATTGATCTTTTTATCTTTCATGCTTTGTACCAGAAATTGCTACTTTATGATATTAGTTCATGTGGGAGCACAGAATACCATATAAATCCATTCCAATATAATATGATGCAATAATTACATTTATGGTTTAATAGTAATTTTCCATACATTTGGCCTACATTTTGTTTTTTTTAAGCACCATTATGTTCCAGTTGTGGAAAAGAGAGGTGCTGACTGTCGAGAACGCGATCTGTGAAAGTCATCCCTTTAGGTGTTGGCCACGACATTTACTCAGCATGTCTGCTAATTTTGTCACTGTTAAGATGATGATGAAATGTAAAAAAGTGAATGGCAGCATCAGCAGTGATCCTTTAGAGTGCAAAGTGGACATGCAGTTTCAAAATCTGCTCTGCCCGGCCATTTCTGATGAGTGCACGATGCCCTGACCGGTAGTGATGAAATGAAAAAACAAACAGTCATTTTTAATGCAATCCGCTCTTGTGTTTTGAGGTGGAGTGTAATGGCTAATCCCCTGTATCTGTCACTGGGACTGAGGGATCGATGAGGCCTTCACATAGGTCCCAGTGACTTTTATGTTAGTGTCTAACATGTCTGCAGTCAGCATCTGCTCTGCTCTTTACAGTGAGTGCAATACTGGCCATGATATTCCCCATTGCCACCCAGCAGACCTGTATGACAGTAAATTCAGAGTTGTTTCTTCAGAGAGGAGACAAAAGGGGGCCAACTCATGGGCCTGCGTGTTAATATCTTCATGTGTTTAACATCCTAATTGTACGCTCTGTGTTATTGTTCAGAATAGGTGAGTGCCATTTCAAGGTGGTAATCACCCTAATGATACTTTATACTCACTGATATATTTGAGTTTAGAAAATGGTTATGATCCCTCCCTTCATTTAGCTTAATACAAACCTGGATATAATAAAAATAAGCCTATGTAGTTTCTTTGTAATTGTATTATAAAAGCCAAGTAACCTCCCTGATGGAACATAATTTACACAGTAACAAAAGGTTGAAAAGGTTTTGAAAATGTACACCAGTGTGCATAGCTACCACTCCTTCTAATTTAATCCTGTTTTTAAACCTAATTCTGACCTTAAATCAAAACCTAAATTTGGATTATACTTATACATGCATGTACTTATATGACAGTAATCACCCCACCCCAATCTCTACCGCCTGCTCTAATATGTACCTCTGCCTGATGTGTCTTTTCTAATGAGTGTGCTCTGCCATCCAGGGCAACGTGACCTTCTCCTGCTCGGAGCCCCAGCTTGTGCCCACCACCTTCCTGAACTCCAGCAGCAGCTTCCTGTTACTACCGTCGGAGGCTGCAGCGGAGGGCCTGTCTGTGCGCTTCCAGTTCCGCACCTGGAACCCAGACGGGCTGCTGCTTTCTACTGGGCTGGCCCAGGATCCTGAGCACCTGGTGCTGCAGATCAGCAAAGGCCAGCTGCAGCTCAGCCACTACAGATCAGCCCTGCAGAAATCAGAGATATCCACCAGTGAGGAGCGAGATACATTCTGCAGTACAGCTCTCGTCATATCACTGCTTATGGGCCCTAGGACTGAGAGAGGGGCTTCTATGCAGCAATACAGTGATTCAGGCAGCTAATGACAATAATTTGCATAAATTAGTTTGAAAGGTTGTGACTACAAAGCTGAAAGAAAAAATAGTATTTTCATTAAAAAGACAGAACCTGTGCTACCTCTTCTCAGACACTTTGGCTGTTGCAATTTGTCATTAGATATGAAGAGTCAAGATAATTTTCTTTTGTTTTTTTTTTGTCAAAGAGGAACAGGCAGAGTGTTGAGAGGAATGACACCTAGGGAGAGGGTTATGAGAGGGTTTTCCTGTTAGTGAAGTCAGTTGTGAAGAACAGGTACATGGGTGGCTTATTTTTGGATCATATTTTGCACTATATTTATGTATCTACAAGATGTTTCTCTGTTGGTTTTGTTCAGAATTTTGTGCAAGCATTTTATGCAACATTTATTTATTCATTTATTTTTCTTTCCTTGACAAACAGAGATATGGCACACTTATACACATTTTATAATAGAACTCAGACTGTGAGCAGATGGTAAGCACAGAGGGTATTGTAGAAACACAGCAGACATACACAGCTTGGGTCAGATTCAGTCTAAATTTAGACCCATCTCTAAATGAAATTCTGCGATACCAGTGTTTGTAATGTGATTTATTTTAGGCAGATTTACCAGACAAAGAACAACTGTCATTGTTAGGTGGTGCAGCAGCATGATAGCACTGTTGTAAAGACTGCGTATTCTCAGTACTCTGGTTTGCTCCCCCAAAGACATGCTGTCTATTTTTTAATTAATGACTGCTTCTAAATTGTTCCCTGTGTGGTGTGGGCATGCATGTAAGCATGCGATTGGATATGGATTAGCTTCATGTATTGGTTGTGGTTCCACTATGTGCCCTGTGGGTGGATAGATAGATAGATATGTAATATGTAATATATGTATTCTCCGATGTGATTGTTCCACATATTAACCTAGCCATTGGATCAAAACAGTTAAATCAAAACCTTGGAAATATAGGGTACAACAGAAAAATCACATCATAATCACAACACTTTATTCATCATTTTTCCACCAAACCAAAGCCGCGTCTTATTTCGTAGGTCACAACATTAACGATGGACTGTGGCACTCGGTGAGTCTCGGTACGCGAGGACTGCAGGTCTCTTTGACTCTGGACAGTATGCCAGCTGCAACTATGGAGCTGGGAGAACATATTGACTCAGGCAACAGCTTCTTCTTCGGAGGTATGGACACCTTTCAGCTTTTTTCTCTTCAGGTGTAATTTACTCTTTTATGGACAATAATCCAGCTGTCAATTATGAAATGTGTGGGTCGTAAAAGAGATGCTTAGAGTTGTTTATATTGAACCTTGGGAACTTTGCACTGTGGCTGTAAATACATTAAATAATGAAATCCCCTCTTTATGGTTTTATGGTTTGTGAGGTTGATGGATGGCAGCAAGGAAGGACAGTGCTGGATTTATAGTGGCTGCAGAGGAGACATGTTATCATGTAATACAAGCCTTGAGATTGCAGTTAACTGACTTTGGTAGTGGTTATCAGTGAATGGAGACTGAAGAATAATTGTCACTACTTTCACTTGCAAGGATTTCTGCTGAGACAGCTCAATTTGTGTGTGTGTGTGTGTGTATGTGTGTGTTATGTGTGTGTGTGTGTGTGTGTGTGTGTGTGTGTGTGTGTGTGTGTGTGTGTGTGTGTGTGTGTGTGTGTGTGTGTGCATGTGTGTCTGTGTGTGTGAGAGAGAAAGAGAGACAGAGAGAGAGAGGGAGAGAGAGGGTGGTAGATTCAGAATTCTGGGAATAATTAATATTAATATGACAGGTATACCGCTCTGTTTAATATAGTACACAAAAACAGTGGAACAACATATGGGCACAGTTAATGTTCACAAATGAATCTCACTGTGCCAAAAAATAACATGCTTAATTTTTCTGTAAAGCAAAATTATGTTTTATTATTGTTGTTATTCACTCTGGATTTTAGGAAAATATCTGTTATTCTAAGGACATGTGAATGAATAGCCATCTGTGACCTTTTTGTTCCCAGAATTTAGCCTGTAAATCTTCATAAAGATGTTTGTCTTAAAAAAAAAAAAAAAAAAAACAATCTTGCTAAGATGTTATAAGCTGCTTTTAACATATTTAGGCAGACTGTGAACTGAAAGCTTGGCAGCTGTTTACTTAAGTGATTTAGTAAAATAAAAGAAGTGAAAATGTGATCCGTCTGTATCACCCCAGGTTGCCCCATGGCCTTGAGCGACCCAGGCTGCATGAACCCTACCTTAGCCTTCCAGGGGTGCATGCGACTAATTTTCATCAACAACCAGCCAATGAATCTGCTCCATGTACAGAAAGGCCTGCTGGGTAACTACAGTGAGCTTCAGTTTGACATCTGTGGCATCCGTGACAGGTAAGGGGCCCTGGAAACCTCACTTCAGCGCGGTCAAGATGACATCATGCAGGCATGCTGCAAGGTTGATATGATATTCTTTTCAACCAACTTGGTGCAACAGATGTCAAAGAATGCTGTGGCAGAGTCCTGGGTCAGGTTCAGTACGGGCGGGTACCCATGGGAGACCCGTGTGTGCAGTTGTCTGAAGGTGTATTTTAACTATGTTCTAAATGTGCAGTTTGGGATGTGGTCCAAAACAAAATAACCATGTGGCAGGTTGAGCTATGCATTTCATCAATTCAAAACTTGATAACCTGGCTTAATATTAGTACTGTCAATCCTAATAGCACATGGAAAGATAATTCTGGGCAAATGAATAAGTTAGTAGGGAAGTGGAACATTATTCTTTGCAGTTTCTTGGCAGGGAAACATAACGAGGGAGTTACCTTAAATGTAAACAACAAAGCATGCCAATGGACAAGGTGAATATGGTGTACAATAATTTAAGAGTAAAGTCTGATTTTTGGTATTATGACAAAAAAGAATGTGTGGAGGGATATTCTACCTGTAATGTCAAGTATGAGAGGTAGGCCAATGTGTTTTTCATGAGCAATGTTGGCTCACATGACCCAAGGTTTGCATTTGTGGTTGCAGTGGGTGCAGGGTGACTGCAGGTTGTAAAAAGTGGACCTCCACAGGATTCTATGCAAAGGTTTGGGGGGTCTGGAAAGATATACAAAACAAAAGGTCTTTAAACGCATTCTATGAACGTTCATAATTAGAGTCAGCATCATCACAGGTGCAAGACAGTAGGACATTGTAGCAAAAACCCACTAAAACCCTATTTCATATATATTTTTTTTACCTTGGACCGTTTGGTGTCTTCATGCATTTAACAGTTTAACAGGAAAGCACTCTTCTGTTTTCCTGCTGCTCTTAAGGTTTTGTTGATGAAATGGTAATGTATTGCTGTGACATTTATTTTAATGAAAGCAATTCATTCAGTATCATTTTAGTGATTGAAACTTTTTGCTTTTTACAATGAGAGAATGCCTCACAAAATCCCAACTCTACCCCCTCTGCAGTGTATGCTATATGCATTAAAGGATTTTTTTTAATTATATGAAAACTGAGAAACACAATGCAAACTTGATAAGCCCCTTGAGAGACAACAGCACAGACACACTGGAGTCTGGAAGCCGTCCAGATGCCATCTAAACCCAGAAAAATGTAAGCCTCTGAGATTTCCATGAACATCTTGGTCTGACTGGTTCTCTCAGAGTTCAGTCTGTCTTACACTGTCTGAGGTCATGAGAAGTGGACTGGGGACTTCATTTAAATGGTGAAAATGGTATAGTAAACATTAAGCCCTAGAGGCCTACCTTCAAGTTATGTCCTGCGCTATGCTGCATCTCTAATGTTTGATGTCTGTGTAGGTTCTGATGACTAATTGATTAAGTGCCAAGAGGAAGCCAGTGAGCCCCCACAATGAGTGTTCTTCAGCCTTTTAATTCATTTTTCTATAGCTCATAAAATATGTTAATGACAAATTTAAGCAACTGTCAAGGCAGAACAAAATCATTGGCAAAGAATCTGATGGAAACCCTGTTAGTCATAGATGAATGTGTGGATGTGTAGGGAATATATGCATGATGTACTTAATTATACTCCCCTCTGTTGTAACCGAACCCCCCCCCCCCCCCCCCAAAAAAAAAAAGCATACATATGAAAAAATAGATTTTGCTGTTTTCATTAAACATCATGCATGAAATTTCCATTGGCAATGTACTGACTCATCTGCATAAAGTGACCGATGCTTTGATGGTCAGATATATTATATATTATATCAGATATATGCATTTATCTTCAGTGACTGTTCTTGGTGTTCAAGTCAGTCACAAGTGTCAAGCAGCATGTTTGTAGTACTGTATCCCCAATGTCAGAGAGACCCTGGTCTTTGTGAGGCACATAGCGGGAGATAAAAGCAACCGCAGAAGAAAGATGGACTGAAGGAATAAAGGCCAGGACGAGGCACTTCTCCCATTCTGGTTTTATGCCCCAGCTTTTCCTCAGCTCCTTGCTGTGATCCCCACAGATCCTGCCCGGGAGGACACACGCTGGCACAGCCGTGGCACACTTTGTGCTTAGCGTAATGCTCGAACCTGGCATGGGCAGGAATCGAAGCTGGCAGTCGAGAAGCGGGACGGAGTAAATTGTCAGAATGTGGATTGACAGTTCAGGCATCTTAGAGTCTAGGGGAAGGCAAAAAAAGCTGCTTATTATCGTAGGAGTGCACAGAGCTCTCCCGTGGTCACAAACATCCTCAACATGAGTCAATGGTGGCCCATAATGCCCCTGGGGCTGTTCTGTAATATATGCTTGAAATGTGTGCTTTGGTTTTTTTGCCTGTTTTCAGTATTTGGTTGTTTGTTTTTTAAACTTTTTCTTTTCTAAAATGAATGTTGAAGTAAGACATGCATTTGTGTAATCAGAGATGTCAATCAGGCTGTCAGCTTTTTTTGGCGGTGCTATAATCATAAATTACGGCAAAAAATTCTTCATTTTAATGGCTATGGATACAGCTTTTTATGTCAAGTTGGAAGTTGCGGACAGCAAACTACTATGCACATGGGCTCCTCTTGGGGACTGACTCCCAGCTGTAAATCATTCATGACCAGCTGTCATCATCCTGGCATCAGAGAGGTTCCCACAGAGTCTGACAGGTTCACAGCAGTCGATACCAGCTTAGGCAGCGGTCTGAAGGCAGAGTGCTCTCTCCCACTGCCCTTGCCCTGTGGAGGCCATGTGATTTCAATACGCTGGCTGATGGAAGCTGAGATCAGAGGCAGAGTGCGGCTGGAGCAAAACCTACACCATGTGTTTCTCCCTTCTCCCCTGTGGTTTGCATATATACATATTTTGAGAAAACATCGCACTGATACTCTTTTGAATGGTAGGAGTTCTGAGACCCTGGCATGAGTAGAGAATGTCATTTGCATTTGTGAAGTGTGAGGTGAGGTCAGGGGGATTAGTTATAAGGTATACAAGGGGAAATGACACCCTACCTCCACATCCAAAGCTAGACAGAAGCACAAGGCCACATATGAAGGTATCTGCTGCTTTGCATAGAAAATAGAATCGGACTTGTCCTTTTTTGTGGCACTCCTGGCACTGCACTTCAAAGGGTATGCAAATAATAAGTTGGAAAGCACAAGTGAGTTCAGCATTTAATGTTGCTATCAGTGTCCCTATGGTATTAACATTGATTGTGCAGTTTTTTGAAGTCTACCATTGTCCTTCTATGCAGCAAGTGTCCTTTTACGCCTTTTTAAAATAATATTTTGTTCCAGCTCATTGTCATCATTCTTTGTTGCGACTGAGCGGTTTTCATTTTTCATTTTACCGACTGTGTCTAAATGTGTTTTCTGAATAAATATATGGCAGAATATTCCATGGCCTGACTTATTTAGTCTAGTCCATCACATATACCCTGTTGACTGTGAAGCACAGAGTGAAAATCTTGAATAATGGGTTGTTATTAGTAATTATTCGTCTTGCTGTACATGACCGTCAGTGATGTTTTACATAATTGATTTCAGAGCCAATAAAATGAATGAATATGCATTGTGAAAAGCTTTTAGTGTGTGCTGCTCCAGCCAGTGTGCATAAAATTGTTTGTGGGCCCGGCTGTGGAAACGAAATGCTATAATGATTGAGGGATTAAAAATAAATCACTGATCACAGAAGAAAAGATAAAAGTAGGATTTGTCAGTAGAGCTCAGTTAATAAGAAAAAGAAATAAAAGAATGTGAGATACAAGAGATTGCTTATGGTCCAGTCATGGACCTCCCATCCTGGAGAAGTGCCACAGTTTTGACAAGCATGAAGTGAGGGCATACAAAATTCCCATCATTACACAACCAAATTAAACATGCTTTATGAAATCTGTTGAAATTAGCATCAGCTTTATACGCCAAAAGAGACACTGTTTTTTTTTTTAATCAGGTACATGGAAAACTGCAGTCTTCCAGAGCTTTTCAGATTTTCCATCTAACTACTCTGTTTGCCTGATGACCTTTTTTTCTGTGTGTCCATTAAAAGTTCATGATCCGGTTTATTCCAAAGGCACTGTTCTGTAGATTGGTCATAGTGTGAGTTTTATGGTCCATAAGAGCTCCCTGACGAACATGAATTAGAATAGCACTGCAATAATTAAGCCATTCTATGGGGCATTATCTGCACTGCAGTTGGCTCATTTCATGACAATTAATGGCACTTGAAAGGTCTGTGTTATAAGTACAGCTCTGCTATAATGCTGATGTCATTTGAGTCCACTGAGATTCATGATTCGTAGGCGAAGATAGATGAAACAGTGTGAAACAATGTATGCACTCTTAAAAAGCTTGTAATAGTGAACATTACAGAGGCTTGAAGAAGATGCTTGTTATTATGCTATTAAGTAAAACATAAAAACTGACAGTTGTCTTCACAGACCACATACTGTGGAGTCCCTGGCTTTAAATAAATCTTTTTAAACGGACTCTTTTCATAGCTGTTGGGTATTCAAGACATTTGTCCGCCACGATAAGCACTGAGAATGGTGTGCCTCTTTTCTGTACAAAATTAGGTCATGGTACATTTGAGTCCTCGCTGCCCCATCCACACTTACACCCGTTCATCACCGTATTGACAGGCATTTGTTTACCACATTCTCTTCTATAACAGCAGTGGGACTGTGGGAGCTGTGCTGGAATAGCTCCAGTTCATTTGGGATTAATCTTTGGCTCCATAGATTTTAAACTAAAAATAAGCAAGGAACTGAAAAAAAAACATGCAGGAAACATGTCATCTTATTTCTTGAGCTTTTGGTTTCCAGACATTGTCCTGGTAAGGACTGAAAATGAAAAATAATAATTTCAGAGGAACAGTTTTGTATCATTAATAAAAATTTCAGCATAAACACAAAGGATGTTTTTTTCCTCGTTCCTCTGCCACAGTCCTCGTTCAGCTGCAGTTCCCTCATGTTTACATTTATGTTGATTATTCAGAAGCTTTTCCTCATGCCATTACTGCATCCACTTTCAGTGGGCTGGAATTGCTTATATTTTCATTGTTTCATTGCCATTTGACATCCAAAAATGTATTTCTTTGTGGGGAAAGTAATAATATTTATGCCAGTGAAGATATTCCTTTGTTTTCCAATCAAATCTGAGTGGAATCATTAATTTATTTACTTTTGCATATCCTACAAAAATAACAGGGGGTATAATTTGTATTCTTTATGTGGAGACTTTTCAGTTTGAGTTTTGGGGAGCGTATTAATAAAACCTACAGCACTTCAAAGACTATAGGCCCTTGTGTTTATCACCAGCCGGGCAGAAGCAATAAAACTAATGGGTTTTCCTGTGTACATAATAACAGTGTAATACATTGTTGGGTATTGTACCCACTGCAAAAAGGTGTCAGCGCAATCTCACTTGAAAGGAGGGTTGAAATTGCAGGAATGAAGGGATGACAATGCAGTCTCCTTTTCTGGCTTTTTTCTTAACATTCAGTTTACTAGAAGCACCTCTCATTTCCATCCTCTAAGTAAAGTCCTCTATTCAATTCTCCATACTGTTTAGCGGGCCTTCTGCCTTCTGCTCCTGGTAAAACCAATCTCTCACCCCCAGGTGTTTTGAATTTTTTTCCTCCCCATGAGGAGTTCAGAGTCACACGGTTGTGTGCCTATGTTGCAGACTCAAACCTCACAAAGCCCCAAAGTGTACTGAATACGCATGGCGGGGACGCATAGGTCCAGAGAGTGTTCTGTGTCCCAGCTGTGGTACACTGGGTGTCCAGGACAGGGATTATCTGTCCTCTGTGAGCACCCAGCACTCTCACCAATAGTGAAAAGCACTGTTCCAACGTGCTTTTCATTACTCGATGGATTGTGCTGCCAGACACCTCAACCACTAGTGGCAGAGATGGATTTTTGTCTTATTTTACAGTGCTCCCATTGTTTAATCAATGGACCCATGCAATCAACTTAACTGTCTGCTGTGCTTAATTATACAGCCAGAGCAAGATGTGTGAGTTTTCTCTCCTCTCCTCTCTCTCTCCAGTATCAAAGAACATAAAAGCAATAGGGATACACAACATCTAAATATGGAAAGAAGACACAACCTTTCCTACTCATTCATGCTGTTTATAATTCTTCAGTATGTTCTGTTTGTGATCATCTTTTAACAAGATATCCCCTGTTTATTGGGCAATTTTTTTTTAAAGTGTGTTTATTACACCCCATCTGTTGGAGTTTACTTTGTTTAACTGTTCACCCAGGGGAAGTCTCTCCTTTACATCTAGGTGTCTGTCTCTGGAGTGCAATGTAGCCATAATATTCTTAGTGATAACTTCCTCTAACAAGTCAGATACGGTAACAAATAACAGCTATGCTTTTATTGTTGTATATCCTTTTGATGGTTGTAAATGTTCCTGTTCCCAGATGTCTGCCCAACTTCTGTGAGCACGGAGGGCAATGCTCCCAGTCGTGGAACACCTTCTACTGTGACTGCTCTGGGACTGGGTACACTGGAGCCACTTGTCACAACTGTGAGTCATTGTGATCCCTCTCACACCTCAAAAAAAAAAGCCCATGCCTGTCGTGCCTCACGCCTCTCATTCTTTTCACCTGCTCCAAACTTAACTCTGGCTTCTTGCACTGTTTAAACCTATATAAGCTCTCTCAGTCTGCTTCAAAGATGCACCCAACTTTCTAACACAATACCCACACCAGTTAATCCCAGCTGTAAGTAACTGTGAGTCATCTTGGCTAATTTAAACACCAACTGTCTCACTCTACACCCTAAACCCCCCATATCTGAAGCCTGCTCAATATCCACTCAACACTGCCAAATAATTGAAACCTCGGATATTGCACATGTGAAGTGCTTGGTTCTTTTGTACTGCGCCCATGTCTGATGTATTTAGGCGTCAGAGGAAGAATACAAATGCAGGGTTGGTATACAAAGGGATATTTTCTTGCGGAGGCATGAATGAATACACAATAGATATGGCTTCATGCAAATACACTATTATGTATTATTTAATCACTACTGTCTCCCCAGTAGGTGTAATTGTTCAATGTTTAGGTAATATAAATCCATTTATGTCTTATTCTGAATTAGTGTTCATATGTAAGACATATTTGGGTTTTTGTGTATACCTCTGGGTCTGTCATTTCAGGGTTTCAGGTCCCAATGAGGTATGTACCTCAGTATCATTCAAAATGCAATGGTTCTATGATGGATCAATAAATTACAGTATTATTATTATTTTAAATATTTTATGCCTTTTTAGTGAAGTAACAATTATCTATTGTATGTTGGTTTTACTCCTATCTAGATGATCTGGATAATTTGGGCTACTATTTTATGCATTGATTTTCAAACATCACACATTAACAAAGCATTCTTACACAAATCTCAAGATGAGAGTTCCCTGTCTCTTCTCTCTACATTAGCCGCCTGCCAATTAACAGAAGTTCAGCATCCCATGCCACTAATAGAATTTATTGTTTTGACAACATGTTTGGTATCCAAAAAAAAACAAAGCTGAAACAATCTTTCATTAATTTATGGGCTCTTTATCAAATTTGAACAGAAAAGCGTAACAGATCAAGAAAGATTTTTTGTCTATTTTAATAATTGAAAGCACTAAAAATACTGAGCACATGCAATGAGGAGCATCTGTTTTCAATTAGTTGAATGATTTTTTCAGTCCCTACTTTTTGAGAATAAGACATGTTTTGACTAGTGCCTGTAAGAGAAAAGATGTGTGGTTCCTAAGATGGGTTTCAAAGTGCAGTGTCATCAGTTTGCTTCAGAGCAACATGATCCCTGTAGGTGCGAAGTTTACCTGTATGTCGGAGGCTGTGTTGCTTCCCAGCATGTTGCTCATCTCCCAGCATGTGCCCTTTTCTGACTTTCTTCAGCTATCTATGAACCTTCATGCGAAGCGTATAGGCAGACTGGGGGCTCCTCAGGATACTTCTCCATTGATCCAGATGGGAGCGGACCACTCAGCTCAACACTGGTGTTCTGCAACATGACAGGTGAGCTCCTGCTCAGCCTCTGGTGGTGAACATTTTGCTGTCAGGTATGCCAAGAGCTCTGGCATTTTATCACAGGAGGGAGTAGGAGTTCTGCTCAGGGTTCAGATCATGTCACTTCCTGCATCAGCCCAATATATTGGGAAAAATTGGGATACAGCTCAAACAACAAAGCCTCAGAACAGCTTTGAGTCTTACTCAGGATTTCTGCTTTGTTTTCACAAAGTTCCAAACAGAACTTGACAAAAATCTATTTCTAACCACAGTGGAGATCTGAAAAAAAATCTTTATGATCAGATAAAAGGAATTGGTTATAAATATACAATTTCCTTCCCCGCATGAAATGAAGAACTAGTATTTTTTCCAAACATATCTGAAACAGTGTGATTAATATTTAATTGAAATGTTTTTCCTCCCTTCTACCCCAGAGAAAATATCTGTTGAGACAACAGAAAAAGTAAAGGACAAAAACATCAAAAATATAATGAAAAAAAAAGTTTTGTTAAATTTAAATTATGTCTGTCAGTGTGTAGTGTATGGTTAATGTATACATGCTTGCTGTATTATGATATTTATGATCATATTGATTTGATCAAAATGATCAAAAATGACAGATCTGACACTAAAATATGTGGATTGATGTGTTAATTACGTTTTGATTGCTGTTAATTGTCACGCAGTGACATAAAGACATGTGGACTGGCTCTTTACCAATGGCAAGGTTCGTGTAGACGAGCACATCATTGTTTTCTGTGGCAGGGAATGTCCGGCCATAACTTGGGTCACAGACTCATGCCCTTGTGGGTTTGTGGAATATTTACAAAATTCTCCCCATCCCCACCACTCACCGATTGTGCCTCATTTGCACACTTTCAGTACATTTCACCAGATTGCATGTATACTTCTTAAATAGAAGTTAAAGAACCAATAAAGAGCTATGGTGGGTATGTCAGAATGTGTTAGGAGGGAGAGAAACTCATTAATTATATGTGTCAACATCCTTAAAAAAAGACTGATAGATTCATCCTCTGTGACTATAATAAGAGGCTTATTATATTGGGATACTAGGTAGAAAGGGATATCTGTAAGACCATCCTAACTGGTGTCAAACCTGTGTAATATCATTGAAGATATTACTTGGCTGATTTTCAGAGCTTCAGCCTGATTTGTTATATCTCACAAATCCAAGTGTGATTACATGTAGTGAGTTAAGACTGCACTCAATTAAAAGAGCTTTTAGAAATGTAACTACCACTCACTCACTTAACAAAAATCACACATCAAGATTCAGATTGCTCAGGTTAACAAGGCAAACTAACATCAACTGTATCAATACATTCTTTTCCAAAAAGTGATAAATAACCCAACACTGTGGAATTAAAATGATTCCCCACATTATTTAATTATGTAGTGTTTTGTCAAATAACAAACCTTAACAGCCACTCCCTGTGCATCAGAGGTATGGCATACCTTGATAGGCTGAGATCTCTCACGTTTGATGTGTTTTGTCTGTAGAGGACAGAGTGTGGACAGTGGTCCCCCACAGCAACACTGAACCGGTCAGGGTGCAAGGCTCCTCACAGCAGAGGCCCTACATCATGCGATTCAATTACAGCGCCTCACCTGAACAGCTGCGCACACTGGTGGCTGGATCCGAACAATGCCAACAGGAAGTGGTCTACCACTGCAGGAAGTCCCGCCTTTTTAACACCTGGGGTAAGTCCTGACAGGTAGACTCCCTCTCTTGACCCCAGATTTGGAGTGCAAGTCAATAATTTAAAGCAATCAATAACCGATAAAAAAAAAATCAATCAAGAAAGTCAGTAATTGGAGTGGTAATCAGCATAACCTAGTAGTTTAACTGTAGCTGTTCTCAGATTAAGTTTCTCCATCACAGCATTGTGTTTGTTGCGTCCCCAAACTGTCCTTTCCTTTCTCCCTTTGATCGCAACTCCCTGCACAAACAAAGTTTGTGTGCTGTCACTGAGGGAGTTGAGAAAGGCATGCTGAAAGTCCCCTTCCACTCTCCTCTTGTAGTTTAGTGAACGTGTTTTACCAGGCATTCTGCATATGCCCTTAATTTATGAAACACTAATGTGGCAGAGTCCCCTAGAGATGTGCATGTCTCTGTAGGCAAACAAACAAGTCTGTTGTCCTCTAACAGCGAGATCATGAAAGGCAAGAGAGTACATCAGACTCAATAAATGTACAACATGAAATTAGCAGCTCTGTTTACAGGTCTGATGTTGAAACCCGCTGTGTCAGTACGACTGCTGAAATGCGTTGAGCAGGAAGTGGAGCCCACATGTTTGAAAGCATTTACACAATTACCGTTTACGGTGCGCATTGACCATGATGACTGTTACCATTCTCCGCCCTTGCTGACGGCTGTAGCTCTGTTTATTTACTGGCCCCGTTGCCTCACCGTCCTGATTGGTTGCTTGTGGACCTCTGTTGTTCTGTCATGCGTGCCGTGTTGCAGACGGGATGCCCTTGTCCTGGTGGACGGACAGAGACGGGGAGAGGCGTACATACTGGGGAGGGTTCCTGCCTGGGGTGCAGCAGTGCTCCTGCAGCCTGGACGAGAACTGCATCGACATGAACTACTTCTGCAACTGTGATGCAGACAGGGACTCTTGGTAAAGATGCCAATGTCCGTCTGTTTTGACTGGCACGCTGGTTGTCTTTGACGGGCTATCCCTCTGCCTTGTAATCCTGTCCGTCCAATTGCCTTCTCATTCTCATTTGCTCTTCTGCACACATGTCTGGTGGAATACATCCATTGGATTTCTAAGTACTATTACTGTGTTCCAATTAACTTTTTGCCATCTTAGAATAGGTCTTACCCTCTATTAGTGTTGTACAAGCAAATTTTTTTCTAGTAAGTGAGACATGGTCATGGCATGTTGATGGCATGACTAAACCTGCTTTGTTTTATTTGTGTCTGTGTTTTGTGTACAAACACATCTTCAGATGCTAAGCTCTCACAGCAGGGGCATCTACAGGGTGTTTGAAGTTTATAATAACTGTGTTACAGTATTTTTGAGGATACATATTTACAAAGCAGTGCAAGTCAAGCATACCTGTCATCCACGGTACATTTTTTCCTTCTCATACAGACAGAGTTGAAGTCTCCTCTCTAGGGAATGTTGAACAAGGGGAAAGTGGAGATGAGAGGAAAGAGCAGGAAGTGTCCTCATTATATATTTCAGAGATCACCTTGGCTTTGTGTGTCTGTTTACAGGGCGAATGACACAGGGATCCTTTCCTTCAAAGATCACTTGCCTGTGAGCGAAATAGCAATTGGAGACACAAACAGAACTGGGTCAGAAGCTGTCTTCAGAATTGGATCCCTGCGCTGTTATGGGGACAGTAGGTTGTTTGCTTTTTGGAGGGAATGTAACTTACAGCCAAAATGCTTTTTAAAATTTATTTTTAACATTATATGCCATTCTTCCTATTTATTTGCTGTTATGTATTCTCAGTGTATATTAGGTATTTCTTTTTGATTGAACTGTAGCACCAATACTAGAAAAAAAAAAAACAAAGGTTCTCAATGCATACTTCCCTTTTTCTTCCTCCAGGATTTTTGTGGAATGCAGCCTCCTTCTATCAGGAGTCCTCTTACCTCCACTTCCCCACCTTCCAGGCAGAGCTCAGCGCTGACATCTCCTTCTATTTCAAAACTACTGCATCCTCGGGAGTCTTCCTGGAGAACCTGGGCGCTAAGGACTTCATACGTTTGGAGCTGAGCTGTGAGTCAGAGTGTTGGACAGCATGATCAGGGTCAAGGTGGACCTCCTCAGGCCACAATGAGATTTTGTCTCCACGCTGATTTTAGATGATTATGTCATTGTATCAAGAATTCCTTTAGACAAGGTTTGCACAGTGAAATAGTTATCTGGACATGTTATCCTGATTAGTTCTGACTGAACACTGCACAAGATTAATATCAGATGATCCCTTTCTGGCAGACATAGAGGTGATGTCTTGTCAACCTTAAACTGCATGACCATCCATATTCCTGATACTTTTGACATTGACTGACACACAGTGTATGCAGTATGTAGCATAACTCAAAGGAGCATTACATCAAAATGTATTGCATCACTAAGGACTAATAACAATAAAAAAGGCCATTCGCTGAAAGAACCCCATCTCGTCTCTGTGTGACTGGATGTCCCTCTGTCCCCTTAGCCCCATCGGATTTGACGTTCACCTTTGATGTGGGGAATGGGCCGGTTACCTTGGTAGTGAAGTCCCACGCCCCCCTCAATGACAAGCAGTGGCACTACGTGCGGGCAGAGCGCAACATCAAGGAGGCCTTGCTACAGGTGGACCAGCTGCCCCTGCGTTTTGTAGAGATCCCGCCTGATGGACACTTCCGCATGCAGCTCAACAGCCAGCTGTTTGTAGGTAGGGGCACCGTGTCTGGCTGCTCACATTGGGGAGACTCCTCAACATGTTGAAGGTTTTTCCTCATCTGACCTCATTCCTCATCCTTGTAAAATTTAAAACATATTTCTGAATACTGTTGCTTACTCTGTAATGAGAGGAACCAGGTATTTTATCAAAATAATATAAAAACTAGCTTTAGCTCTGAAAGGCATCGTTTTGTGTATACTAATAACAGTACCTGTTATCAGTATACAAAAACCCAGCACAGGCTACATTTTTGATTGAGAAAAGGAACATACGATGTGTATGTTGAATAGCATCGCCTACAGATTTCCATAATTTAGAAAAATGACACTCATTTAATTTTCTCTATAAATGTTAATGCGTAAAACTGGTCCTCTGCCACAAGGTTCAACCTTAGATGCCCAAATGCTTATTTTTTCTACCTACTTCTCTACCCTCAATTTGAAAAAGAAGGTTGAAGGTTTCAGAAATCTAATTCTATGTATTTAGCATTGGCAAAGAGGAATAATTATTGCAAAAATCTTTTAATCTCTGACATAATTATGATGGCAAATAAAATAAAGGTTCTAATTGGCCAGTAAAATCTGATTAATTGGGTGCCTACACAAACCTGAGAATAAACCACCCATGCACCCTGCTGTAGGAGGAACGGCGTCCAGGGGGAGGGGTTTCCTGGGCTGCATCCGGGCGCTGAACATGAACGGGCTCACCCTGGACTTGGAGGAGCGGGCGAAAATGACGCCTGGGGTGAGCTCCGGCTGCCCGGGCCACTGCAGCAGCTATAACAACCTCTGCCACAACCGAGGGAGGTGCATCGAAAAGCGCCACGGCTACGTATGTGACTGCACCCTCTCTGCCTATGGCGGGCCCAACTGCAAGAAAGGTACGTCACAGAGACAGGACCCCGCCTGCACCAGCGTGCTGTGGCCATTACTGATGAAACACGCACTCTACATTTCCCTACATTCCCAATATCTCATATATATCCTCAAAAGGCAGACAGAAAGTGATAATTTTGTAAGGTTTCCCTTTAAAAACAACATGTTCATGAGCTGTAAGGTGAAATGAATATAGAACAATGGACATGAACCTCTGAGAATACATGGAAAGCTGTTTGTTTGTAAAAAGCCATTAATATGAACTAATGATAAGATTTTCCTCACTGACTCATGGCTTGGAAATTTGTGTACACATATTGGAGCATTGGAGTAGCTACATGAAACATTTCGATCACAAAGGACAACAAATTCATGAATAACCCAACCATCCTTTCCCATGGTCTGTGTAATAAATCAGATTTAGTGTTTTGGAATCTACTTAAAGCTTGATGAAGTCCTTTGTACATGGACTGTGTTTGTATCATATGGTTCTGCATTGCTAAGATTGGAACATTCTGATGTTCTCATATGTAAAACATACACAAATCTTGTGACAGACACATAAAACACATAATCAGAATATTCTATTTTTATGCAACCAATCAATTAAACAGGCCTAATGTTGCAAAGCATCAAATATGATAATAATTAGCTGAATGTATCGCAAAACTAATATTTTTGCCAGAAACTTTCTACCATTGTCTGTCTTTCCCTGAAGTTGAAGACAATGTGTTCAGAAGATTTTCAAAGGGCTGTTAGGGATCCGTCTGAATGAGTGATCAAAACATGAAAGGAGCAGATGAGAGGTCCTTTCTATTCTGCTGGCTCTGGCCTCTCCTTGAGGTGTCCGTCTTTTACATCCGCCCAAAAATCTGGAGATCTGTTGTCGTGAGCCCTTCCTGTCTCCATGGCTGGGAAAAATCTAATTTTAAGCAACAGGATTCTGGCTCTGACCCACTGACACTCCTGGCTGCTCACCACCCATCATGTTAATGAGAGAATTCACTGCTGTCAGCGCAGACTCTATCTCCACAGACCTGATCCTTAGAGATGATTGGCTCCAAACCTATTCACAGTTCTGTGATTGAAATACATGATTTGCGCTTGGCAGTGCAGAAACAGGGCTGTTCCTGAGCCCTTTAGCTTTTTGTCAGGAATGGTTGATAATGATTCCTTTAAAGCTATGCATATTTTTGCATTAATATGTTATCACTGTCTGCATTACTACGATTATGGTTTACCGTATTACTGAAGATGGTGAAAACTGCAGATAAAGCATTTCTGACAATGTGCTCAATCTGTGTCTGAGATCTTCCCTGCAGCTGTATGAACTATTCCTCTCTCTTTCTCCCTCTGTGTTCCTGTCCTTGTCTGGGTTCAGAGGTGTCTGTGTCCTTTGAGAGCGGGTCCTCTGTCACCTACACATTCCGGGAGCCTTTCTCAGTCATCGGCAACAAAAGCATCCAGTCCTCTTCCATCTACGCTGAGAAAAGCAAGTCCCGGGAAAACATCGCCTTCAGCTTCCTCACCACGCACGCCCCCGCCATGCTACTCACTGTCAAGACTTACTACCAGCAGTACATGGCCATCATCCTGACGCACAATGGTAATTTAGCATTATAGCTCACAACAGAGGGAAAGCTGGCTTTGAGGGATTGTCGGTGTTGCTGAAATATGTCAGTGAAGTGGTTCTAGGGGGTAAATTTTGCTTTGTGGCAGACATAAATAATGGTGTGTCCTCTGTTTAGCATCTACTCTTTTCGGCTGCTGCCTTTGATGTCCTTTGTTTCTAAGGCAAAAAAAAGTTAAAAGAAAAAGGCCTTAAAAGTAGTTTATTTAAAAGTAATAATTATAAGCAAATAACTGAAAGATTATAAAATTGTTAATTAACATTATTTTAGGTCACATGTACATACAGTGTATCTGCAATGCCAGGTGCAGACTGCAGTACTGTCTAAAGATCTCTTGAAATCACATAAAGCCTGGCTGGGTCTCAGCTTTTACGGTCTTGGACTGGGTCTTGGTCTCAGTACAAGGTTTCTGATGAGAACACAGTCTCATCATTGTCAATAGCAAAAAAAATTACATGGTCATCTAAATAAAAAAGCCTTGAAGCTTTATGCTACAATTGAAAACTTTTGAAAAGGTTTGAAAAGTGCTGCCAGAAACTTTAATGTGGTTGAATTAAGTAATGTAAAAACTTTTTATTTGTCTGGTGTACTTTTTGCATTGTTCATCCCAACTCTTTATTTATTCTGCGTACAGTCAAAAGAAAAGTTTTTCATGGCTACATGTGTTAGTTTTGCATGAATGTTATAAATAAACATCTTTAAATCTTCATTGTTAATTCTTTTATTGTCTGGGCCTGTATTAAGTCTAAATCTTGCCCTGCATGCTCATGCCAGTCTTGGTCTTGCTCCCAGCACTTGGTCTGGTGCTCCAGAGGCCTGGTCTTGGCTCCAGCTCTGCTCACTAGACTTATTGCTTGGCATGTCCCACCATCACGAGGTCAAATGGAGTGAGTGTGCAGTTAAATCTGTAATCAAGAAGAAATGCATTTTCAAAATTACCTGTCTGTGCATGCCATTGGCCATCACTGTGTGTGATTTGCCATGACAGTTTTAACTCAGTGACCAGCACATTTCCACATCTGTCTTCCTAGAGAAACGATTTCAGTTTGGTATCAAATCCCATCAACACATTCCGCTTTTCTCTTTTGCTTAGAATAAGCTGTGCACCATCTCTTCACAATCGCAGAGGACATTGTATTTTTGACTCTTCTCAGTTCAGCACTTTCAGAATCTCCTATTTCCTGATTCGGTGGCAATTCAGATTTTGTTATCCTCAAGTGGCTATAATCGTATCTGGCAAATCTCTCAGGAGTGTGTGTATCAAGCATCTACAGTAGTGATAGAGGAAACAGGGAGAACCTTTAAGAAGAGAACAACTGCTGCTTGTAACACATTTGATTGTATTGTATTCATACATAGAAGTCAATTCAGTTACTGTATATTTTACAATATAGCCATAGCTGTCCCTTTCTGCCTGAACACTACCCGAGACTATTAATGTGGCAAGTCTCATGTTTGTAAGCAAGTTGCTATTGTGTTTTAAATAACCAATAACTCAATAACCAAGGAGTTTACCATCTCAGACTATTTTTATCTGAAGTGCCCTAAGATTTAGAATATTTAGAATTTAGAATATTACTCCAAAACTAAATGAGAAATCACAATAAAATCTTATTTGCTGGACAGTTCTTTTTTAGTCTAATCATCAGATTATTTTATTGTCCTAGGAAGTTGCTTTATCGTGTAGCAGTCCAGAATTACAGATCACTCAAAAGTGAGTGAAATTCCTGACTCATGTTCTGACTTTGGTCTCTCAGGGACTTTGCAGATCTGGTACCGGCTCAACAAGGAGAAGAGTCCAGATGTTTTCACCCCAGCTACCCCCAGCCTGGCTAATGGGCAGCTCCACTGGGTCCGAATTCACCATGAGGGGAAAGATATGTATATCCAGGTGTGTGGCCTTTGCTTCCAAATCCATGATATCCAGTCAATTATTTGTTGCTTAAACAGCCGGGCATCTGTGTAATTTCAGCCAAGAAAATATTATAGTAGTTTTAAGAATACTGCATGCTGGCCAAAACAAGGAAAATCATTAACTGTTTAATTAAAGTGATATTAAATACCATTGTTGTAGATGATCAGTAATGTAACTAACTAACCTATTTTTTTGCCCACCTTATTGATGCTGTCATTTTTCTCATCTCACTGAAGTAGGCATATATGAGTTAACAGTCTCTACCAAGCTCTCATTAATATTGTATAAATCCTGAAAGAATTCACGTCAATACAAAATTGAGTATAGGCAAAAAATTAAAGGGCTTTAACAGCGGCTTAGCAAAGCAGACCTATAAAAACACCCACAATACAACCATAATACCAATTGATTTATTGGGCTGGTAATGACTATAAATTAATCTTTCATTGGTTGAAAGGCATTCTTTAACTTGTTGCTGTAATAATTTATTTTTTGCTTATAGATGAACAAGGACATACATCTAAAATACAGACTGTCATCTGACATAGAGTTAAATGCCATTAGGTCGCTGACTTTGGGCAAAATAACAGGTAAGCTGTCCTGTGGATTAACACCCTATATATGAAATGCATGAGGGAAAAGTGTTAATACAATACAATAAAGCTTCATTTTGAGCTTTATTTTTTATTGTATTTATTGAATGAAACTCACTGTTAATTTGATTTTTAGAAATGCATCAGTTCCATTGGCGCATTACTCAGAAGTGTTGCCAACTCATGCTAAATAAATCACAAAAAGCACACCTGACCCTTTGATTTGCCCATAATAATACACATACTCTGATAAGACTCAGCTAAAGTGTGTCAAGCTAAGTATAAAGCTAAGATGGCATTTGTCAAGGACAGTGTTAACTCAGCTTAATGAACTGCCACAATCAGCAGCCTGTGGCTTGGGAAAACTGAAACATCAATGGGAATAAATTCACATTACAGTGATATTCAGATGAGTAGATCTACTAAATCCCTGTATCAAGGGTCACCAGCTATTAAGTTTGTGATAAGGGGAATCCACGTTGTACTCTTGACTACTTAAATAGTGGAGTAAAAGTGTAGATGTGTAGTAAATGTAAGGTTTACAGTGCCACATACAGTAGATATTCATTCAGGGGTAGTATGACTAGTTCACAGTATCATTTACCTGCAAAGCTTCCTGTTACTAAGGCTAATGCTGTTATGCAGGTAAATGAAAAGGTGGCTTCCACAGTATGTCTGGTTCACCACGTCAGTGAACACCGTGTCCAAAGCCCATAATAATACACATACTCTGTGTATTATCAAAACAACACTTCTTACAATCTCTGCTGTCACCTCCTTAGTCTACTAATTTATCAAGCAATGGGGAGAAAATCAACTAATTTTTTGATCTCCTAGCAGCCATTATATTACATTCATTCAATAGAAAATGATCAATGGGAGGCAATGAACTGTGTTACCCTTTTAATATCTGTATGCTTCAGTGCTGAGAGAGTATTGTATTCTAATGCTTATTGTGCATAGTGCCTTGCCAAAAGTATTGATCTGTGTCCGCCTTCATTATTAACTTTGATTACATTCTCAGTTTGATACTTGCGCGCATTATTCACATTCAGTTTACCATTTATAATTTTCCCTTGACAATTACAGGAAGTGAGGAAATGGATGAAGAAGTTATGCAGGCGGGTTCCAAGGGCTTCATTGGCTGCCTGTCCTCGGTCCAGTTCAATCAGGTGGCTCCGTTGAAAGCAGCACTGTTTAATCGTGACAGCTCGTTGGTCAGCGTGCAAGGTCATCTGGTGGAGTCCAGCTGCGCAGCATCAACCGACATCACCACTTCGCACTCCCTCTCAGGTGAGCCTGTGTACCTTTAGATCTGGAGCCATCAATGTATCACGCAGCGTATAAAAGCAGTACATCTTTTTATCTTTGGTGAGAATTTTGAATGCTTGGATGTGCGATGTATTTATGATCATACATCGGCAGGTTGTTCGTTGTCAGTATTTCAGTCAGAAGGCTATTAGCTGTACCCACATTTGGCTTTTGTTTTTATGTAAATGTTGTGAATCAAGCCACCCGTCATTGTTTTCATTAACGGTATTGTGCAATAGTGACTTTTTGTTTATCAACAGTATATATGTAGAAGTAATACAGTAATATAAAGTGAGGTTTCACTGGCTTTTTTAAGGTAGCTCTGTTGCATACATTGTTTTTTAATATTTAAGTTTTTTGAAAAAGGTATAAAAGTTCCATTGTAAACAGTTTTCACCATGTAACATGAAGTATCCATAGCGTTGTGCTAATCCGAAGCAGTGTGACAACAGGTTGTTTAACACGTTAATAAGATAATGCAATAAAAATGGTAGTGTAGGTAGAAGTGTCATTCAATTTAATTTTTGCACTCAGAGTACCTGGTTTCCATGGAAAGCTGAATATCAACTGTGACTCTAAAGCAGTTTGAAATGCCCGTGTTATATTCTGACACTTCAGTGACTACACTAGCAAAAAATCAACTATGAAAGTAATTCATTCCAAGTCCCAGTCAAGCTTTGAAGAAACAAAGCAGTTGCCTTTACACACACATTCTAAACTTCTCCCAAAATAGATGTAAATTCTAGTTTAGCCCATCCTTTAAGCTTGTTTATTTTTGCTCAGTTTCCTTTATTAATCCCTTCTATTGGTCCACCCATGTTCAACTAAGTGAAAGTTCAGGGGTTTATTCCGCACATAATTATTTTATCCCCTCTCTTCCCTCACCCATAGATCATTCAGAGAAAGCTGACAGAGGCAAGGAGACAGTGCAGAATGCAGAGCAGAATGATTCAGCAGTAATTGGAGGTGAGTTTTTCGGCTCCGTGTTGTTATATTGTTCAATTGCTGAAGTCAGTCGGCTGTGAAATAAACCCTTGCGATCTCTGTCTCTCCTCGGACGAACGGTCCTCTGTCGAATCAGGATAATGTGCCACGCTGAGGTTCCTCCTTTAGACACACCTCCAGACAAATTTGCCTGAAGCACCATAATTTATAATGAAAAATGACAAAAGTCTTGTAAATTGAATTTCCGTCAGGTTTGACTGCATGTTGTGTCAGGGTTTTTTTTTTTTATCACCTTCATAATGTGAGAAGCAATTTGTCGCAGGGTGCCTGTTAATATGACCAGTGTTACTGCATAACCGAGACTGGGTTTATAAGATAACATTGATTATGTAGACCAATAAACACATATCAATAGAGCCTACTCCAAAATGAAACCACCCCATGATTAAAGCAGATTTGCGCGGCTCTCCTTCAGCGTGGCTGTCCTCCTCTGCCCACAGGCGTGACTGCAGCAGTCGTCTTCATCGGCCTCTGCATGGCGGCAGTCATGACTCGCTTTCTGTACCAGCACCGTCAAGCGCAGCAGACGGACAGCATCAAAGAGAAGGGTCACAGGCGCAGCCTGGAACAAACCTACGGCGCGGAGCTGGACTTCCAGAGCTCAGTGCAGGACAACAGGAAGGAGTATTTCATCTGACCGCCAGGCCCCCGTTGCGCTGGCAACACCAGCTCCCAGCCTTCCCGTCCTCCTCTGCCTACTTTGTCTGCCTCCCTGCGCGGGATGGGACAAGGTGGATGGCAACTGGGGGGAAGAGCTGCGGTGGCTTTTTTTGAAAACTTTCTGGGTTCTCAGTACAGCGCCCTTCTTCCTGGGCATTATGGGAAGGGGTCAAAGCCTATCTCTTACTGTTGCAAAACTTTAGGTAGCGGGTGAGCCAAGAGCGGCTGCACAAAGTGAGATCTGTAGGCTCTCGATGGAATATAGAAAAGGGTATTGTGATGGATGGAGAAATAAGATTAGTAGAAAACGTGGTTAAAACATGTCTCTATAGGTCTCTTGGCCTAAGTGGGAAAATATCAGTGACTGGAACCAGCTGAGAGCCTCAGCGGGTCCCACCAAGGGAAGAGTAATGGCACACTAGTGTCACGCTAGACTCCCTTCCCTTCCTGTGTTTGTAGATGGATATAGCGTAATAAAAGCGGGACACTTTTACCCGCAGCACAGCCTGAGGGGTTCCAGCTGTTCATGAGCTTCCAAACTCAGACTGAACACATAAGCTCTTGCAACCATCTTGTTTTCAGGTTTCTCTGAGTCTCTTTGTGGACTTGAAATTGCTATTCTGAATATCTAGACCAGAGTCAATAGTTCCATGCTTCTCGTTACAGAAAGAACCTGCTTCAGAACAGGGCTGTGAGTTACCCAGTGTGGGTGCTGATGGCGGAATTGAGGACAGTTTTGTATTTGGTCAGGACTGTCACTGCCTTACCAGTCGTTACACTAACACATCCCATACCCCAGTAATCCTGAGCATGTCATCAACCTGTAAACACTGGCTTACTATGGTAATGCAGGAATCATGCACAGAATGCCCATGTGACGCTACACAAACATACAGAAAATCTGTCTCGCATACAGTAACGGTGTGCCAAGTTGCAAGTGTAGTTTCAAAGTATTTCAATTTGCAAAGTATGCGTGCTGAAACACTAAGAGGTGGTTCACTCTGAGCCAAAGTCCCTGCAGATTATGTTATTCATAACAATATTTATCATACAACGATGAAAGGCTGCTGCTATGTTTGGCCTGTACTACCCACACAAATAAGAGATGTAACACACAACCATGTGTGCTACAGGCACATGTATACCAGCAAAACCACTAATGACCACCTCAGATACAACCATTTTTATCATGTCTTTGTTTATTGTGATCATGCATTTGTCTGTTGTGATCTGGAAAGAGAAAAAACAGCTCCATCCCACTTCCCAGTTTTCACACCTGTACTCTGGATCTGATAATCACAGGTTTGTAATGATGTAGCATCTGCCAAAGCATCTCTCTGCTTTTGACAGCGTCTGAACATCTAAAGCACATCTGTTCATGTCCCTTGGCAGAACAACCCTGCAGATTCTAGTGAGGCGACTCTGCCAAGAACTGTGGAGCCTTCAAAGAGGCCCACAATGTTTTCAAAGCACTTTTATCAGCCCATTGACAATTATTAATTTGTTGCTCCTATATTGCTGTATTTTTGTTTGTTTTTGTGCGTTTGTGATCTCTTTTACATTTTTAGTTATTTTCTTCAGTTTATACCTTTACATGATGAGCTATTTCCTCTCTTCATTTCGCACTTACTGATTAATCCAATTGTATGTCATGTCTCTCCGCTAGAACATTCCGGAATGATGAAAACCTTAGTAACACCCCACAGGAAAGCCTACATCAAGGGGAAAGAACACTGAAAATATTTTCTGGTAACCATTTTTTCTCTTTTCTTTTTTAAGTTGCCTCTGTCTTCTTATCCGCTGCAGACTATAATATTACATTACATTAAGTTGTATTTTTTGTTATTATTATTTCCTTTCATATATTTTAACAGTATATACATGCTCATCTCTCTGTACTGTTCTTCAATAAATCCCCCCAAGACAAAATGATGAAAGAACAATTAAGAAATGTATGTAATTCTAATTGATATGAATGTCCCTTCAGTAACAGGCATTATGATAAAATTACCTCAGGAAATAGGAATTAGAATGGAATGGTGAGACAAGAAGTTAACAGAAATAAGCAAAAGATCTGCTTAATTAAAGAATTCAATCAGTAGACAGATTAAAGGTCCACAGGGCAATGTATATCATTGTGGAGTACAGTGTACTACATATATTAAGGAACTGATGTGAGTAAACCATTGAAAGGAATGCAGTCAAGATGCCATATTTGAAATGTACTAAATAAAAATCAGATTATGTTAAACAGCTCATCATGATATTGCACGTGTGAAAAACGTACTAATCAGTGTGTTGATATTAATTATGCCTGAAAAAGTATCCTCTGGACCTTTAAATGATAAGAAAATGTAGTCATTCCCTGGAGAGTTTGTCCTTTATTGGTATTTAACATGGTCAAGTACTGAAGTGTTTGCGAGAGCCTTATTGTAGATAGCGCTATTGTCTCTATTAGTCTCTGAATGAAATTCTACTGTTTTTACTACAAGCTCCCTGCTGTTTTTCGAACAGAACAGTGGAAGCAGACATGTCTGGTAGTACAGGCAGCACATTCTGTTCATAAGCATTGTGGAGCAGTGCTTTTCAATGGACTGCTGAAAACACGGATGAAGAGCATAATCAAAAGCATTGTATCATATAGTCATTATTGCTCTGCTCCTCATTTTCAAATCCACAGAGACCTCAGATAAAAGTTTGATGCAACCTGTGGACTGAGCATGTTCTTTTGAAGTGCATTATGTCCCTAAAAAAGTTGTACAAACCTCTGAGACTCTTGATTATTTTCTATGGATTTTCTGTTTGGGGATTGTTTAATATTGTTATAATTGTACAGGTATATTGAAATGGATGTATATTTAATAAATAAAGAAGCCATTTTTACAGCTTTATGTGCTGAATGAATGTATTTTACATATTTTATTCTACCCGGGAAAGAGGTAAGGCTTTTGCTAAACCTTTGCTGATAGTTTGATTGTATGATTGAGTCAATTGAGTCACAGAATTGAACTGTTGAATTGAAGTGACTATACTTTGAATGTAGGGTGACTGAAACTCCATTAAAAAGGATATGCACCACCCCAAAGTGTGTGTGTGTATGTGTGTGTGTGTGTGTGTGTGTGTGAGAGAGAGAGAGAGAGAGAGAGAGAGAGAGAGAGAGAGAGTGATGCCTGTATGTACTGTATATGCCTGTACTCTGTGTTAATAGGATAAGATACATTTAATTACAAGCAGTGGCAGTGAATCATGTCCTTCTTTCAAAATTATAATTGGAAATGTGATACAAAATAATATTCTTTTCAGTCAGACCAGTGTAGTGTTTAATTACACTGATTCTGAACTACAGCTGTGGAAAACATGTCGTATTTAACTGTATGGTTTGCCTGAGCCCAGTAGAGAGAAAGAGAAATTAATTTTGTATGACTCCAATTTAAATTAATTTCTTTGGAAAAAAATATAACACTACTACTTTGGAATTAGTCCTGAAGATAAAATACAATAACATGCCTGGTATGGAAGGTGTACATTTATATCAAGTTAATAAGCAGATTATTTTACTTTTTTCCCAGGGTATGCACCTGGTATCACATTATCTTAAAATAGGCTGTAAGAGCACGCTCATTATGGTGACCTTAGTGGTAAATGTGAAATGCTGTCAGTGATAACATGTTTGTGTTCTCTATTTTTCAAGCATTGAATGTGTTTATTTCTGCATAGCTGTCTTTAAATAGTGTTTGGGGGTTGGGTGTTTACTTTTTAATGACTTTTTTTTCAGTGGATGATTTCATTACAGTGATGTGCTTGCATGTTGATGAAAAGGTCAATGCTGGAGGTGTGGGGAAGCAGCATGCATGCACACTAAAGTAGCAGTCATAAAGCCTCTCTGCAAGAAGCCCAACCTCCACTGCAATGATCTGAATGATTGATCAAACACCAGGGCCAGCTCAAACCTCCTATTCCTCTCAAAAGTACTGAAGAAAGCTGTTCTGTTAGTCTTTGACTTTGCTCATTCCTGATCTCCAGTAACATCTTACAAGTTTTTCCATCAGGCTGCAGACCTCATCACAGTACTGAAACAGTTCTTGTCAAAGTGCTTATTGACCTATTCCTTTCTACTGGTCATGCCTCCATACATGTGCTGTTAGATTTAAGTGTAACCTTTGACGCTGTTGATCATCCTATCCTCATAAATACTGCACACCTGAAAACCTTGTCAGTCTCAGCAGACAGGTTCTCTCATGTTTCACATACTACCTATCAGATTGATATCAATTGTCCACACTAACAATAACTCATGGGTAACATATGGAACACCCCAAGCTGGACCTCTGCTTGGACTCCCAATATATGTGCTATACCTCTTGGCAGCGTTATTCATAAACTTTGCATGAGCTTTCATTGTAACACAGATGACACTTGTATATATCAGTCAAGCCCAATGTAGTTGTGTCTACCCTCAATGGAAGCCTGTCATAAAGATAGGAAGAAATAAATGCTTTACAACTCCCTCCTCCTGAACTTGGGTAAAACTGAGATCTTGGTTATCAGGGCTAAATCGTCCCTAAGAAGTAAATTGTTCAATTATATTTTAAATCTAGATGTTTAAATTTAGATCTCACTGGCTTCTGGTACTACCATTAATGATGCCATTTATCCAGATCTCTCATTTTAATCACATAGAAAAGGAGTTGCTTTTCGCCACGCAGGGAACATTGTTCAGAAAAATTCAGTTGCTATATGATAGCAGAAAAGCTTTTTTATTACTTCAAGATTAGACTACTGCAATACTTTGCTGTCTGCATGTGCAAACGCCTCTCTGTAAGGTCCCCAATTAGTTCAAAATGCAGCTGCTCACATTTTATCCAGAACAAGGAGATCACAGCGTATAACCCCAGTGTTACCTTCTCTTCAGTGGCTACCTATTAAATTCTGAACTGACTACAAGATACTTCTCCTTACTTTTAAGGCCTTAATTGGGCTTTTACCTCTGTATCTCTGTAGTTTTCCATATAACCGCTCCCCCTCAAAAAAAAAAAAAAAACACTAGATTCACAAGGTGCTAGCTATATTGTTATCCCAAGAGTAACAGAAAATATTGCAGGTGGTTGAGCCTTCTTCCGTCAAGGTCTTGTGGAACAGTCTATCTGCCCATGTTCAGCATGCAGACACTCTCAGTTCTCAAGTCTAGGTTTAAAGCTTACCATTTCAGTGAACACCTTAGCTCAGCGATGGAGGTTGGAAGACTGACACAAGTCACAGAGTCTCTGGCAGACTGAGCTGTCAGTGCTGCTTCTATATCACGGCATAATGGCGACTCTGTATTTAACAGTTCCAGTCTGGTGGTGACAGCATCAGATCTGCCCGCATGACTCTGTGTCTCATCCCTTAGTTATGCTGCTGCAGCCTTATTCTGTTGGGGTGTTCCTTACTGTACACATGCTGCTCTTCTCGACTCTCCCTTTCCCACTTCAGAGCACAGGCCAGTGATGTACCTTTAGCCTGTGTGTGTGTGTGTGTGTGTGTGCGTGTGTGTGTGTGTTCCACGCAACTGACCAAACATGAAACATGCAGGGAATGGGGAAGGGGTTTCAGACTGTCAAGAGAGAATTTTTACCGCATTGTCCCTTACCCACTTGTTCTGCCCTTTGACTATATTGGCATGTTCATGTTATTCCTTTCCTTGCAGTTTATTTTGCAAATAGACTGCAATAAATAATCTCTGGAGCAGAGAACTCTCCCATCAGTTTCTCAATTTCTTCTTCTGAAGCATCAGCACACTACAGTCCCCTGTTCTATGAAGTGGGAAGTGAGGCAGGTACTCAAATCCTGAACCCCTGTCAGTATTTTTCACTCTCTGTGTTCTGTTCTCAATATTATCCCTCAAAGTGTGCTTAGTTGACTGTTCTGGACCAGTTAATCCATTTATGTTTTTATTTGGAAGCTATGTTGTAAGGTTTCAGCTGAAATGGACAGTGATTGTGTCTGCTTCCAGTTCCCAGCAGGTATTGTGAGGTAGTTTCTGCCTCTTCTTTCCATTTGAATGTAAACTGCAACTACAGTTGTTCATGAAACCACAAACACTTTTGTTTTAAATAACACAAAAATATTTATTGGATTGGAGTCTTATTATAATGAGGGTGAGAAACAACACATGCATTTAAAAAATATGTTATGCTTCAAAAAAAGATAAAAATTCTTATGCGGATTCTGGAGCTGTCTGACAAACAAATGCTCAAAAGTACTCCTGCACATCATATTGTACTTAAGATCAGGATCCAACTTCAGGCAACATGCAATTGACCCTTTGTTTCATGCCCTGGGTCAGCAATACCTGGGATGAATCACTGTGGTATAAACCAAACCCTCAATCTTCCCTTTCCTCATTTACATGTTCCTGGTGGTTTCCCCTGTACTATAACTGGATATCTTTGAATTGTCAAGGAAATCAAGCTGGCCTTTGGCTGCAATTCTTTAGTCTTTTGATCGTCTGGGTTGGCCGAGTTGGTCTTGTGAGCCAGAGAGGAGGCAGACGAGATCTCCATTACTTTGCTGTCAGGGTGAATTAAGACGGACAGAGAGAGGGAATGGATACAGGGAGAAATTATTGCAGTGCCTTAATGGGAGAAGTATTTCATGCTACTGGCTTCTAGACACTCATTAACCTATGTAAATCAGGGCACATTAGCTAGCACCTTTTTCTTTTTGAGTAAGAGGTCATACATGCATCTTGAGTGATATCTTTTGTGTGTTTTGTGTTTGTATGGGTGAATGTTGTCTAAGTCAAATTAATTGTGTTTTTAATCTTTTATCTGGCAAAAACAATGCCATGATAGCCATACACCATTTTCAGTTTAACCAATATTAACTTTTCTGTGAGAAGACTGTCAGAATACACTATAGGTTGTATGTGCTGTGAATCTGACTACAATCATCTTGGATTTCAGTTGTTTTTCTACTTTGATTAGATGTTGTTTATTTGTTTTTCCTTCTTAATATCCTCTTTTTTCAGTTTGACTCACTGTAGAGTCATAGCATTTATTTCTGTAGAGGATCATTATCCCACAAGACAGAAATGTATACCTAATGTTAAGTTTAAATTATAAGTTATTTCAAAGACTTCCCTGAAAGAGATTATTAAAGAGCACACTTCTAAAAATGGTTGATTAGATCTACAGCATAGTGTGTGGGTTAGTTCTTTTCCTGACACTTTTTCTGTTGTCTTTTTCATTTTTTACTTGCTAACTACTATTACTATATTCTCTATAATACTTTCTATTTTAGCCTTTCTTTAGACTTTCTCTCTTTATTTTTGTTTTCAAGTTGGCTTTGGTAGAGTCTGCAAGCTGTGTAATTATCATATTGGCCCAAAAATAAGGCAGCTGTTTTTCCCCAAAACATACGTTTTAAAAAACGCAACAAGCCCTACACTCACCAGCTAGCCAACATTGCTAATGCTAAGGGATGAGAAGCAGAGCAGGCGACAAAACTAGCAAAAGTGGATAGAGCATTGTCTTGTCATAGGTGTGTTCTGGTTCAGGCGTGATCAGACAGGCGTGATCTTGCTAAAGCTCCCCTCGCGGGTCCGTTAACAAAAAATAATAAACTAAAGAAATCAAGAAAAAATGAACAAACCGCAACCAAAAACACTCTTTTAAAGGATTTTGATCTTTCTTTTTCTCATCCTTGCCCTCGCCCTCGCTCTCGGTCACTTGTCCTCTTGCTGCTTCTCCAGGTCCTACACTGTAGCGAAGGGCGAGAGCAGTCACCCCACCCGGCAGTCAGAGCGCATGCTCAACTGTAGTGACAGCACTCTGTCACATACACTGTCTATTCAAAAGGTCTTTTATGGCGAATGCCCCTGACAGAGGTCATTACCTCAGAGCTTCCCAGGTGCGCCAGCACCTTTGGTGCCCAAGAAGGCGTGATTGTTTTTCCCACGCCTTCCCCACAGACATATGAGTGCCACAGGCACATTTAACCAACATGACCATTTTTTTTTTCTTGTCCTTTTTTACATTTCCCCTATTTCACATCAAATTTAGCATGAAACTTGCCATAACATGACACTTTCCTGCTGTTGCACAGGCCAGTGCTGAAGTTAGATGTGAGCCTGCACTAATCCTCTGGTGTATTTTCACAAAAACTGATTTTTCTTATGCTCTAGACCTTAGGGGAAAAAACACTGTACATTTTCTTACCACAGAAAGTGTCAGCAGTTCAGTAGAGCTTCTGTTTGCCATCCAATAACACAGTCTGGAATCCAAAACGCCTTCTAAAGCCATTTATATATTTTGCAAAGATAAATACTTAATTTTCATTGTTAATTGAAAAATAAGATCAAACCATCAAATTGTCAAAAGAGGTATCTGTCATATCCTCATGAGTTGCTAAGTTATCAGTGAGAGTGAGAGTACACCAAATTCTGTGATCCTCATTGACAATCCTGTATAAGTGATGTACCAAAGGATTGAACATGTCTTGCCTCCCTTACAAGTACAGAAAAAAATCCCACTGACTGCTGAAGTTGTATTTTTTTGTTTGATAAAGTATACTTTCTAATCTATTTCTTTATATTTTTTACATTTTCTTCTTTGAAAGGAGAGGTTGCCTTATGATCAGCACTGCTCTATATTCCATATATTTCCAAATGGTAAATTGCATCATTCTGTATTAAAACTTGGTTGGTTCTTGGTTTGTTAGTACAATGGAAAAGCAATAATGTCATAATTGCTCAGTCTGATGTTGCTTCTGGTAAAAACAGCCTGGTTCAACTGGGAAAGGGATACCAATTGTCCCAGGTGAAAGCTGAGTCTGCTTTTGAGACAGCTGCTGAGCTCAGTGGTGGGATACGCACCATTATTGACATGGCCATCATGCTGTCTGTCTGAAGCTTCTCCACCCGTTATTGGCCCTGGGTTTTGCAGCAACTAATTAATTTTACATCACTATCTGCACCAACATTTCCTCCTGTGCATGTCTCAGCAAGTTCTACTCTCGACCATAATTACTCCCTAACCTGAATGGTTTCTTCATCCGGATGAAGTAAAAAAATCAATGATATATCTTACTGGTGCCTTGATTTTGACAGCTGTCTGTTTTTCTTCGCATTGGTCAGCAATACAGTTATGAACTTCACAGAGAAAAAGCTTAGTCTGTCAATATCATCCCCTGTCAAATCAACAGTCATCAATAGACAGAGATGGCAACTCAAAAATACAATGCTAACGATTTCCCATACAACCTTAGAATTTCCCTCTGATCAAAGAAACACAAATTATACATGTAGGTATACTTTATACTATTCTGACTGAATGAACATGGAGTTTGTCCTTGGTATAAAAAATTTCTTCATTAGTGAATTTACACATTTCTACAGCTGGCACACTTGACATAAGAAAATAGGATGGTAAAACATCCTATCCTGGCAATTCATTGACCGTTAAGGTATAGTGAATCTATTACTGTCCAGTTTTCTGAAGCATCCTAGCGTCATCATTTTCCTTTACGTATGCTGCACAAAAAATGCCCAAGAACGGAAATCAAAGCAACAATGAAGTGCCGCTCAGATCACTATTGGGAAAAAATCTGTCTTCTTCAAGCACTTCAAGAATTTCTTGCCTACCAGACGTGAGACTCATTGTTGCAATACCTTGCATCACATCTTGCATGCACATTCATATCCAGCATGCACTGCATGCAGCTGAAAGTCTATCACGCCACAATTATTTCTGTGTATTGCTTAATATGATCATAACTTACTGATCTGGATGCGTATTTTGCACATTTGAACTCTTCTCTCCACATTTCTGTGATCGATCTGTGATCCCCAGGTGCAATGCTATACGTAAAGTAAATATTTTGCAAAATATTGAGAAATATGCTGGTTGGCCCAAGAATATATTGCAAATATAAATAAAGTATATTAAGACAAATCAGAAATATATTGCAATATACCAAAATGCAATAATTTAGATATTTTAAATATATTTAGTTAGTTAAAATATATTCTCAATGTCATTTTTTGTCTGGGACACAGGCTTAAAGATATATAAAAAAGTATGTATATCTCCTACATAAATACACAAGATAGGGTATGTACTCTAGCAGCTGCAGGATTTAATAATTTTAGGATTAAGCATTTGTGGCAGGGAGGTCACACTGTCGTAACTGGTGATGCTGGAGCACCATCGAAAGCACGTATTTAATTATATTTTTGACCATGTTAACAGTAGACGACACTCACAAAATCACCATGAAGAGACATCTGTGATCACAGAGACATTTAAAAGACATGCAAGCAGAAAATTAATGAACTGTGGTAAATGCAAAACAAGCAAATATGGAAACAGAGTGCTAAGAAGGTCAGAAATGTATAATTTAACCCATTATTTTATCAGCACCCAGGGAAGCACAGCAAAGAGGGGGCCCTCTTAGAGAATACAAACTCTACACAGTGGAATAGATGATGAAATGGTAGAATATTAAGTAATTTTGTCATGCCACTGTCATCACAACAGCCACAGGGCATATTTAGTGCAAAGGACCTGAGGCATCCCTGTCACTTCCCTGCCAGATGTGAACTGTGTGTCCAGTATGACACTGGCATGACCCATTTCTCTCAAGGGCTACAATATGCCCACTTTCTGAGATCATCCAAATAAATGCGTAATCCTGCAATTTAGTAAAATCAATTTCTATTCAAATTGGATATGACGCTGCCTCACTGCTGACTTGTTACCTGCTTTCCCATCACTTCTGTCAGTTTGAGTCATTGCAGCATTTTAATTTCCCTTCACACACAGCCCTTCACCCCCACCATGAACTCCACACAAACACATGCACACTTCCTGTTTGTGACATGAATTAACATAATTTATATTTGTACAGTCTAGTAAGTTCTTTGGGGAAAAAGTGCTGGCAGATCACATTTGTGAATAATGATCTTAGAGAGTGATGCTGTGCTTTTCTTATTACCTTTAAGGTAATCTTAAGGTTTGGGGGAAAACCTACCCACAGTCTGCTGAGAAGCAAGGTGGCGGAGTGATTGAGATGGTTAATCGGACTAATACATCAGAACAGATTTAGGAGGCCCAGTTCTGCTGTGTTCCTGTGATGCAGTAAAACATCCTTTCTCGTTTTAGCCCTGAGCATCACACTAATTAAAACCCAAGTGCTGTTATTCATGCTCACCTTGGTCGTGCCTCTCACTGTATCATGTATGCCTGACACTTCCATTTCCTTCAAAAAAAAACAAATTTTCTTCTTTCCCTCTGTCAATACTTGAGGCTTTTTTTTGCCCAATGTTTTTCTTTATGTAGTGGGTGCAGAAAAGACTGTATGCAGAGTGAGCTCATCTGAACGTTTTGTTGAAACGCTTGGTTAAGCATTTTTATATTTAATTTGAAGGGGTCTGAGTTAAGCCCACATGTTGAATTTCATATTAACTGGAAAATTAAACAAGATTATCTATACACTGCATTGATCTCACTTTTGACTGAAATATTTCACTCATCTTTCAGAAATGAGAACAATATTCACATAAGCACATTGATTAAGGATACGGCCTTGTATAAGTTATGCAACTGAGAGTGATCTCTGTCCTCGGTCCTCATTTAGAGTAGAGAAAACATTCCCTAAAGACATGTCAATGTCACTTGGTTTCCTAATTGTGACGAGACCCCTAAAGATGAATGATTGTTAAACCAGTCCTGATTGGTGATCCTTCAAAAGCCTTACGAAGAAGTTTGGGGACACCCAATACACTTTTGAGTGAGGGATGAAAAATGATGGTGATTTTTTTATAACACCTGAAGGTGAGCTGGGTGACATTCGAAAGACTAATTCATCAAGGACTGCTGAAGGCCGGGTCTGTATTCTGTGCATATACTTCTGTTAGGATGATGGGGTAAACTGAGTGAAAGCAAAGAGCAACACATGTTACTAGAATCTGCACCCTTCCTCCCAGCTGAAAGTATGAGTTTATCAGCTCTCACAAAATCCAGTTTGTTTGCAGACATATAGGTATGCATATGCATGACTCCACTGGTTTCCCACACGTGTCAGTCTGATTAATTATAGATAGTTAATTCCACCCTTATGGGACTCAGTAATGGCTTTTTTCTATCAGCCACATTAACCTTCGACAGCCCCAGCACACACAGGTCCCTTTTTAAGAAGAATCTGCATTTCGTTGAATTACCTTGAGGCGTAGTTATCTATAGAATCATGTCAGATGTATCTGACTGCAATCTAGGTAGTTTGAAACCTAGAATTTGGTGACTAGCAGCTAATAGCTGCTGTACTATTTGTGACCCACTTTCAACCCCATCCCACCTACAGCTGGCCATAAGCAGAGAAGGCCTTTTTGCGTGGCCTCAATTTGACTGTACTTGAATGTGGTGGATCAAAACATCCTATAGTGCTTTCATGCCTGATGGAATTCAGGTTTCGTCAATGGCATTCAGATTTAAAGGAGATTTGAATTTTAAAGGAGCATTGTTTCTCTCATACGGGTCAAGGAACCAAAAGGAATTATTTTCAGCGCTAGCTTGTTTTCTCAATTTTCTTATTTCTTGCCAAGCATATGTAAAAAGAATATGTCAAATCTTGGAAAGTGAACCATTCAAACACACTCAGAAATACATTTATAAAAATAAAATGAAAACACAGAGTCTGCCAACTGCAGGTCATGGGCATGATCTGTTCTATACTTTTACGCTGTCCTATTTACATATTGTGGTCCACAATCCATATTGTTTACTAGCTCCAATGCATTTTCTAAAAGATAAAACAGACATGATATAACGCCGGGATCTTTATTTCTGTTTATGCGTAGTGATCTTTTCCATGTTACATTCTCAATTAAACGGTAGCTAGATAGTCCAGTCTAAAAGTACGCATTCCCCAAACACATTTTCATTTGGAAGAATTGAATTGCATTTATTGTAAAGATTCTGTACTCATCTTATGAGTAGACAGGAGCTAGATTTAAATTACATTGTCCAAAAGGTCTCATGTTCACTCATCCTCAAAAAAGTCTTTCTTTGTCAAGTCTTTTTTGTGATTTAAATTCAAAACAGCAACCACAACAACAATTACTGTTCAGTCACAGATGTGAGGTACTTCAGCTTCTGTTATGATTGCAATTGTTGTGCACTACTGAGTTGGTAAAAATAGTCCCTGGAATGACAAAAAGCTGTAGGTTGACTGACAGACATGAGGAAGCCTACAGAAATGTGACTTTTTTCAATAGCTACTTCTTTGCGTGGTTAACACAGTCCTGTCTAATTAACCCATCTCAGTCGATAAGCTTTGTATCGGTTGTTTTTCTGTATTCCCAAGAGCATTGCATTACTCCTTCAGAGGTCTCTGGGAGCACCAGCACACCATATGCTGTAGGAGATGTAAAGGCAGAAAATCTGTAAAGGGCAGCTGTGTTCCTCCTTTACGCAGTTGGCATCCTGATAGTTTCAGCACTCATACTTGAGCAAGCGTTGCATGTCCAGGTAAGGTCTACTCATCACCACATACATATCATGTGTATGCTAAATTGAGGCCGGTGACATACGGCTATCATTACGTTGGATGGATAAATGTATTTGGGGTGGGGTATGGTAACTTCTTCTTAGACATGGGTGACTCCACCTGTTTCCCATGTACTTCACATATTTCACTCTCATTTCAGAGTCATCAAGTGTTTTTTGTAGATTGTTGTATTTGGCTATGCAATTAAATATTTTTTGTTTGCCTTTTGCTTTTAAACAAAACCAGAGGCTTTAATTTCACAGGCTACTGGTCATACATCCATTTTACTGCAAAATTATTCAGATCAAATGGAGCACGATCTCGCTACAACAAAGTGTTTTAAAACTGTGAAGAACAAAGCATCACATCATCACATTTTCTTTGAGTAGAACTGTATAACCCTAAAAATACATAAATAAATAATACAGGGAAAAAGTATTTGTTAGTTCAGCTATTAAATAAACTCCCCATCCAAAAAAGACACAAAGGCAGCAAGTACAACATGCGTGCTAGGGAGCAGGTTGTAAAGTCTTCAAATACATGAGCAGTTAACAATTAAAAGAAAGGAGCTGTCAGCAGTCTGATGGCATTTTACATTAAACAGATGGGATGGAGAAAAAACACAGCAATGCAGCAATATTGTCAAAATAAACTTGGTGACTTTTTGTTCTTTACCAGGCTCGTGGATGTGGATGATTCTGAGATGACGGCGGGGCATCATCGTCTGCAGGAATAACATCTGTTGTGTTGTTTGCGTCTGCATTTTTCCTTCCAAATCCATCCCAATGACAGCCCTTTACTAGACTTTATGATGTCAGGGACTAAGAATCATTTTACTCTTTGCATGTAAATAAAGCTATTACTCATTTTCTGAGGAGCCCCTTAGAATATTTTGCGTATAGGAGGCATCACAGTCAGACTTCAGCCTTTAAAACAGATTCCCAAGAGGTTCACTGGCTGAAACATTACTGAATGTTCCATATGTAAGTGCTGCAGAGTTTTCAGTAGGAATAACCCACAAGCTATGCTGTTTTACTAGAACAAAGCCCTCTGGAGTGGTTAATGCCCCAGCAGCTACACCTCAGGGCCACATCACACCACCCTGTGCTGTTCCATACAGCAGCACAGTTCATTGTGGCCTGTTCCTTAAGTAAGTTAGCATTCCTGAAATATACGATTTACAGTCAAGATGCACTATTGGTCAGTTTGAGTTGTTCATGTTAAACGCAGTATTGAACCATACAATACATTGGTGTGCTCCTGATATTGGAAAAAAATAAAAAATGCCATGCAATGCAATCCAGAGCCTTCCACATTGCATGTAACCATATATACCCCCACACAGTTCATTGAAACTTTGGATGTAGGGGGGGATTCATTCTTGACCTTTCATGCTGCCACATCCCTCTTGCACGATGAAAATCATCCCTTTTGAAACGTAAGTGGTTCTTTTAGGAAGGCAGCAATTGAACTCCACTATGTAACATTAGTATAAGATAAACAAAGATGTCTCCAAAGCCTGCTAATAACTGGTAACTTGTCCATTGGGTAGCCACCAAGGCCAGCAAGAGTACTTAGATACTGTTATGTACATTACTATAGCAACAGTATTCTAACAAGCTGGGTACTATTTCCATTGGCAGTTTCATGTAACCAATATAACTTGTCAAATTCAGTCCCTTTTTTTACTTCATGTAATTAAGCAGTCACCTTTCGGTTAGTTACTTTTTTTCATTTTGTGAAAGCAATATGGCATTTGAACCTGTAGAACCTGTAGAATATTGGCACTTCGAGAGCATTGATATATGGATATGAGAAAGACAAAGAAAAGAGCTTGTTCAATTTCCTATTAGCATTATTGGTCATTAAAATATTGTATTTGTAATAATTTTGTACTGTGACATCCATTTGATGAAACATATTGTATTGTTAGCTGAACGTATCAACTAATGCCTGCTAGCTGACATAAAAATCAAAGTATCGGTGACAAGGCTACACAAAGACAGACACACACACACACACACACACACACACACACGCACACACAGAACTGCACATGTGAATACAAGGGGCTTCTGTGCTGGAGGAAAATATAGAATTTAATTAAATCACCCCTGATGTGTAGCCAGCAACCTTGCTTACTGGATTGTGGGACTAGAGTTACTTCAGTTTTTGCATTGCATCTTTGATAAGTATAAAAAATGTAGCTTTTTTACATTTGAAGTTATAAACTCTGCTCAGTCTGCTGCCAACCAGAGCTCACATGCCTCCACTGTCGCTTATGCCTGCTAAGTTAATAGACCGCCAGGGCCTACACTGATTTCTTATGCAAATTTGCTGAATTCTTAGCAAATTGCAGTAGTCATGGCTGATAAGGATTTGATTGCAGGGAATTATAATATACATGTAGACTGTCTCTATGATCTATCACCAAAAATGGTCTTCATGTCAACTGTTGTCTCCATTGGCTTGGCTCTGTCAAACAAGTAGCTAAACGTGCATTATTATAATCATATATTAGACCTGGCAATTACCCTGGGTACTGACATAAAATTGGACTTTTTCCAGGGCTGTGGGACAATTCAATTTTCATAAAGCGCTATAACAAGTCAATTTTTGATTCATTGACTGATAAACCACATTTACTGCAATATCAAGACATCAACAGTGGAGGCATATACATTTGTGCAAAAAATACCCTTAACAAATTCTGGTCTAATGGAGGGTTTGCGTTTGTTCTCTGAATCCCTGTCTGTATGTGCTCATACAGAGGTTATGTGTTTCTTGTATGTATCTTGAAATGACATGATTCACCTATGTTACAGCAGTGTGTATTTTTATACACTATAGAAATGTACAGCATTTTTTAAAATGTTTTTTCCCCTTTAAGCAAGCCTCTGATACACTTGCCAAAACAGCCAACAGCTTTTTTTCTTTTTTTTCTCACATTACAAGTCACACAGTACGCTATGGTGGAGTGGGCTCTCATGCATATGTTTGTGTGCGTATGCCAATAAGCTACAGCTTCACCAGAATGAATTCCATAGTGGTGTTCTGAAACAAGTGATGATGTAATGTTCCTGGAAGGAGTCAAGTGGAGCGTTCTACCTCTTAATTCCATATCCGTCCAGACCATGGCCTTAGCATGAGTCAGCTCTGACAACCGGGATGGTGGGGCGTGCTGTGTGTCCACACCTCATTGTGGAGTTCCCACTCCTGTCCCCGATGGAGCCCCCCCTGCAGGTCTGAGCAGCTGCAGCACAGGCCCGGCTCACCAGTCCACCAGCTCATCCTCTACGGGGGTCTTACTGTGTGAAATCAAGTGCATGAGAAAGCTGGGATCTCGCCTTTCCCAGGAAGTGGCACATACCTCCGGGACTCTGTGCTTTGGTGGGTGTGTGAGATTATGTCAGATGTGTCTCCTCTTCAGAGTCAGGGCAGCGTGGGAACACATTGAGCGCATATGAAACTTTCAGCTTCAGTGCTGATATTATATCCAAAGACAGTCTCGCTTGTGGTTAACATCGGACATTATTAAGAGGACTTTCAAATCTTAAAACAGTAGTAAAGTTTGTATCTGCACACGTGTTTGCAGGTGCCAGACGCTGACCTTTAGAGGAGGAGAGGGGGAATTCACTGCGTTACTGCCATCTTGTAACATTGAAACTTTATTTGACAGAGCACATATGGAAACGTCAGTTTCTGTGTTGCGAGACAGCAGTGAAATAATGAATTCCTCCTCTCCCTTAATCTTAAAACAGTGACAGTGTAGCCCACTGTTTGCCACCATGTGAACACTATGATATTAGGTAATGTTGCCCTTATATGGGTAATTCTTAGGCACTTTTTGTCATTGGACTTGAGGATAATTGTCAGACATTAACTGCGTACTACAGCAATTCCTCCTGTGTTCTTGCATTTTAGTGTAGTTTAAGTGCTGATGTTAAGTCAGGGAAATAACCCAAACATGGTCCAGTTCTATAATGCATACCTGCTTTGACATGCAGTGCACATCGGAGGACAAATCTGAGAATGATAGCTGTTCTTAACTGGTATGGCAAATGATCCAGCAGAACATTTTTAGTCTCCTGAGTTATGTATTCTTGTCATGCTGTTCAGAATAAACAGTCTTCTAGAAGCGTTAAAAAAAAAAAACACTTAAATGAAATTTGGAAGTTTATCCAAAAAGCAAACATATCAAACAAAACTGGTCTTTGGTTTGTATCCATGTTTTACATAAATTGCTTTGAATCTGCCTGACCAGTAACAGGTATGACTCTGGCTCTTAAGCTGATGGGAAATACCTGTTTTAGTAATTATAGTGACATACCTTAAACAATAAATATAGTGAATATTCCAGGTTTGCCGGTGATTTTGTTACATCTACACCATTGTTCCCATGTGTGGTAAAGAAGCGTGACCAAAGTGGCTTCTGGTCCATTTCTGAAAGAGCACCATGGAGAGAGTGGCTATACAGCCATTTCAAGATGTATTATTTTGGAGGTTTTTGTGCCAATGCTTTTATTGCAGGCATTAGGGATCAACTTGTTTCTGCTAGCATAAAACAGTCATCAATTTAACCTTAAAATTCAAAAGTTTACAAAATAAAATAAATTGAAAAATGTCGGTTCTAGTTTCAAACATGATAAAGTCTGGATTGTAGTTGCTTGGCAACCAGCTTCAGGAATACCACGGGAAGTGAAGGAGGAAAGCACAGGCAAAGATTAGAGGAACTGTGGAACATACACAGCTCTATAAGAAATCTCTTCCGCCTCACCCAAATTGAAGTGCTGACAAATACCAGCTCAATACCAGCAGTCACGGCAGCTGAAGAGCCCTTCACTTGACCTGTTACACATTACACATAGTTTCACTGCAACAAAATCACATCTGCCCATTAGTCGCACGTGTTACATCAGCGGTGTATTGCATATTAGCATCTGTCTGTAGATTCAGCAAACAGGTGATAGCCTAAATTAAGATCTGTTACACTCACATTGTGCATTTTACTAATGTACGCTAAAGTAAAAAGAATGAAGGAAGCAAGGTATTTTTATATTCCTATATTCAATATTAAGTTTTAAATAATGAGCTCAGGAATGAATGCGGGCACACACGTGGAGTTTAGTGATTTTTAATGCATCCTTCCTCAGCTTGCAATCTGCTTTGTACCTGTTATTGATTGTGAATACACTGTGACACCATGGAAGGTAGGCCCTAGGAAAGGGTGTGGCACGTATGATAAAATCCTGACATGCACAGCAAATGTGGTCTCCCCAGGAGAAACGGCTGGATGTGTCTACAGCAGCACAATAAAACAAAGAAACAAAACAAAATAACAATTCCTACAGCTAGGCTGCTTATCGGAAACACTCACACCGGAACAGGCAAGAGAGTAGTCAAGGCATAGGTCAAAAGGTCAATACAGAAATCAGGTAGTCATCCAAAAAAATAGTCAAACACAGAATTTAAACTTCAATTTTACACAGCAAACTTTATCCAGCGCTTGTAATTTCCCACAGCCAATACAGCTTCCCAAGGTGTTTTATCAGTCCGTAAGAAGCAGCAATTGAGTCCAGGCATGGCTGGTCTGTTGCCCTTGGCTGGGAAGGTGTGTAGGCAAACATGCAAGAGGTACCACCCTTCAATGACAGCAATTGCATCACTCTGCCTAAAATTTCTCATTGCATGAATGAGCAAATAGGGGTCTAGTAAATTTTTGATCAAATGGGTCATGAGTAATAGGCTTCCTGGGCCAGGTGTACGAGTAGGATAGTGCTTATTGAAGAACAGTACAGTGCTGACTTTTTGTATTTGAAATACAAAATCGGTGGGTTTATTTATTCATTATTTATTTATTTATTATTTATATAATTTGTTTGCCCTCACCTGGAAAGATGTACTTTGTAAGTGCTTATTGAAGCAGGAATGATAGGGGTATGCTGCCGGCGATCAAGGCTATGAACAGTCTCATTCAGTTGAAACTCACTTGTTCTCGATAGTCATGTTCTCCGGTGATTTCCATGGTAGACAAGAACTTTGTTTTACAGTATGAACAACTCTGCTGTTCTTAAAACTGGACATCTTTTTGCAACCACACAATTTTTACAAAGCAAATGAAAGCCGTGAAAAAGCATTTAAACCACCCTGCTCTGAGCAATTTATTTATTTATTTATTTATTACAGGTTGTGACTCTCTCCAGATGAAATACACCTGTAAAACATCTATTGAAATTGATGCGCTTTCATTTTTGCTTCATGCATTTGGTTATAAGCACTTCTTTGTTGCCTTGAGCTCCACAACAGTAGGGTGGAGACTGTTGTTATTATATCACAATTTAGTCTCATGCATGATGTGCCCTCCTCCACAGAGGTGTTGTGGCTACTTAGAATGCCCTGCAGTAGTTCACTGTAAGATACTGTATTTATCACAAAAAAAGAGTGAAATCTTAGGACAATAACCCTAAGCGACAATTGCTACACTTGTACAAGGTGCAAAAACATATACAATACAATACAACTAATTCCTTAGCCTTGTTGAGTGAATCAGTGTGTCCCTCTTTAATTTTTTTACAGAATAAAAGTCAGCCCATATAACCTGTTCAGCCCATATAATCTGTTGGAGAATCTCATGAATGAAATGGAAGCTCCAGTTACATCCAATAGAAGTCAAAAACCCTGTGTGGCTTTCCTCTGTGTGTCTCTGTCTCTGCGATCATAAACCACTACCCTTAAGAGGCCAGCTCAGTGAACATCCTTGCTTTGAGGAGAGGAGACAGTTTTGCATGTGACGGAATTGATATTGGCAAGTGTCAGGTTTTATGTGAGCTCAGTTAACGTGAGTGAAAATGGTAAATAACACCTCTGTCTGCCTCAAGGTGAAGGCAATTCTGTCTCCTTTCAGACGCAGTTTGCATGCATAGCCTGACAGTGTTCTCAGTATGTCGCTGTCTGGTAATTAGATTCTATTCTGAAATTAAGGATTTATAATCACGTTCTGTTGTTATTTTTCATTGGCCCAAGTCGTAGGCCACCCAAGCAAATAAATATAATTGAGGGTAATTCCAACCACAACAAGAGAGCTGTGGTAAAAATTTGATTTAATGAAGGGACACCATTCTGTTAATTATTGGCACCAACTCATATAGTATTAAACGGTTTAAATTTCCACTGAAATTAATTTTATGTCTGTACAAATCGATGGATATTTTACATGCTTATACATGCTTATAAATGTGCAGAATATAGCATTCGCCTGTAGAATTTAAAGTTAGGGTTGGGGTTAGGGATAGGGTTAGGGTTAGAAATTGATATAATGTCAAATATTATGCCAGATTTACACTTGAATTGTCATAACAAGGAAATGTACCATTACAAATACTATTCAAGTTCTACAGGACAGGAAATCACAATTATACTGTGTAATGTATACCACATTGCATGGCTTACTTGTGATCTTTTAGTTGTGTACAGTACAACAGCGGGTATTCTGAGACTGCCCTTGTGTAGTTGTAGTTGGATAGGACATTATTACTGATCAAACAAAATATTCTGCTTTGACTCCCATTTGTGCATTAGACAGAGATTCATTACTAATTTGTGTCAAATACAGGCTGCTGTTCTGAGGCCATACATTATAGTTGATTACTGTTCTATTAGAATAGTACTAATTACAGTACTATTTAGATTGTCCAACAAGAATTGCATGTGGTTTTCTGCCCCTTTCAGTTTGACAATGCAAATTTCTTATTCCTTATAGTATTCAGCTTTATACAGTTTATCATAGTCACTTACAAAGTGTGTCCCTTATGTGTAAATTATGCAGCAATGTATGACTGAGACTGAAGAGACGTAAGACTAAAAAGGGAATTAAAGAAGAAGAAACAGCATGAACACTGGAGTTGCATTTTGTAATGTACACCTCCAACACCCAGTTGCTTCATCAGCCATGAAATCAAATAGACCCATCCTTGTCCCATGGGTAATCAGTTCACCAAGTTTTATCTGAAACCATCCAGAATGGTTTTAGCAACTCTGTCCAAAGACAGACAGGCATTCACGCTTGGGCAATCACAATATCTAAGGAAAGATAGTATATTTAGGAAGATAATCCAGGCTCTCAAAATGTAGCAAATAACTAGTGTAAATGATGCCATTTATGAAGGAAGATTCCATGCTGGTATCAGGCAAAAACATTGACAGAGAGCTGCCAAACTAAATGTAAAATATGCCATATAATCTGAAAAAGTACAATAAAAGAGGGGGGCATGAAAGAAGTTCTTAATATTAAAGCTTTATTTTTAATGTATTTAATTTTGAAATGAATTTTACAAGAGTTTTTGCTGTTTGATAAAATGTAGAAATTGTAGGTAATTTAACTGCATGCTGAAAAAGTTACATATCTGATGATGTCATCATCAGTGGCCCTAAGAATAAACTTGGCATGGATATAAGCTAACAGTGCCAGTTCCAATTACTTTTTCCAGTTGACAAAATAGGGAAAAAGAAAGACAGAAACCATTGACTGCTCCAGGGACGTGCTGGTAATGAAACCATCTCTCTTTTGCCAGCTGCCGTGACAGCCTGGGAGATAGAAATGATGGAGACAACAGCAAATTACTAGAGAGTTTTATCTCCCTGCTCTCAGGCGGAACCTGATTGGGTATTATGTGAAGCAGTGATCACTGTGGGCAACTCTTTTATATGCTAAAGTGTTGTAACCTCCAGGATGGAGATTCATTCATTACCGATGCCAATACGATTCAAGCAATTACTGAATAAGATATTCTGATTCCAACAGAAGTGAAGCTCTCACTTATCATGCAAAATATTGCTTCAAAAATAGTATTGCTAGAATCGCATGATGAATTGAAATGTGGATTAAGTTATTTCATATTCACAACAGAAAGAAGCCATTCATGCTTTTGCTGTTGAGAGAGGTATAATTATAACTGAGCATTCATAGAAGATGTAACTAAAGTGTTAAATCAGTCAATTAAATTAATGGTTATTAATGGCTATTACCAATGATGGCTATTTCTGAAAACATTTGTGAATGTTTTCAGAAATAGCAGATAATAGCAATAACAGATGAAGACCTACCTCTTCAGACTACACCCCAGCCCTCCTACCTAAGCATGATCTGTTGTCCCCTCTTTTGAATAATTATGTTTTTCTTTGAAATGTACTTCAGAGTTTTATGTAATTGGAAGTTTATGTGAAGGTTTACCTTTTCAGTTACAAGCCCTGCTCCTTAACCACAATGTTACACTACTGCCCCTTTTTCATTTCCAGTGATAAAGTCTAACAGGAACTAACAAAAAAGCTAGTCAGGGTCATTTCAACCTTACCTCCATAGGTTAAATAACCTCAATTAAACTCCCCCCAGGACCAAAACAATGAACACATAGGACTGTGAAGGACAGCCTTCACCTGTCCCTTCGCAAAAATCACATTGACATTGAAAATTTGTCAGGAATTTAATGGTGTTTTAAAATGTTAAATGTCTGCATAAACGTGTTAACAAGATCCCTGTTTATTCAACAATTCACCAGTTTTAAAGGTTACATATTTGCATTCCACCAGCTTCATTTCAAACAGGTTAATTGTAATTGTCTGTGTGTGTGTGTGTGTGTGTGTGTGTGTGTGTGTGTGCGTGCGTGCCTGCGTGCATGTGTGTGTGTGTATGTGTGTATGTGTGTGTGTATGTGTGTGTGTAATAGTGTGAGACCAGCATTTGGCTAATGAGCTCCACCTGCCTGATTAGAGGCCTATTAAATTCTTGGGTTAAGTAGTTTGCTGTGGCAGTGTCAAGGCTGATTTTGTTGGGCTAGTTTTGTTTACATAAATTATTAGTATTTCCTTCCATTCTCCTTCTTGCATTACTTTTAGTGAAGTGTATGGCCAGCACCATTAGAAAGAGAAGGGCACATCAATTAGGGAAATATAAATGCATATTTGTTACCATGAATTTACTCCATAAAATGTGATTATCATTTTTAACAAGTATAACATTTTATTCCTAAGCAGGAAAAAGGACACACATTCGCTACACATTCTCTCTTATAATATGTTTTTGTTCTCCCACCATGCTACCACAAAAAAGAACATTAAAAGAAGCTTTAATTTCTCTGGCCATGATGAATGAACCTAATTAAGGAGAGGTGATTAGCTTCCACCAATATATCAATTCCAAAGGACACAGATCTAATGTACAATGACAGCATTGTAGCAAAGCCTGTCTGATCACTCTCTGGAGTTGGCCTTTTGTAGGAGCTGGATTTAAAAGGATTTTAAAGATGAAAACAGCAAATTTTTTGGAATAAAATATCTCCAGAGCTTCTACTTTCATGTTTTCTACTTTCCTCCACATTTTTTGTGCTCCTATCCCTTTGACTACCAAGAACAAGTTTCACAATAACTTCTAAATTCTAAACATGTGCCTTGATGACCAGTTTCAGACTCTTTTTGGTTTGCCCTTGAATGCGTATTGTTTGGTCTCTTGTCTTCAGACATGGTGAATGAAAAAGATGGAACTTAAATGCTATAATTGCATGTTTTGTTATGAAGAAGAACAAAGCCAGCATAATGGGTAATAATATGAGCAATTTGCTCCAATTTAATCACTTGTTTTGAAATGAGGGCTCTCAAGAACACTGTTGTCAGTGGAATCACTAAAGCTCCTCATGGAAGCTTAAAAGAGGGAATCTACTTCCAGGCATCTTTATTGTCGAATCTGTGCTCGTGTCTTACTCACACCTCAAAAGCCTCCACTCATATAAAAAGGGTTCCAAAAGGGTTCTTCTTGTAGGGTCCTAGATTGAACCATTAAGGGTGCTGTCACGTGCCCTCTCACGTGCCCTACGTGGCTCTATTCATAACCTTTTTTCAAAAGAGTGTAAGGCTCAAGTGCGTGAAACATATTTGACAAAATAACAATTTCGGCATTTTCAAGTATGATAAAAGATGACGGGAGCCCAAAACCTCAGAAAACAGTGTTCATAGGGTTCCAGAGGTTTTTACACCAATTGATGTCATACAGAGCAATGCTGCCTCTGTCTTGTTTTATGCATGGTAAAGAACACAGGAGGCAGTCCTTGGTTTGAGTTATCTCCACTGAAGCACGTGTGAAATGAGCCTTGGGACATACGGTCTCTGTTTTTGGATTTAAAATAGGGTCTCTCCACCCAGAGAACTTGTGCTGTTCATTTTTTATTAATCTCTTATTAATCCCCTTAAGACACAATGAGCAGAGAGATTATTGATGCCTTGGTAACGCTCATCACATGCTGTGGAACCCATAACCCTGTGTTTTGGAGTTCACGCAGTGGCCATCCAGGAGGAGGTTGATGCTAGGCAGGAGGTCATTATCTCAGGGGCACTATTAATCCTCCAAGAGTCCCCACCAGCCCCTATAATACCAGCGTGATATTATTAAGACCTGCTATGTAAGTCCCAATTATATGCCCCCAAAATATTTCAAAATGACAGAGGGGAGGGAAACGGTAATAGCAAAAATCTACAAGTGCATTTTCTTTTCTCCTCATTAAATGTGCTCCTCTATGCCTTCATACCCCAGCCTTCATTTGAATTCACTTTGCTTGTATTAGCACTCATGTTCATGTTGTGACTGATGTCAGCATTCTACCAGTGACTTAGCTGATTCTGATTTAGCTCTACAGGGAGGAATAATCCTGAGTAAAGCATGCAGATCGACTGCCTTGTTATAGCAGAGCTGCTACAATCACTGGTAATTACTTATGATACCCTGCCTGAGCAATTCAGACATTGACTTGTGATCTTAAATGGGACATTGGAACAAAAAATTGTCTTAACTCAGTTCCAGTGTATCAGACCTATACAAGCACTTAATTGTTCATCCATCATCAGTTTGTTTCCAATTAGAAGAGGACTGTTCTTTTGCATGGAGTAAAGTTTTTGTTTCTTCAGTGGGAGAAGTCTGATGTTACCTCATCACCTCACTGCAGTGAATAAAACTCAACAAAATTTGCAGTTCACCATAAAGTTCAGCAACAGTCAGAGGCCCTTTGTCAAATGATTCTTTATTCATTAAAATAAAAATAGCTGAATCGTTCAAAAGGCTCCTGAATGATGGTGAATTATATGGGGAGCTGAAGACCCCATGTGTTTCCTCAGTACATATGCATTTCCCAGGACATGTTTACACCATTCAGGTAAAAAGGTCAACTATCTGACACTTGACACCTGACAGAGATTTGACAGATGTGTCTGCTCTTTATTTGGTATTTACCGGATGCACAGAAATAATCACTACTGCAGTAAGGCTGAATCCTGAGAAATTTACTTCTCTAATTTGTCAAGTAGTGAGCACATATACAGTATAAAATGAAGCCTTGTATAGTATAATACAATCAACATATGTTTCATTGTACTGTACCACAGTATGTATTTTGGTACTATATGTTATTAGTTATAATGGCATTATGCAATGACACTATGCAATTGATGATGCAATCCAGGACAGGGACACGGAATACATGTTCACATGTTATTATCAAGCTAGCTAAATAGGGACATATCTAACTCACTGACTGAAAATAACATTAGCTAAGTAATAAGCTGGCTAGAAAGCTAGAGTAATCCATTGTTAACCTTATTTGCTAGCCAGCTGGTTAGCAGTCTTTTTTTTAATTGGAAATCACAGGGAATATGTTTTAAATATTTCTGGGGGTCTGTAGTGTTTAGACTCTTATAATAGCATCATTTGTAATCTTTGGTTAGGAGCTGAATGTGCTTGATAGCTAGTTTTCATGCACAACCAAGATCAGAAGTAATCTATTTCTGTCAAGGGCAGGAAGTGTCTCACTACTTGCTGAAATAAACAGATATGGCAATTGGCTGAATATGAGGAGAGATCAATGGTGAGATACATTGGGTTACCAGAAAATTTTTTATGATGTAATGTGGGAGGGAAATTAAGATGGAGAAGCAGAAGAGGAGGCAAAGAAAAATAAGCAAGAAAGTTACAATGATTAATGGTTTGGCTTTTATTGTATGGCTGAACAAGATTATGCCCACATTCCTCTTGGTTTAAATGAAGTTATATTGCACAGAACATAAATTAATGTGTGTAATGAGTCAGTTATAATCATTGTGGTTATTTCTGTATATCATCCTACAGGAGCAGGACCCTGTTGCCAACATGTGTCAAAACATCAGCTCAGCAATGTTTGTTCATGTGTTTTTTAATCATATTTTATCTTTCTCTGCTACACCTCAAAACAGATGTCCTTGATGTACCTCTTGCTTTCCCCTTGTGTTTCCTCATGAATTACCCCACACTAAAAATAAAAGCAGTAATTGGATACTCAGAGGTCATTAAAAATTCAGACCACATAAAAAGGTTGGGTGCTCTTTCAACTATTGGAGCAGTGGTAATTCAGCCAGAAAAAAGATACAGATCTGGACAATTCAATCAATTTACACATTACTGAGCATGAATGCTACATGCCCTGTGCCATAGAATGCTTAAATGGTACTCTGAGTACTTGAGACTTGTTTTTGTTAAACCTGTGTTTGGTCTCCATGATTTTTTTTTTTTATCTTTTCATTCAAGTAAACATTTCATTATATACACAGAACCAACCTGAATAGTCTTTCTAGCTCCCTACCATCTGGAACAAAACATATGTAACCAGAACTGAAAAATGTACAGTACCGCCAATGTCAAAACTACACTACAAAAAACACCATGCTGTGCCCAGTGCGTAACTGGTAAATGACTTGCATGCTAGATTGCTGAAAGTGTCATCATCACTTACTGACAGCTGTTTGGCTGGCAGATATTGTAGGCCACCTTCTCTTTGGTTTGCTGTCTGATGCTTTGCCATGTTTTCTTTAATTTAGGAATGGTACAGTTGAATTGGCTCACAGAATTCCCTCTGCCTGCAGTTTCCTTTCATGTATTTCTCTTGTTAACAGCAGTTTGCATAGGTGTTTGTCCCTGCAAACAGTACTGCTAAGTCCTATATTGAAATCTTCCACTTTAATGCTCAACTGCTGTTGTTGCATGTTGATGGGCGTGTTTTAAATAGCCCACCATGCAGCGGTTAAGTGAGCCAGTTTGTGGTGATGTCATTTAGCTTAAAGAGTTGTAGGACTGCAAATCACTCACAAAATTTATGAAGTGCAGCCGCCCCCAATTAGGACATATGGCTGCAAAAGAGCACAGGTCTTAGTACACTGGCCCCTCTGTGAAGAGATGTTGTGGTGCTATGAGTGTGTTGCAATCATGTATATTGATATTTGCTATTTTTTCTGTTCCTCTTACATAGGAACCCCCTTGAATCCGCTCAAGATTGCTATGAGTGTTGTCCTTACATTTATCAGCTTCTAAGTAATGAGTGTGTGGGCTTTTCTAAAGCGTTTCACAATTTTCTTTCAAGCACAGACGCAGGTCCTCACAGTAACTTTTAATGGTCCTCAGCTTTAACTTTTAATGTGAGCAAGAGAATAGTTGGGCAATTAAATGTGTTTTTCATTTTAATGTGTATTTAGTTAATACAGTTTCAAAGGAAAAAATAAAACAGGGTGAAACGCAAGGTGAAAGCCCTTAGCCAGGATCCTGGCTAATATATATCTTTCTACTATACAGCTATATAACATATGTGAGAGGAGGACAAAGTTCAGATACTGGGGGAATTCCACAAACAGGAATCAGAGCAGCATTTGTTTTAATTTCTTCCTATTCTACATGCTGACGTGCGCAGGTTCCAAAATGAATGCATGTATCTTTTTCATGGACCTCGGTGGGTGCATCACATGGGTACTATACATACATTAAATTTGGTTTAAATTCCTCTTAGGAGGATGCCTATTTGCAGTCCGCTACACATACAGTAGATATCAATCTGTGACTCTTGCTTCCGGACAAATTAACGTGTCAGAACATCTTGAGGGCATATTTACATTTCAAGCACTTTCCGTACAGTGTGAATGAATCACTTTATGAGCGATAGCTGATCAAGCTCTATCCCACTTTCTTTCTCATACAATGATAAGGATATTTAACACACAAGCAGGTGGAGGCTAAGATCTGGAATTAGGCAGGATATGGGTCACTGGAGAACCCAAAGAGGCAGTTAGGAGGAAAGTACTGACTCAGACAAAAAGTGCATGATTATCACAGGTGCCTCTGAGGATCTGATTAGATTAGATGTAGTGAACGTGTTCTCGATACCTATAATATCCCTGCAATCCACTGAAGCACATTTATTGCAAGCACTGATCACCTCTTCTTTCTTAAACCTTTAGTCCAAGGTACTGCAAGCCCATCTCACCAGAGTGGTTCTTACTGTGTGATGGCCCATTTTAAGAAATATCAGTGGCCAAATAGATATTTTTCCTATGTTCTGTAAGTAATACACTTTTAGTTTCTACAGTAATATACTTCATTGGGTTATACAGGTTTTCTAATTTCAGAGGACACATCTGCAGTTGCACTACTAATACTTGGATGTTTGAAATCACTTTATTAACTCACACACTCTATCCTGTTATTGCAGTAAACAGGAAGAGTGCCAAATAAAGTGGGCTGGGCTGTGTGCAAACCAACAGACTCATGTGAATCCTGTCCTGTTAAAAAATGATATGTTTCATCATGCAAACAATATGGTATTTGGGCAGTGTAGAATATAATGATCATCAGCCCTAACCTTCAAGCGGAACATTTTCCTAGGCATAAAGTCTACTTTTACTTGCTACCCATGACTTTAACACCTCATTTGAGAATATGTAATCCTAGTATTGCCACAGCATGATACTTTTAATAAAAATTAAATGTAAACATAAATAATAATCAAATAATAAAAATAATAATAATCAAATGAAAAATAAGTACAAAATAATTTTTTTAAGGTACAGAATATTGATTAAATCTAGTCCTGGAATGAACTGAAATGCTGGAATAAATGTTCGTGTGCAATGTGCAATGACGCTTAACTGATAGATGATACGGGCAGTCATGACCGACTTTGATACCCTTTTGGGCATAAGCTTGTCGTGTTGTTCCGGACGAAACCATAACTCTTGACAAGACAGCCATTTACTCCCCTTTGACCAAAAACCTTCCATCAAGCTGTTCAGCATTAGATTGCCATGTGAAATAGCTTCTTGCCTCATTCGCCAGAGGCTGAGGTGGGAGATTCTTCTGTGAAAGCAGATATGAGCCCCTTCTACAAATAACTTGTTTTGAACATAATATTTCTGTTACAGGAAACTAACTGCAAGATGTTGCAAATTCATATTTAAGAATTTTAACTAGATGCTCTGCTTCATATCTACAGTCTTATTTATGAAATAGTCAATTTAACACATATTGTATTAATGTCTCTTTAATCAGTTCAGCGGTGTGTAAAGATAGTTTAGGGAGCTTTTTCAGTGAAGAATCCAATCTCCTTCATTTTAAAAATTCATACAGCATTGCTAAATCAAATCTGATGAGTGGCCACAGACGCAGTATCAACTAAAGAATGCCTAAAAAAATTGGATGAAAGAATTATTGTTACTATCTATTATGTACTAGACCGTGAACCTATAATGGCCATTTAAAAGTATCATTTATGTTATGTATATTATGTATACTGTATTTATGTTGTGTTAAATTCATTTTTGTAGTTGTCAATGATGGAGACTAATAGTTTTAAATATTTTTGGGGAATCTGTCTTGTATAATATGTTAGCATGCTTCATGGAATCCAGGGCTTAAAAGGTTTCAAAATTATTGAAGCAGAATACTTTGTCTGTACGTTGCAATTTTAAAAACATTTTCATTTTCGTTTTCCATTTTCAAGTCAGACTGCAGAGGCTGCATAAATATTTATGCCCATTTTAAGACTAGTAAGCTATTTCAAGTGCATTAATAATTCAGATTTGCCTTTTAACTATCATCAATAATTTCATTATTTTATAATTTGTTTATTTTTGGAGACTGAAATGGGAACGAAAGGGAAGTTCTATTAAGACCTCTTTGCTGTGTTTTCAGCATTCACTATTCCTCATGCTGGCTCCCTCTGTGCCCAGTAACTGTCAAGGGGCACAGAAAATTGTTACCTGGGTACTGGCTCCCAGCTGCATTTTGATTACTTTGCCCATGTTCAACTGCTTCCACCAGCTTACCTGCTTATATTTGCATGGGGTTTTGGGGCACTTCTTAACCTCAGCACCCATCAGGCAGCTAGATTGATGAGACATGGGTTCTAGAAAGTTAAGAATTTTCCTGTTTAAATTAGGGTTTTTATGGTAGAAAACTAATTTTGTTGTAATAACACGTTATTCTAAAAAAAGAAGACAGAGTGGTACACCACATGTTAGTTTAACATGAGTATGCATCTTTTCAAATCCTCCTGTTGTGCTGTAGGTACCTGTTTTAGTTAGAAGATCAGCTGATCAGGAACCATATAAAACACAACAGACTAGAAGCCATACCTGGGTGAAGCACATCACAAATGGCCTTGAGAATGCCAGTAGGTAAAATTATGTTTAACAAGAAAATCTTGGAAATAAACCATTGTCTGCATGCCCATATATCACCTAATAGAGCCTTTGCTCACATATTATGAAGGTCAAGCTAAACTAAGCCCCCATTTGTGAAAGCCTTTATGTTAATAGGAATTGGTCCCCAGTCCAGTGGGCTTGGATTTTGGGAGATAAACATGATATAAAAATGAATGTTTGGCCATGAAAATTGGTGAAAGGCTGTGTCTGCTGAGAGGTATTGATTTTGTGATCCATAATCCAGTACTGTATAAAAATGGCAAGAGAGTTTTGTAAATGTCAGGATATTTGGGTAAGCATTGTTTACCACATGGTTCAGACTGAGGAATTAAGATGAGCCTACTGCAGGGAGCACCAGTGCAAACCTGGTCAGAATTAAATGCAACAGGAAAGAGTAAAGTATTGCCAAAATGGCCTGATGCATGAGACAGAAAATGTTGATATACAAATTTCAACCATTTCCCAGAATCTTTAACCTGTATTTGTAATAGAAAATATTGTAGAGTTTAATGTAGTGAAACATTTATCTGATCATCAGACTAAAAATAGTGTCAAATGGAACAGTGTTGCATAGTTTTCTAGTCATTTCAGGAAGTTAGTCAACTCATTGCTATAGTAATATGTAGTCTGTGAAGCAAAAGGAAGAGATTCCAAAATAAATACAATACAAAAAAATAACTTCCAGATAAAACATACATGACTGCAAATCATGAAAAATAGATTTATTTGACCACTTTGATTTCTGCAGAAGCATGCATGGCAGAGAACTCACACAAGCCTTTGTATTTCCACAAAGTAAAAAAAAAAAAGACTGTTACATGGTTACAAACAAACATGTGGGTAATTTATTTCATAAAGTAGACTTATTTAATATTCTGGGTCACCAGAAATGATACAGTTTGGGACTTTGTCTTCCAACTGCTTCAGTCCCAAAAGACCTTTATTGCAATCATGATTTTGTATCAAACTTCCTTAAACACTTGTGTATATATCCATATATCTCTTGAAGACGTGAGCCATCCAAAAACAAACTTCCTTCAATATTAACAACCTTCAATGTAAGAACATATTGATATGTTTTGAATTTTTCTCACTGCTGTATGGATGTTGAATTTGAACATTTATGCAATTCCTCTGAAAAGGTTTTTCTCAGTTCAAATGTTTAAAGTCACCACATTTATAATATAGAACAACCATGATGCATAGGGGTTCTTGACTATCTCACCCATCACGCATTTTCATAAGAAATTTGAGGTTCACTATTGGATCTGTACATTCATCTATTCATCCAAAATACAGATATAATTGGTAATCATGTATTCAAGGCTCCTGGGAATGTCTCCTTAATCAACTTCTTTTGGAAGGCATAATAAACCATTTATTATGAAGATTATTATCATTTGGAATATTACTCCTGCTCTATGGGGTTCAGCTAACTTGAGAAACACAGTGTAAGATGAAGGAAAATTTGCATTATATATTATATAAAGTTCAGTGGATAAAACCTCTGCAGTGGCTGAATCAACAAGGTGTTCTTCTTGAGTGCAGACTGAGCCCTATGGCCAGGGTTTGAAACTAGCTGTGTCATCTGCTAGTAATGACCAGGAGCCTACAGTGGTGTAACAAATTGACTTTTGGGGTGGTTATGTTGGTGCCCTTGTCACACTGCTTTCACACACTCTGAAACTGGTCAGATACCTACAGGTGTCAGAGGATGATGGCATTGGTGTAATGCCTATCCTACAATTAACACCCTCTTTACCAAAATGTGTTGTTGGACTTGTAGTTTGAAAAACATCCATTGCCTGCATGCAAGTGGAGGATTGCATCTGTGTCACATCAGTTATCCTGCATAATTACAGAGGTTATTGATGTGGTGAAATGAATTTAATGTGAAATTAGCAATTCCAAAAAAGGTTGCAAAAATGGGAAAAAAGCACAAAAAAGTTTTTCCATTTGTTTTTCATTCGACAATACACAAAATAGAAATGTGAACTTGTGGCTAATGTAACTCTATTGACAAGCACATAAGATGGTTTGTCAATTGGCTACACACTGTCACAGACAATCTCCATCAAACAAGCATTCATCTGGTAGCCAAATTAAAGAAAAGTCACCACAGAAAACATATCCTGTGAATTTACTAATGTTCAACATTCAGGTTCAGACACTGACAAGACCAAAAAACAACACATACCACTTACTTGCAAACCAAATATTCACGGCAGAAAACATCACCTGTTGAAAGGCTCGTAACAATGCACATTGTGTGACTGCTTCAAACACAATCATTATCACGACAATTTGAACACATATGTTTTGTGTGCTGTCAAAAAACTGTTTGGTAAAGGGGAATATATGCCAAAACAAACCAAAGTTGTCTGCTGCTCCCACTACCTCCTCCTCCTCCTCCTTCTCCTTCTCCTTCTCCTTCTCCTTCCCCTCCTCTTCCTCTTCCTCCTCCACATTAGTCTCATTCATAGCCCACTCCACATTTTTGGCAACAGGAGGAGTTGTGGATCAATAGCATGCATCCTTCCACATTTTTGGTGTCACAAAAGTGAAAGTCAGCACTAGCTTGTAGTTCACTGAAAAAATTATAGCTCAAATAATCGAAACTTGCTAAGTAGCCATTTGAATGGCAATTACACTGACGACGAGCAGAGTAAAGCTGATCAGGCTTTTATGTGAAAATCAGACTCTTCTATTTTTTCATGTATTATTTAACCTATTTAAAATGTATAGTTTTCATAAGGCATCTCATAGTACTATAGCTCATAGTATAGCCAATGAATGAATAAATGAGTCCAATTGTGTCTCTGATTAAAGTCATTGGTTACAGTGATATGACAAATGTGTTTGCAATAATGAGTGGGAGAATGATGTTAAAAGGGAAGAGACCTAACACTGACTATTCATCTTGGGTAATCTGCTTTACACTTCATGGTATTTGAAGTGAGAGAGGAGGCGGGAGGATGGAGGAGGGGTAATTGACAAATGAATTATTGAGCATCCAGCAGTCAGTGTAAATCACATTAAGTATTGAACGTCTGCTAAGAAAAGTTACTTCTGCATGTCGCACTGTTAAATTCCTCACAGGTATTGTAATGGGGCTATTGATGTGATTTATTGAGGCAAAAAAAATGAAACGTGACGTATGATATATGCAAAAAAGAAGAAGAGAAGGAAGGGTCAGGGGGGAGAAGGGAAAATAAATAGTATTGTGATCTATAGCCTTCATCTCATAGGGATGTCAGCTAACCTTGAAACATCACAGAAAGGAGTGGGAAGTAATCACAATGACATTTTAATGGGCCAGTAATGACTGAGTATGTCTATTTTGTGCCCAGAAATTTCAAGTGTTTAGATTCACACCCACATGCTTGCTGTGAAATTACCACGTCTGCTACTGACATGCAAAAAATGGCTTTAGACATAGGAAAAGACCTTTATACGGCAAGTCTTATGAAAGCTTTTTGAATCAAATTTTGATTTAACTGTCCCTGTGGGTTGTGCTGAGCAGCAGTGATGTATGTTTGCATTTCAGCTATGGGATATTTTAGGGGACCTTAGTGCAAATGCCTCTTGAAATGTAAAGTATGTGGATTGTATCAATGTTTATTCTTTTCTATTCTGAGTGTGAAATCAGCAGTACCCAGAACCTCATCCCTTGAGCCATTATCAGCCAGAGTAGAAGATATCTCAGACGCAACAGAAATCTCTAATGTGTGCAGTTTAGCCTCAAAGTTTGTGTAAAAAACTGTCTCGCTTGGTTAACACATTACAGTATTATACCTCTACAGCTGGTCCTATTGATAGAAATTAACATCAGCCAAATGAATCTTACATTTGTATTTTTTAGCCATTAACTGTAAAAATGAGCACTTCTATCAATTAATTCAGATAAGGGTTTGGGCATATTTTTATATATAATTCTGAACCTATCTACTAATGAAGTAAATTTGATCATAATTTACCATGAAATATATTTCTGAGTTTACAATTTGTCATCTGAACCTTATTTAATGCAATAAACTGAAGTATCTCAAATTTCAGTATTTCTTACAATTTTTAAAATTGTCACCTACACAAATAAATTGGCCATTGCAATTGCATTATTGAAAAGATGTTTTAGCACACATATCATGGCCTGCTTAAGTCAATGAAGAGAGTCTGTAAGCCAACCTTTTTCAAGAGGTCTCCCTTGTGGCCTGCAAAAGGCTTCCATGCCAATGTTAAAGAGACAAAGCATGTCTCTATTTGAAGCATTTCCTTGCAAAAATTAAGTCATCCATTAAAGACCAGTACTAGTTTATTTTGAATAATTCAAAGGCTTGTTGCAGCAAAGGGATTTACAATTGATTTCTTTTTCCCAAAATGTCAGCCTCAGAGCAAATGGAACATCAACACTCTTACAGTATTTATCTTACATCTTTGTATTACAATGGTAACATTTTATACAAATGACTACTTTGTCAATTCAGAAAGTACTGCACATGGTATAGTAGGAATCTGATTTTATTGGAAAAGGTGCTTAATAATTTTAGGTACGATTTTGATATTTTAAAATCAAAACAAAATCCATGAACAAAGAAGGGGGTAAGTAGAGTGCAGAGCACCAAAGCAGTGCAGTGCAGTCTGTAGCCTTAATGAGACCACAATGTTCTCCCACTAAGCTCAATACAAGTGCTGTCATCCTGCCTGACAGGTGTGATCACTTGTCTTTATTAAAGGAAAAAAGAGCAGATATTAGAAAAAATACAGGAAAAGTAAATTGCATTCACTAAGCTGTAACTACACAGACAATCAGAAAGCAAGGAAAAAATTTATGCTGTTTTGTTTATTTGAGGAAAAAAACCATAAGAAGAGTGAAAAGGTAAGAGAAATAAACACTATGGATTTCCAGGTTCTAGGGGTGTGCATTGGAAATGTCACCACAGTTAATATACATTGAAATATAAACATTTCTGTCTCCATTGACTGGAATTTTCACTCTACATTATGCTTATTTGGTAATGTCGCATTGGCCATTTTAGCATTTCATAGCCAGTACCTGAGTCACATGAGTGCTATCAGGGACTGTTGATGGAGTTCGTGCTGTATAGTCTGAATACGGTGATACTATAGTGCATCGTACCTGAAAGCAATTCAAACCCATACTCTATTATTATACAATTGAATTGCACGTAAAAATAAAGATGTTTTTTGTTGTGCATTGCCATCTCTATTATCTGATGGCTCTTGATTATGAAGGTGAATCACATTGTGATTTGATGAAAGTTACTTTCCCCATTGATTGGGTTGACGCTATCTGATTGCTCTCCTGCTGTTTTTTAACCTTCATTTGAGGCAGTGCTTTGATATGGCATGAGCCGGTAATACAGGGAACAGCTTCTTCGAAGTGGCCCCCTGTTGTTGCATAAATACAACATTCCAAAAGCAATATGTTTACAGTGGTTAAATCATTCATTTGTGTGATTTGTACACCATACATACAAAGGCACTGTGACCTCTTTTTCTTTTTTTTTTCTTTGAGAAATCAGCCACCGCTTGTGTAGCAGCCAATGACAAAGCAAGCATCAGTCCTGCTTTAAATGAAAATGAAAAGCCAAACTTTCTTTCCAGACAAGGTGTCTCCATTGGTGCTTCTCAATGCTATTGCCCTGGCAATGCATGGTGTTCGTTAATTTACATCCATGAAGAACACTCAGCATACTTTCTATACCCTTGGCATATTTCAATCCAACAGACCTGGACAGATTCCATTCATTTGGAAGGTGACATGATGATGCCTTTTTCAGAAACACTCACAAGGCCACCAATCTAGAGAATCAGAATCAGAATCAGAATAGACTTTATTGTCATTGCACGGTGGGGGTGCAACGAAATTGTTGCGTGCGCTGAAGTAGAGAGCCTTGAGCCGCTGCGTCCGTACGCGCCGCCATCTTTTATACCTTTTCTATGATAGCTCTTCACGTTTACCACTGGACAGTGCAGATTTATCCAGACCTGGTGTTCTTTTTCATGTGGGCCTTGGTAAACAGTATGTGATGAGGCTTTTAGTGACCGTGTAGTCAAATGTACACACAGTATGCAAACCACTAGCAGTTACTCCCACGGTGCGGTAGACACATACTATCTATACAGCCATTTAGGTGCAAGAGAGAGAGTGTTCCTTCTTCCAATTAAGGGACACCAAAATATTGTCATTACGGGCTAAGAAGTCAATCAAGCACTGAATTGATTGAGGAGATGAAAGACAGCATTGCGCCTGCTACACAAAGGTTGCATTCAATATCTGCAATTTTTAAATGAACACTTCATGTGCTTGTGTCTGAATCTTTGCACATAATTGTTGCTTCTATGTCTGGCATCTCTCAGCCTTCCATAATCAGGTCAGCATCAGATGTTTTGAGGTCTGTTGTTCTCAGAAGGGAGACGCACATGTCATTCCCAAGGAGCATATTGAGAGGAAGAAGTGTTTTTAATATCACTGCCTTCCCTAATCTTCTCAGTGCAATTAACTGCACACCCAATTCCATCCCCACCTTGGGAGAATGAAAATATCTTCAGCAAAAGGAAAACATGCATATTCACCAAATGTTGGAGTCTTGCAAATTATTACAAACATAGTTGTCAACTACACTGGGTTGGCGCATGATGGCTTCATCTTCCAAAACAGCTCTGTTTACAGATTTAAGCACAACATGGGACATACAATTTGGATTCCTGGACTGCTAGGTAATTATATAGTGTAAAATAATGAACAGTGGTTATCTAACAATAGAAAAGGATGCTTGTGCATAATCTGTGAAATAACGGGAAGAAAATAACAGGATACAATCAGGCACACATCCATGCACATGCTGTGATCAAATGCACCATTGGCCTTTTGATTACAGCAGTGTTTTCTGCGCTTCGCTCAACAACACCTACATTTCTTGGTATGATTTTAGTTGTTTGTCACCCTTTCATCTCCCATTCTCCACCATTGGTTTATTTCCAGGCAATATGACCACACATAGACTTTGTGCAAAGCGGTCATTTATGTGTTTGTGTCAACACTTATTATGATAAACTCCGAGAGTTTATCATAAAAGTTTTGGGCAGATAGCTGATTCGCTTAATTACTTTAGTGAAGCAGTTGTTAAGATGTGGCTGATAGCATTCGCAGCTAAGGAAAAAAAAAATCTGTGATTTGTATTCATTGTTAGTGAATTCCCCCATCAGAGTGGTGTGAAAATGGATCATTACTTTGCTAATAGAATTGTGTGAAATGGTAGGTGCCAAAATATTTAGATGCCCACCAATAACAATGTGTAGTACTTGAGATGAAGGCCCTTCACAGCACTAAGCACAAGTCTGTTTTTGTAAAATGCTCTCAGGACAGAAGGGCACTTATGTCACCTCTAAGCATGGTATTAAGCTTTCAGGAAAGGGCCTCTGGTCCTGGCAGCACAGTTTAAATCACTATCATTCACCTTCTGCAAAAATATGCATTCCTGTTTTCCCACAGAGCAGCAGTCAGTCATCTGGGCAAAGTAAATTTCTTGCACTCAATCAGTCAATCAAACTTTCCTTTATTATACAATGCAGTTAAAAAATAATGACCACAGAGCACAAATACACAAACTGATTAGAATGAGGTAATGATGACTGAAAACAAATCTACAGAAACATACCAAGGCCACAGTGGATTTTATTGTTTTGTTTGTTGATATGCATATCAAGCTTAATGTCAAAATATCTTGAGAATAAAGTTGAAATATGAAGGGCTGAGAGTTCCCAATTCCCAGTGTTTAGATGCAGCACCTGCAATCATCTTCACACCAAGGAAAGCAACTCTATATCCACTTTGGGAGAGTAAAAAAGGTGAGTTTACATTAACTTACTTGGGCTGTGGCTAATAATGCCAATTACGAGCATAGCTAAGTGCTACAAGAACAAGTGTTTAACCAGTACTTATCTCTACAAAGTACCTAACATTAGTTTGCAATAGCAGTGAAGAATAGCTGCTTTAGCTATCTTCGAGCTTAGTAATAGAAACTTAGCTTGCTAGCTAGCTACAGTGACATTTGTAATGGATATTGGTGGTGCATTCAGACAAGCAAACCAGTTAGCCATTTAGCTAACAACAGTAGCTGAATAAGTCCAAAATGTTAACACCATAGTTAGCTAGGCTATCAGCCTCTTATCCAACAAGCAAAGTCAGTCAATGTAAGCTCATTTTTTAACTCTATATACCAAATGCTTCCAATTGTCCCCCAGTTGTTTTAAATGTATTTAAAAGCCTATTTAAAAGCCTCAACATTTTTGTTGATATAGTTTGTTGTTCGTTCGAACAACATAGTTTGTTGAGCTGCAAATATAAATAAATAAATGTCTGGGAGTGAGACTTTGGAAGTGTTGCAGTCATTTTGCTGATTAGGTGGCATGAAGCACCTTATTAATGAAAGTGATTTCACATCAAATGACACTACCCACAAGACTATTACACATCACTATTTTAATTACATAATGATAACCATTCTTTTCATTAGGGCATGGCAAATTTGACTTTTAAATTGTATATAACTGCATATATTCAACTGTATTACAACAACAATCATCTCCACACACCTACCCGATGTATTTTGAATTCTTTAACACATTATGCCTTCTGTGCAACTTACATGGCTACCTAGAATGGGGTGGTTGCTGGGCAATAACAAGCAAAGCCACCTCTAACATTTTATGTTGGCAGATACTATTTGCACCCAGGTGTCCATAGTCAACAACGCTACTTACACCCGGGTACACCTAGCCAATATGGCTATTTACACCCATTTTTCGTTTTACCAAAATAAATCTCTGGAAAACATGCTTGTTTATGGTTTGAACTGGTCAGTTGATATAACCAGCTAAATAATCAAAAATCAAATGAAAACACACCTTATACTAGCCAAACTAGCTGATAATGTTAATTCACTTAGTGTGTTAACTGTCTACACGTTTTTACAGTAAGGAATAGAACTACATGGCAAAACAGCAGAGTATTTCTACAAACTGTAGGATATGTAAAAAAAATATGACATATCCGAGCCCATTTTTCCAAATAATGCTAACATTCACCATGATTATAATGTGGCTATCTTTCTAGTCTAAATGGAGTGTTCAGCTGAGTTGGTGTTTTTACCAGTTAAGCATTATTTGCATGTAACGATAAACTGCGTACAACATACAAACATGTTGACATGAAACACAGTGCTTATATTTATGCCAGCATTAATATTTTTGACTGGAGCTTGTGGACATGTGTGCTCTTTTAAGACTGACTTATGCTTCTTGTAGTCACTGTTCTATAAAGAAAATGATGTAATTGTGACCATAACTGTTTTTGTGTAATGATGTAATTGTGACCATAACTTTTTGAACACATGGTCGTGCTGCCAGTTGCTCACCTCCCAGATTTTGTAACAAAGGGCTACACATATGAACAGGAGCTTGCCTCATTTGATGACTGATTGATGATGTTGTCACCACTAGAACGCAAGTAGACCAATAAGAACAACTGGTCAGAACTAACCATTTTGGCAGTAGGTGTATACAGCCACATACTGCCCTGTGAAAACGCAAAAAGCATGAAAGGTCTTAGTTTGCGAAGGGTGGTGCTATGTCTGAGTGTGCATTCATGTTCGCATTCAAATTTGTAGCATAAATAAGCCTTTATAGGAGCCCTTTCGGTACTACTGTACATCCTCTGTGGAAAAGTTTACAACAAGATATTGTGAGCTTACTCGAACCTACTCAGCCTGTGGTTAACTTAAATAACCTTACAAACAGGAACATGTGATTGCTACTGTAACTATCGTTTAGGTTACTATTAGAAAACCTGTCTATCTAGCTAGGTTCCATCGATTTGTCTAATCATGGATATTGGTGGTGCACTCAGGCAGCCAACCCAGCTGGTTAGGTAGCTAGTTAGCAACAGTAGCTATGTTCTCTCAAGTAAATGAGAAATGTGGACACTGTGGTTAGGGAACAATCTCTTACCAAACGAGCCAATTTTTCTATTTTTTTTTTTTCTTGAAATATTTCGACTTCATTCTGGACATGTATACCAAAAAAAAAAATCCCCACTGCAGCCCTAATACCTTTCCTTACAAATGACCCAGGATGATAGCAATAAAATAGTAGGGCAAACACAGGGTAAACACCTAAGTACAAAGGACGACTTTATGTTTAATATCAACTACATTCACTGAGATTTTGCAATTATTTGTAACTTCTTTTTTATGATGCAAATATTACATTACACTGGAACTACACACAGCATAGCAAGTAAATTGGTTATATCATTTTAGTTCAGGTAATGGTGATCAGTTACAAATGTATTTTGTGAAGTTAGAAGATGAGTATATGTTCCTTCCTCTGGATTATGCTGACTGTCTAACTCCAATGTAAAAAATGCAGGCACTCTATATATATATATATATATATATATATATATATATATATCCACACCTGAATTCAGGTGTTTCAATCAGACCCGTTGTATACCCAGGTGTATAAAATCAAGCACCTAGCCATGCAGTCTCCATTTGCAAACATTTGTGATACAAAATGGGTCGTTCTGAAGAGCTCAGTGACTTCAAGTGTGGTACTGTGATAGGATGCCACCTTTGCAATAAGACAGTTTGTGAAATTTCATCCCTGCTGGATATTCCACGGTCAACTGTAAGTGATATTATTAGAAAGTGGAAGCGTTTAGGAACAACAGCAACTCAGCCACGAAGCGGAAGACCACGTAAGAGAGTTCCGAACTTCCACTGGCATTAATGTAAGCACAAAAACTGTGCGGCAGGAGCTTCATGGAATGGGTTTCCATGGCCGAGCAGCTGCATGCAAGCCTCACATCACCAAGTCCAATGCCAAGCGTCGGATGGAATGGTGTAAAGCACACCGACACTGGACTGTAGAGCAGTGGAAACGTGTTCTGTGGAGTTACGAATCACACTTCCCTGTTTGGCAGTCAGATGGGCGAGTCTGGGTTTGGTGGATGCCAGGAGAACGTTACCTGCCTGCCTGCATTGTGCCAACTGTGAAGTTTGGTGGAGGAGGGATAATGGTATAGAGCTGTTTTTCAGGGTTTGGGCTAGACCCCTTATCTCCAGTGAAGGGCAATCTTAATGCTTCAGCATACCAAGACATTTTGGACAATGCTCTGCTTCCAACTTTGTGGCAACAGTCTGGGGAAGGCCCTTTTCTATTCCAACATGACTGCGCCCCAGTGCACAAAGCAAGGACTATGAAGACATTGATGAGGTGTGGTTTGATGAGTTCAGTGAGGAAGAACTTGACTGGCCCGCGCAGAGCCCTGACCTCAACCCCATCGAGCACCTTTGGGATGAACTGGGATGGAGATTGCAAGCCAGGCCTTCTCGTCCAACATCAGTGCCTGACCTTATAAATGCTCTACAGAATGAATGGGCACAAATTCCCACAGAAACACTCCAAAATCTTGTGGAAAGCCTTCCAAGAAGAGTGGAAGCTGTTATAGCTGCAAAAGGGGGACCAACTCCATATTAAAGTATATGTATTTCAACACAATGTCATTACAGTCCCTGTTGGTGGAATGGTCAGGCGTCCGAATACCTTTGTCCATATAGTGTGTGTGTGTGTGTGTGTATATATATGTATATGTATATATATATATATATATATATATATATATATATATATATAATGATATCTAAATGATAATTAATATAACCTGATATGTCTTAAGAACAATATACAGATGACATAATATAAAGCAAGATCGTGTCTTCCCATTTTCTCTTGGTGATGTATTTCCCATTTTTCTCATACCAGTCCTGAGGGAGGATTCCGGATTGCCTGATTGCCCTCAGTGCTGGATACAATCTCCTCTCACACAATGGCCCTTCCTGATCCTTATATTTCCACCCCCCCCCCCCCACCCCCAAAAAAGACCCATTTTATGGAATTTGATTCCATTTTTCTCTATCAGTATTTATCAATTTTCTCAGGTATTCTTGTAAAGTTTGACACAATGAGGCTGCATGTGCTGAAAATAATAGCACAGAGCAACAACAACACAGCACATTGTTTTTGGAGATTAAAAGCAGCAATTTCAGTGAGATGGTACTCACTGAGCTGCAGGGCTCTGCAGCAATGGTACCAACAGAGGGCTAAATGCAGACCTTTAAGACCTTTATTACTTTTTCAAATTGGAAAAAAAAAACATTGTCAAGGTTCTTTTTATCAATCAAGGCACAAGTGAAGACAAGCCCTATGCGCAGCTGATTTAAATGTGGGAAGCGTAACTATTCTGTTGGTTCTGTTTGTGGTTACAGAATGTATAGAGGTCCTATGATTCGGTCACATGCATTTAAAAGAATGCATACAGTGTGCCCACACACACTATCAAAGCCTCATAAGGTGTCAGTAATGCTTATGTAGCCCATGTGTGTGTTTTTGTTAGAACGAGCACATAAAAATGTCAGAGTATCAAGCACTTACCCAACAATACAGATTCATTTGACATTTTCATCACAGCAATTCTTCATTTGTTAATTTAAATGAAAGAGCAAATTGAAATGATCATAATATCTTTATTTTGAGCAATCCTGAGCAATGTGGAATAAAAGAAATGTATTTTTACTTATCAATTGTGTTCACTAAAATGTGATTATTGTCGATTTTAGTTTGTGAAAGTTCTCAATGTTTTCTGTACGTTTTCATGTCATGAAATGTATTTTCTTAATGAAACTACACATCATAAATAAAGAAGTTATGTGTATGTGCTGTTACATACTGTTAATCGCTTGTGCATACATGAAATCTGATGTGTCTATGTTTTAGTTCAAAGCCAGCGAGAAAAAAAAAAGGTTTGTAACTGTAAGCACGTCAATCATTGTATTTTACGTTTGTATTTGTAATTCAGGTTTCATAATCTACTTCCTCTTGCTAAAGCTATTTTGTAGCCCCATTTAACAGCTATCTATGACTGAACAACTGCTTTTGTATTGCTTGATATTTGTTTTTCTTCCTTTTCAAGGTTAACATTTTTCCAAGTACCAGTTATGCATCATTTAAAAATGGTTGTATTCATACCTCCAAGTCACATTTTATTCATAACTCCAAGTCAGTATTTTATCAGAGTGTTCAATGCGATACAAATAACAATAAGCTTGCTATTTGCATTTTTTAAAATGTGGTATTCTTTATAAAAAAAAAGCTACCCCTTTCTTGCAGAACAAACAAATATCAGCACTCATACAGTTTAGTAAGCCTGCCTAAACAAGGCATACCTGATACTGCTATTCAGTGAGTATAGTGGTGGGAAACACAAATCTCATATCAAACACATTCAGTACCCTATAGCTACCTATATACATTCATTAATGAAGATCCCTCTATTGATGAGTCTTCCTCATTACATTAACCACTAAAGACTATGCACTTGAGGCTTACATTGAATTTAATTATCAAATGAACAACTTAAGCGATTGCAAGTAGTTGAAAAAGTTGAGACTACAAAAGATTTCTTTACTAGCAGATAAATGAAGAGGAGTGTATTTGGGATAAAAAACAAAACAAAACCACCCTGCATTGTGAGGAGTCACTTACATGATATCGCATAGCATCGCTGTCATACCACACCTGCCTCACAGCAGCTTTGGCAAAACATTGTCCAAAAATTACAACCAGGCGTGCACACAAGAGGACTCACACAGACCAGTCACCTGTGGGGTGTCAGGGACTGTCATTTCTCCAGCTGCCATTAGTTGGAATGAGTTTCTCATCAAACAGCTGTGATATTCAGCTCCCACCCAAACCTGAAGCTATTTTTAGTTTAGCTTAATACCCGATGCAGCAGGAGCTGGCTAGTGTGTTTGCAGCTCACGCTGGAAGCTGTTTTAATGGACACACAGTGGCGCAGCAGTAGCCACTGGTCTGAAAATGTGTGCACCTGGCTTTACCTATCATCTGCCCACACTTATTTCTGAGAGAAATGAAAACTCCACAATACTACATACAACAGGTGTACCTTTACTTCCCAGTTATATTGTATATATTTTTAAACAGTGACTTCCTAAATAATTTGTGTGTGTGTTTTTTTAACAGAATTTACAAAGTAACAAAAACGGCATAAACCACTACTTCAGTATTGAGTTCAGGGCTCATTCTTCTTCATAAACATTGTCTCTGCTAAGGAGGATGCTGATAAATGAGTTAGGGCCTCTGGGTTACCATGCGGTTGCCAGCGGCTGGTAGATGTCAGGTGAACCCGGTCATACGGGAAGACTCTGGCCCCTCAACAGGAGATGAAGCAGAGGCCTTACGGGAGGATCCAGGTGCTGAAGCTGCCACACAGGAGCAACTGAGGTGAAAGCTGCATCAACCAGGAAGCCACAGGACTCATTGGAGTTAGAGAGTATTTAGGGGTGTGTCACAGTGCTGCTGTCTGGTGTGATGACCCTACCAAATGGCACTTCCAAATATAAAAGCTACCTCTCAATGTATCACCCAAAGGAAGTGGATGCCTACAGAGGACAGAAAATAAATGGCTCTTCAAACACACTATTGTGGTCTGTCACCAATGTGCAATTAATTAGCAATGTCACAAATGAACGTTTTGGGAGGAGAGCTCATCGTCTTGCACACATAGAAGATGTCCATTTTGTGCCCCTTTGACAAATATAATCAAGGTGAAACAGAGGGTATAAAGATACAATCAAGAGATGTATCACAAGCTGTGCAGGGGTTATAGAAAACACTCAACACCTGTGCAAGGAATAGTAACAGAGGGGTATGCAGGATAAGAAAAGACTGAGGTAACATGGGGCACAGACTGATCTCCATAGTATGCAGGAAAGTGATTGAATGTCCATTGTTTGTACTTCCTAAGACCTATCTCTGTAGCATTCTGCATGTACCTGGGAGCGATGTAAATATCTGTCCAGGGCATGCGTTAAACAATGGATATAAATTTATTTGAGGCCTCCCAGACATCACTGCTCAGAAACAGAAAGCTTTCATTTTTTTTCTTGCCTGTAAGCCTGTGCCTGATAAGAGCATATGGTGAAAATCCTAAAAACAATCCATCACTCTTTTAATCTCTAATGACCCTGAGAGAGCTAGGAGTCTGAAATGGGTGTCGACATTACCAGATTTATCAGCCATGACACCCTCGCCAATGTCCTAATAGAGCACAGATGGCTCGTCACGAGACGGCCCGTTTGTCACAAAAAAGTGACAGCAAATGTGGCGATGAAATCCAAATAAAGAAACTATGGTGATTTTTTGATACTTTTTTATAGGCATATTCACAGGAGGTGAAGGTGTAGATTTATATAGGTTGCCTGACACTGAAACTAAAGCTAGCATCCCTTTTGGCCACACACTGGCATTCAGTGTAATTTTTCAGAACATGTTACAATGTACCTGTGCAGTACAACCATCAGTCTTTCCCCCCTTCCTTCTACCTTTTACAGTGGAACTTCAGCGATGACTTGGGGTTCTGTTTGGGGTCTTTTGTCTCTTCTGAATGTACTCTCATTCTTTTCTAGTGCCTGCACAAACGTTCCTCCTCTCCTCGTCTGTCTGATGAAGAATGATCCTGGCAGCAAACAACATTCGATTTGATCGAAAACAGGACGGGTGACTTTGTCAGCTTGACTCTCCTTTCCAAAAACATCAGGGAAAGGAGATTTTTTTCTTATGAATGCATTTTTTTCTTTCAACAGACAGGTCTATACAAAAAATGATATAAAAAGCCAGGCAAAAATCTATTTCATCTCAGTTCCACTGAGTTTAAATATTTTTCAGAATGTCTTCCATGACACAAATATATTGTTTCTCCAATTTTTTTTGAATCCATGAAAATAGACTGAAAATTACTGAAATAGTAACGCATAAGTTTGTTGATAAGTGGATGTAATAAATATTGACTGAAGACAAGACTATTTATTAAATACTACATTCTCTAAAAATTAATAAATAAAAATTGTTGTGTGCAGCATTTTTAAAACTCCACCTGAATTGATTATGATTATCTGCAAACCTTCCCACGTATTACTTCAGAACAACTCAATTATACAGTTCACCTGCACCAGTTTCTTTGCTATGGTTTAAATATTCTTTATCTAAATTACTTACATACATCAGCCAACATAATCAGCAATATTGCTGTAAAGCTGATGGCCATTGCAACAACTATATGACCCACATCCAGCTGAGTGGATGGGAATCTTTCTCCATCTGTTACACCTTTTTGTTTTCAACAAACACAGCTTTCCACAACTTAGCTATTCCATCTGTTTGGCCTATCTGATGTTTGTGTATGCATGAGAATGTGCATGTGTGTGTGTGTGGCTTTGGTCACACCTCCTACTTAAGAATACCAGGTGGCATGTGTTTGTATATGAGACATTTGTCATAAAGGGGAGGGATAGAATGAGGGGTTTTGTTTAATGGGGTTTTTAAGGCATTTTTTAAAGCCACATTTAATGGTTCCAGCCAGGGTCTTCATATTAGGCACCATTAGAAACATGGGGAATGTTCTCTGCATAGTAGAGACATGGCCCCAATAACCAACAGCTACAAGACTGTTAATCAAATTTTCTTGAACAGACTGCATTTAGGAGGTTATGGGCAACCAGAAAAGCCAATGCCAATTGCAGAAAAGTTAAAAAAAAGTATTTCCTGACCCGAGGAAAACACCATTGAGAAGCTTCAATGGTGAGACAGAGAAACAGCAGAGAATGAAATAAACAGTGTAATAGAAACCCATGACTAGTATATGGAAATATCCAGCTCACTGTTCAGTCCAAAGAGGTTGCCACAGGGATGCCTGTTGCTGGGCTATGGTAGGCAGTGATGGGGGCACCATCCAATGGTGGCTAGAACAGGGATTTCAGGGATTTGCTGATCCAAAACAGCTTTCTCCAGTGAAGCTGGGTGAAAACTGATCATGCTGACCCATTAGTAGCTCTTGCCTTAACTAGTGTATGGTTTTGGCTGCAATGTTAATGAAGTTTACCCATCTTTTTACAAAGAAACCTTAAGACAGCACCTGAATTTAAACTGTTGGTCCTATACCATATTTATATTTGTGCAGGGCTTCTTTATGATAGAGATGAGTTTCAGTAAGAACATACTCAGAGTAAACATATTGATTCCCACTTTCTGTACCTATTTAATGAGAGTCAGGGAATTAGAATACAGGAACACAAACTTATATGTGAAAAAGTTTCACCTAGTTTTTTTTCAGGTCTACGGAAATACTGTGATCATCATAAAATATTCAAAAGAACTGAGAGACAATATTCCAGAAGCAATAGCTCCTGTCTGTGGTTTCCTCTCATTTTGTAGGGAAAAAGGATATTTTTTTGTGTGTATTGTGTTCCCTAGATAAAATGCACCTAAACCCATTTCACCAACTGAAATGGAAAAATTGATCGGAGGCTGATGTAGGCGTTCACAATTTCCACATTTTCATATTACGAGTAAAATTCTGGCGAGAGTCCCCATTGAGGCATGGCATGTTATTAAAAGGCCATTTTAAGAACACCATTATAGGGCAGCATGTTCTTTCTTACTGAGGACTGCAAATGTATATCTGTCTGAAATATAATATAAAAACTCATGGACTCTCATCTCCCAAAACTATTTATGTGGTAAGTCCTCAGTGCTAGGACTTTGTCAGCATACTTTTTCCCATGAGGATAGAAAATATTACATCTATGGACTGTAATTTACATGGCAGGGGTACCTTTATGGAAGATTCCAGGAAAGAGACTTTTTAATATTTGTGAGATAAAATAGCAACTTAGCTTGGACATCCTTTGCCTGTAACCAAGTGCCAGTGCAAATGCTTTGTCATTAAGTTTTGGCAGGGGTCCATGCACATTCTTTTCCACTGTCATGCAGTTCATTGCCTTGCCTGTGTTTATAGTCCATTTTATGTGATTCCCCTCATATTGCCTTATTTTCCATCTCAATGCAGGTGGTTATAATGACGGTATTTTTACATGCCGGGTGAAATTAAGGTTACATTTTTATAACAAATTACAGAATATAACTTTGGTGAGGGAAATAAAGCAGACTTCTCATTTTACACTGTTTTGATTTTTGTTTGTTTTTGTGATTAACCACTGTTCATCTCTAAAACACTGATGGCCAGGTTTCTTGGTGACTCGCACAATGCAAACATATGCGGGGTCACTTACTAAGAGTGCTGTGGAAAACACCTTGGCCTAATTATTCAGTCACTGCAAAGAAACAGACCACTGACACAGTGGTTGACATTCACTCCAAGCATAGCACCTGGCTTAAGTGAGTACACATGAAAACACATGATTGTTTTGTTCTTTCCGTCTTCATGACAGATGTCTTCAAATGCACAATGATTCCTTTTGTTTCTGTGATTTTCAACTAACATGCAGCTTTCTAAGGATCTGAATTTACAATCATCTGGAGAGCGAGCAGACCAACAAGCAGTCATGGAACTATTGGTCTTCCGTTGGGAATAATGGCAGCTATGATGTTGCATTTCCTGTGAAAGTACCTTAACCTTTCAAACTGCAAAAGATATGTTTTAGTGGGTTAGCTAACTTATCAGTTTGCAATATTTACCTCTATTCCTGTAATATTATGCACTGTAACTAGCAAGCTATAATATCTGTATGGAGTCCTTATGTTTACATTATAAACTACGGTGCAGAATTCTAGAGTAAATTGAGTAATGATTTTAAATAAGTAATCAGAACTGTTGGATGTATATCCTAACTATGATTTTTATGATGGGCTTCTACTCATGCACAAAAAGGTATGAATGAATGAATGAATGAATGGATAGATGGGTGGGTGGATGGATGGATGGATGGGTTATTGAATGAATGAATGAATCGGTGAACAGTACCTAGAGCACTGGGGGTTGTAGGTAGTTGAGAAAGAAATTCTCATTGGTTTCGACTATTTTGTTCTAGTATGAGATCGATTACAGCGCTGTGGCTGACAAGTTTCACAAGTTTCTCTTCTGATCTATCTTGCATTAGAAGGCTTTCAAATTGAATCTCTAAACAAACAAGTTTTGCTGACTTTGTGTATTTGACCTTGTTTACCAAGATTCAGCCCTCCCATTTTCACAGCTAATGCATTACATTCCTGCTTCCTCTTTCAGTCTTTCTCTGTTTACCCTTTGATCACATCCCTAACCAAGAGCAAACAGCAAACTTGGCAGGTGAATGATTTTACTTCAGATATGCACTTGTGATCTCAGCACTATGGCTTCCACTGATGCGTCTTCATGTGTGGTTAGTGGTGTCCTGTTTGTGCAACTTTTAATGCCACTTTATTAGATAGACTTAGATGTGTAAGTCACTTTGGATAAAAGCGTCTGCTAAATGACAGTAATGTAATGCAATACACTGTTGTATTCTTAGGAATAAAATTATTCATGAGCATTTATCCATTCTGCAAAAAAGTTACCTGGCAAACCATATTTCACAAGTGGTATTTTGTCATTATGATTTGTTGTTTCCAGGAAGATTTCTACTCAATTTAACACTAATGGAATTTGTCCTTAGCTTCCAATGATGTAAGGCAAGTAGTATGTTTTATGATTTCTTATACAATGCTAGGCATCTTTCACTTAAATTCATTGGAAAATGTTCAACAAAACATATTGCAGTTAAACTGGATATAGGCCTTTCTCCAAACTCCAACTTTCTTTCAAATATGCTTGAAAGGAATTCAGTATTGACTGATTACCAGCGGGGCGACAAAATTTGAATGCGAGTATGAATGTTCCCCACAGCGCACTAAGCTACGAGCAAGCCATTGTAAATGTGTCAGTCACTGATATAGACAAACATACTTGGAAAACTTTCTTCAAAGATGTCACAGAGGACTAACGAGTTTAGTGTTGTTTATAGTTACACCCCTATGAGTTTTTTTTTTTTTTTGTCGGCACCTGAAATTGAGATTCAATCACAGTGGGGAACGTGGTGTTTGTCTTGATCCTCCACGCTCATTTCATGAAGTTTGTATGCTGGTGAGACTGCAGTGAGAATGTGATTCTTCTGAGACATAGCAAGATTAGGGCTTTAGCTCCCTTCAGTCATTATTCATTCATATCTTCGGGTTTAGGCAAAGATAGCAAAAAAAAAAAAAGTTGATAGGAAGTTTTCTCCTCTTTGAAATTCCGAAAGGGCAGGATCACTCAATTCTGCTCAAGGGGTAAGCTGAAAAGTGCACAGCTTTTTCTCTCCCTGTTTCTTATTGATTGCAAGCTGCAGAAGACTACAGGAACACATCGCCTTTCTGCTCTTTGTTCTTACGATGCAGAGCGCACAGGGCTGACGTAACAGAACAATAAGTTTGAAACTGTGTGCTTGCATGAAACACATAGACCTATTCTTTTGGAGGTATGTCAAACATATTGAGAATTTTATTGTGATTATTATTATTACTATTATTATTATTTTATTTCTATTGAAAGAATACAATTTTTTGTTTATAATTTTCGAATCATAAAATGACCAAAATTGCAGCAATGCAACATTAAATAAAGCCTCCAAATTTAATAAGTCTCCAACCACGTCCAGATAAATGCCTCCACCAAAAGTGAGCTAATGAGATTGAATTTAAGACTTGTCAAAAAAAAAGAGCCTAACACGTTGTCAGCCCTGCCAGCCTGTAATAGGTGTCTCCCCAAGATTAAGATTTTTTTTAATGGACATGTAAAATTACTAGAGAACATTACTTTTCCCAGAACTCCTTTTTTCTGCCTGTCTGCTAGTACATCAGCCTGATACATTTGTGTGCATTCCAGTCAATCAATGAAGCCCTTTCATCTCCTTTCTGTAAAGGAGGCTCATTTGACAACAAAGAATTACTCATTCATTACTTAATCACTCATCACTCAAATACTTATTCATTACTTTTCAAAATATGGACATGCATGCCACATGTGGCCTGGAAATAGTTATTTTTGCAGATCGTTAGTTATTTTGCCCATTAATATACATAATGAAGGAACAAGTATCCGCAAAATTGCAGAAGGAGATCTCACAATTGTTTATGGTAAAAATGTTCATATAGTAAGAAGACAGCATTGCTATCAGCAAAACCAGTGTGTCATCACATTTTCAGATGTTTTTGTTGTTGTTGTTGTTGTTATTTCTTAAGAAACAGCACTCATTCATCACTCACTCAGCTTCTCTTTGCATGGATTTCAATCTAATGTTAATGCTGGAATTTTTCAAAAGTCCTAAGATGGCAGTTGATGGCATGTGATAAGATCTGCACCTCTAGTACAGTATGGTCATCACACTGATAGATTTACTGTTCAGAACTGATGCAGGTTTATAGCCAGAATGCCTCAGTGTGTTAAAGTACTCTAAGCTCCAAATTACAATTTATGGCCTCAATAAATCCACCTAAAATAGATTTTTATGTGACAACAGTCTTTGATTTGAAATGTATTTGGAAGTGCAACTCCTCCCTGTACTCTACCTCCAGCAGAGCTCAGTGGGGACAATCCTCTTGGCATATTTATTTATTTATTTGTTTGTTTGTTTATGTATTTATCTGATTTAAATAATTATATTTTTCTTATGCCTGTTATTCTGTTTTTCCTGTTTTCTTTATTTTTCTCAGTTTTTCCTAGTTCCTGCCATTGATTTTTGTCACCTTAAGTCAGCACTTTTGTGTCAGGTGTTTGCTGTAAATTGACAGCCAGTGAAATAGTTAACTGCCCTGAAGATGAAATACAGAAATACCCTACAAACAACAGTTTACAAAACACGTTTTATTTTGTTGGTGTAATTTGATTGTCTTTCAGCAAAGTGGCTACCTAGGGTTCACAGGCTGAAAAAGCGCTCAGTTTTTACTGGTCTCATGAGATCACTTAAGCTCTTCCAGACTGCATTCAGTCATAGCACAGCAGTGAGTAAGAAAAAAAAAGAACAACAAATTACCTCTTCCATTTGGAGGTTAAAACGAAGAGGAATTGTTGGGAATATTCACACTTTATCAAGTTCAAAGTGTCAGAGCACAAAGTGGAAATAGAGAGTGAGGTGTTAAAGCAGTGCTTGCTTTGAGGTCTCCATACATGTGAAAAAAGATATTTACAGAAATGTTCCTCAGTGCAGAATGTTTCGAAGGACAGTTTATCAAGTGTACTTAAGTTCTCAGTTGCAAATAAGTTTAAAGTATTATTATTGAATGATGAACTGAGTTTTTGCCTGAAAGGGTATTGCCCAAAAGGGTTTACAAATAAATTAATGTGACAAAAGAATTGATTTTACTCTGTACACATGTAATGGAATGTTAAGTGGCCTGAATTAGTAAAATGTTACTCTGACTATAGTAAGCTACCTATTGTCATCAGAAAATATTCCAGTCGTTTGTTTGTCGTTTTATTTGTTGTTAAATGGCATTTTAACGCCTCACTTATGAATTACTGGATGTAGAGCTTTCATATCCTGTTTCATATCGTGTCCTTGTTGATTGTAGGCAATCATCTATTGTAATTTGTGTGCAATGTGAGATTTTACGTATAAATTGTGTCCTTCAGATGGTCAGATGACTCGCATCACATTCTGATCTCATTCACGACAAACTGCTGCTGGTAGGGGTTGTCCCATTACATTTGATTAGCAGATGCTCTTATCCAGAGCGACTTACATGATTAACACTTTTTTAACATAATCCATTCATGCAGCTGGATACTAAGGCAAGTGGGATTATGTACCATGTTCTGGGAATCACACTGGTAAATGATAGGTTAAAAGCCCTGCCCTTTACCACTGTGCTATGCTGCTGTGTTACATATTTACTATACTATGTGCTGTAACTCACTGTAACCTCCCCCAGCCACATAGTGATGTTCATCAGGGCCTGTAGGATCTTCCTATACATCAGAAAAATCCATTACAATTTACAATTTACAATTTGGTAATTCGCAGACACTTTTACCCAAAGCCACTTACAATTAGTGCATCAATCAGGTTTGACTAACTACATGCAAATTAATTATTTACAGTACCATGCTCCTGTATATCCAGCAACAATAAAACAGAAATCTGCAAACAAAACCTGCAACATAGAGACAAGGTTAGTACAGAAGTTTTTTTTTTGTTTTTTTTTTTTGATTTTATACCGCAAAATATAAAAACATAACATAACAGAAAGCCATTACCTCCTTATCACCTACTTACCCCAGATTCTGGTCCAGGCCCTCATCCTCTCCCACCTGTATGTGCTACTGCAGGTTTTCCTTGCATGTGCAGTCTGCCACCTCCAGTTCATCCACAAAGCTGCTGCTTGGTTTGTTCCTCCTGACTCCACTGGCTACCGGTAACAGCTTGCATCCTTTCCAAAATGCTCGTTCTAGCCAGCCAGACGGCAAGGTGAGCGGTGCCCCCTTGCCTTCCACCCATCATCGGACTCCACACACCAGCCAGGTCAATCCGTTTCACGTCATACAGGTCACTTCATGACGAGTGTCTGCTCCCCTTTATAATCCGCATGTGCCTGGTTTTGGCCCCAGTATGGTGGAAGGAGCAGTGGTGAGAACAATGGAGTCACTGGCCATCTTTCGCCATGGACTCAAAACTCTTCTTCCCCTTTTACGTAGCTTTACTGTAGGGTATGCTGTCATCTTACTGTAGGGTATGTTGAACAAGGAGTGTATGATACTTTTCATCAGACATTTTGTAGCCTAACTATTGGGTTTGTTGCATTGTGCTAATTAACTCTCTTAGTTGGATACAACTTGTTCCACAAACAAACTGCTTTTAAAGGATCACCTGTGTCCTTATCAAAACCCATACACATATCCAATCAAACCACAAAGTAAAGAAGTGTAACTGTTTTGCTTTTTTGCAACACCATGAGCTTGTTCATACTATAAGAAGAGAAAAAAAAAACTGTATAGCTTGTTAGATTAAGGACAAATCATACCACAGAAAGTATCCAGACATTAACAGTCACCGTTTAATGTTATATCATTTAATGTTACACATTTACTGCTCTACACGATCTGGGCAACAATTCTATCTTCACCTCGCTGATCTCATTCCACAGAGTATTGCCATTCCTCTCCTTGACAGCAAAGTTTCATTCCCTCCATTCAGAAGGAATCTCTTTGCAGACAAGATCAGCCCCCTCTTTGAACTGGTCTATTCAAACTGGAAATGTGTGGATCTCATAAAAAGCAGAAAGCAAATGACATTGTTTCCAGGCCCATTTTCATGGAAGAGGCAGTGGGCTCAATCTGAATTTCAATGAGCATTTAAGATATATGACCAAGTGCCTAAGACATATACATATGTATGTGCTGTGTGTGCTTGAGAGTGTGAGGCATCATATTTCTTTCTTTCCCATTATCTGCATAATACTATTTCCTCCATGATACTATGTATTGACCCCAAAGCTCAGGTTCAGCATACAACATGCTTATACATACCACCCACATACATGTATATAGGATTCTTTAGCAGGAAGCCGTTTTCATTTTAAAGGTGTTCATAAATCCGTGAGCTGCACATGAATAAAACAGACTCCACAGTTTTTCAGTGGCAAAACAACAAAAGGCTATCAGCTAAGAAACGGTCAATTCATCAGACTCACTCCAAAAGTTAAAACACTCCTGCCTAGTCGTCGCCCGATTAGTGTGGTGTGAACTATGCAGTGTGTGGTATCACTCTGTATTGGCCTTGACAGTTATATCTGATAAAGCGGATTTGCTTGTTTGCCAAAACACCAGGAGGTCTTTGTTGTGTATGCAGATGAGGTAAACAAATCATTAGTATTGCTTTATATTTTCTTTGTGGTCTTCCATGAAGACGGTTCGCTCCTGCTTCACACTGCAGAAGAGTGGCCAGACTCTCTGCATACCCTCAGGGTATTTGGAAGGGTAATTATCAGTACCAGAAACATCATATCCATGAGGGCATTAATCCCTTGGTAACTTAAGAATTTAATAACTTTTCAGTAACTTTTTCTTTTAGGTATGGATGACACAACATCCTTAGTGTAGCTCCCAAACATCATGCTGACCGCCATCTTAGGATTCTGATGATGACTAAGGGAGATCTACCTTTCTGTCTCTCAGACTACACCTAAACAAAGATAGTTTTGTATGAGAAGTGAAAGCCATGGATGTTTCATCAAGAATTACATCAATATGCTGCCTGTTCATAGTCTGCCCTTGCAAATATGATAAATCACAGACAAGTGAAATGTTTGTCTTTTGTCATGAAAAATTAAATTGGGTTTTTTATTAATTTCTACATTATCTGTCAGGTCAGAGCTTGCATCATCAAATAAATGATGCAAAAGCAAGCAGAGATTAGGGAGGGGAGGAACAGTGGTTTAGACAGCATGGTCAACACTTACCAGCTTTCAGTGAAGGTCCACAGGGAGATCAGGACATTCAATACCTCCTCAGGGGTACTGTTGACCAAATACTCCTCTTAAGCGAATCTGCTCCTGATATATACAGTGACACTTAACCATGATTTACAACACTAAATTGTGAGATGAAATAAATCACCTGGAAAACAATATATTCCAGGACTACTCGGGAGAATGAGATTGGACAGAATTTATAGCTGAGGATGGAATCTCATGTTGTTCAGCAGCTGTCCCATCCATTGCAGTAAAGAGCATAGCAAATGATTGCCTGTCCACATGTCCCCTCTCTAGCAGAAAGCACTTCAGACACATCTCAAAATGGCTGACTGACACCCGACTCTTTCCCCTCACAGCAGAAGTCTCACCAGATTTGGTTAAAAAAAATATGTGTTCCCTTGCTTGCTTATGCCATTAGCATTGAATTGACTCCCATCCCCTCAGACTACACCTTTGAGTTTTCCATTGCTGAGCTACATAAACAAAGCAAAGGTCTTGAGAAGGATTGCTCTAGTAGTAAAGACCTTGTTGGGCAATATCAGGGAAACCTGGTGGGGTTTCATTAGGAATTTTGATAGTAACCTTCATGTGTCATGCTCAGATGAGATTGTTTTATTTACAGAGATCATTCAATAATGAAACGTTGCCATCGCACTGAGGCAGAATAGGGGAAACACGTTTTGACTTACCTAGATGCCTAGATTACCTATCTATGGTAACGGTGCAAAGCATGTTGTAGTGATAAGCAAATCAGTGGTGAGATTCCAACCTTACAACACATTTGCTAGATTAGCACAGACAAATAACATACAAGGTAGAGGCCCCAATGAAATCTGATTTTAGCAGGCAGGTCCTGCATACTTGCCAGGCCTATGTTTTAAACTGACCACCTGCATTATTTCCCTCAACCAATCCATTTATCTTTGATTTCAAATTTTGTTTTATTTTCATTTCCTTGGTTTCTAGTCTTGCCCATGTTGCTATTTTAACCCCTATTAGTCAATACACTGAACAGCAAGAGGTTACTTATTAAGTTAAATCAATGTACTAACAAGCCATACTGGTGAACATGAAGCTTGCCAACATACACAATTGCTCCATTTTAGTGTGTGTGTGTGTGTGTGTGTGGGTTTTTTTTTTTTTTTTTGGTGCTGCCTTTTTCATCCTACATAGAACGCTGTTAAAGGTTTGCTATTAATTAGTAGTTTCAAAGAATAAATCTGCTGCATTGAACTAACAGGCTTTCATAGAGCAGAGTCCTTTAGAAATGAATCCCGGGAGGGGATTGAGGAATCTTTCATGGCATTTCTGCCCACTGAAATAGCACATCCAGCACATAAGTGGATCTTCTGGGATGTTAATGAGTTGGGCTATGTGAACATCACAGCTCCTCCACCTTTGAGAGACAACACCCCCACACAGGCTTTGCTTTGATTCTCAGGGCATGCTTGCGTATGGACACACAAACGCACATGTGCATAAACACACATTTAAAAAAAATCACAAGCCAAACAATGTTTTATGAGCTCTTACATTGTATAAGCCCACATATTTCATTGTTTATGTATGGAATCAGCCATGTTGACTCATTTTGCACAGCCGTCAAAATTTTGAAGTAAACTAAGCTAAACTACATGTACTTGAAACTGCATTACTCAGCACCAAGTTTGAAATACTGAGGGGAAAACCAGGAATAGATCTGAAAGGTCAGTGCATGTATCATAAACCAGAAACAACCACTTACATAGGTGGTGACTGGGAACAACAGCCCAAAAAAGTATACTTTATTGAATATGAAAATCTTAGACTTAATGGCGACAGAATAACATTTACTTTTGGATGCACAGCCTGAGACCACACAACTGTCCATTCTGTACAGTGGCACGGGTGAGGAATACCTCCACAGGAATCCTACAGCAGGTCACATCCAGCAGGAGGATTCTTCACCCTTGCAATGTTTTCACAACATGGCCAGCAGATGGCGTATTCCTTAGAAATGATACAGCAATATCATGAAAATCCACAAAATAGAATTTTTTTGTGTGTGGTCATGTGCTTACAATTAAATGATGATCAGTGCTTTTAAGAAAAGACTGTATTGTATTAACAATGTAATGCAGCACCTAATATATTAATAGTGCAAGCTAATTTTCGAATGAACAACATTTTAGAGACTTTGGACCCATTTATAATATCTTTTAAACCTGGAGGTCTACTGTGAAAACAAGGTAAAATAATGTTTCAGAGTTTGTAGTGAAAGATCCACTTACTGCTAATATTTCTTTTTGAAATGGAATTCATTTAATCCTTTTTTAACCTTAACAAATGAGATCTGTAGGATGGCAGTGCAAATTTGACATATTACTGCAATATTGCTAGCAATTCTAATATTGCAAATAATAATGAATGACTAACAGATTGTGCAAAGCATTGTTTTACCCCATTAGCTGGATTAGGCTGAATGAAAGCAAATCAGACCAATGAAAAATGAACATCTGAAATGAAATTTAATGAAAGTGATTTTTGAAAAATGTAATCAATCAAAAGTTAAGGTTTAGGGCAGATGTTGTGCAGATTCCCTAAATGTTATATTATATTATATTATATTATATATATAAGTGAGGAAGTCTTTTCTATGTTTACTATCAACTCAGACAAACTCTACTGAGATCAATCTATTCATACCTCACCTGCTGTTGAAATGAATCCTAACAGTAAACAGTTGGATTGTCAGGTGAAGTCAGCTGATTCCAGTGTTTGTCAGACAATGGCAAGCGTCAGTTTGTTATAGGGGAGACAGTCACACAGCCATGGCACAAATATAATGCTGTGTATAACTTTTCACACAGCTAGCTGCCTGGCTAGTTACTGATTCATATGGCTGTCATGCACAACACACTGCAAGACTGCAACTTCAAACTGATTTGGCAGCAATGCAGCTCTCTGTCATAATCTTTATCCTCTCAGAAAAAAATACTGGATATGTAATGGATAAATTAGTATATTTACAAAAGTGAATAAGGTTTGGCGTTACAAGAGACAAGACCTAAAGTATTCAGCTAATCACAAGAAAACATCAGTTATACATTGCGGTGGAGTCAGTAACATGTTTACATTTTTATGTTTTTATTCCACCTGGTTCCAAAGCCAAAAGTTATCAAGGAAAGCCTATTCTAGTAGAAGTCTTTGCCCTACACCTATGCATTTTCCAGTCAGTGCAACTCTTAACTAGAGGGAGCTGATGGTACACTCTCCAGAGAGAACTGTGTGGGAATAAAACAAGGGACTGCTTTTGCTGCCAAATATGAAATGTGGCTGTGCTCACTCTCTGGAAGATGGGGGGGGGGGGGGTCTCTGAATGATTTTCCTCCTCGAGCTCTCTGTCAATGGCAACACACACAGGGAAATCAAATGCTATAATAAAAAAATTGATTATTGCCCACCAAAACACCCAAGCCCATCATTGGACAGCGGGTCACCCTAATTTGCAAGTCAAGGCCAGGCCCCCCTGCAAAGATAATAATATTCTGTGCCATTTGTTATAGCCTCCATGTGGCAAATTGCTTGTCATGGTCCATTGGGGTTTTCACAAAACACACAAGAGAACAGAGCATGCAAGAATGAATACACGCTGCCTGCGAGCATGGCCCATTAGAGTACTAGGCTTGGGTGACTCTCATTTGCTTACACAGGAATCTGCAGCCCTCCCCACACAGTGCACAGGATACTTCTGCAGGGGACTGAACTAATCTCATTGTCCTCTTTGCTCTGGTGATGGCAGTTTGTTTCAGAACGACATTCTGAGCATTGTTATACATGCAAAGCATGCAATTTTTTTTTTTTTAATACACATCCCAGAAACGATCAATGATAACATATCAACCAATTTCAACAAATTCACTTTTAAACAGCAACTTAACAACCTTTGTACTTGCACATGTTATTATGAATCACATTGAAAACTAACAGAAGAATAATGCAAGCATGATACTGGGGATATGATTGGGATTGAGTAGTAAAGTTCAGCTTTTATGACTTTTAGTAAAAAAAATTAGATCTTCTGTCTCATTTGTTCTCCTGAGAAGGCACTCCATATGCTCCATATATATTCAGACATTGATCTGTATATCAGTGCCTTAATTCCAATTTGCACTCATAATGCAGAGAGCATCTCAGACCAGTGAAGGTTAAGCTGCAAATTTAATTCCATTCACTTCTTTGTAATGATATGTTGTGACAGGACTGTCAAAATAGATTTTCATATATGGCTCCTCCTTAAAAATGTGTCCTTTCAGCAGGACAGGCCTCCAGCATATTTTTTAATAGGCAGCCACCATGGGCGCTGCATGGCACTGTATTATTCTTATTCTTAAGCTTATTCTTCCAAATAACTAATTACTAACTACACCTCTTTATCTTGTGCAATAGTGCACTGCTTTCCCTGAGAGGGATACCAATTAATATTTATTCTTTAATATTTATTATTAATATTTATTATTTGTAACTTGTAATTCTTAATCGTAATTTTATACACCTTTAATTGCCAACAAATCAACATGTTAACCATTCCCAGAGAACTATTTGATAAATTAAAGACATAAATTAATAGATTAGCTCTTGAGTGATGGTTAGTCATGTTTATTCTATACTCAATGTTTATTTATCAGACATCTATGTCAACTAATGGCATGTGTACTGCAAATACTATGTTCTGCGTCACAGAGAGACCAGTTTAAAGTCTTTGAAAGATCTGCCAATGGTATTGTCGGGAGCCACCAACATTGGTCCCCACTACCCCAGCACAGGTTCCCGCAATGGATCTGCCCGCCACAGACAACCAGGACACCAGGAGTACAGGTAAGGGAACATATTACAATTACTACAATTCATAAGTGGATGGCTCACACTCTGCGGACCTCCCCTCCCAACCTTCCTCCCCCCCTTCACTACGGCGGCCCTTCCCTTGTCTTGTCCTCTCACCGTGAGAGCCCGGTTGCCAGGAGCAAGACTCTACCTCCTCCTCCTTCTCCTAGACACACTGCAGTAAATATCCCGTGCAAATAAATATGCACGTTCACACACACGGTGACCACTCACTGACTCGTCTCCTGCGCCGGCCCCCGCGACAAAGGCGAGACCCCTCTCGGCCACCCAAGGGGGGGGTACCCACACCAGGGAGGCGGAGGTCCACTCATGCACACACACAAAAAGAAAAAAAAAAAAAAAAAAAAAAGAGTGGGACGCAACTCGGCCCGCGCCTCTATGCCAGGCCTCGCTTGCACCCCAAAATAAAAAACAAAATCCAAACAAATCAAGGGACGGAGTGCTGCTGTTATTCTTGGTCCGGAACTCTGCCTCCAGATGCTGGTATTTGCTGGTCGGCCTCCTTGCATGGCCCCGGAGCAGGAACCTCAACCGCACTAGGGGAAAAGAACACACGTGGATAGATCACCCTCACTGCTAGGCTGGGCAGCCTTAAAAAAGGCACACACACACACTACGGTATCACCGCCAGTCACGTCCCTTACTGCACGGGGGCACCACCCCGATCCGCCTCCTGTCCAGCCTGGGGCTCTGCTGCTCCCCTCCCGGGATTTCCCCCCCAAACTAAACCAAAAGGAAACAAAAAGAATGAAATGAAACTTAATATTAACACAAATATTCGCAAAAGAAAAAATGTGAAACAAACCGAAACCAAAAAAACCAACGAAACATAATCCAATGAAACAAAAATAATTCTCCCCCAGTAAAACCAGCAAGCAGAGTCTTCTTTCCCCCAAGCTGTCCGTCCCATAACTATATAAATTGTAGCCTTTTTATACCCCGGTAATGACAATTCAGAACAGCCGCGAGCTCTGCCAGTTCGGCCGTGGCAATCATCCAATAGCCCCGGCTCAACAACACACCCACAGTTCCCAATTAACATCCCCGATTGAGAGGCTCAACATGGCGACAACTGTCAGCTTACCTCCTGACAGTATATCTATTAAAAACCCGAATAAACTATAATGTTAGAGAAAACAGAGATTGCTTGCTAATGACTAGAATGAGCCCCAGGTGCCACAGGAGGGAAGCCAGAAATTTCAAGTAACGTTAGAGACTGTTATAATTGTAATAATTGGCTGACTTGTCTTGATCTCCAACTGCAGGCCAATTACAGTCTGATCTTTCTTGGGTATTTATTGAAAAGAACTCTGATGTCAATGAAATTGGAAAGCGAGCCACCCTACTGGCTGCTGGTTAGAGTCATCTGCTGCTTACTCAGATGACTCGAACAGAAACTTGGCCAAGGAACTTACGCAGTTCTAGTTCTTTGATAACAATAAGCCTAGCAATCAGTTTCCTAAACTAGTGCTGCGGAATCTTACCAAAAATGGCCTCTGTTAAACTTTTAAAAATGTATCGACTGCACTTAGATTTTGCCTAACCTTCGCCAACACTAATTATGAGGGGGAATGTTTCTTTTCAAAAATGGCATAGATCAAAAATTAACTGCTATCAACAGTCCATCAGAAGGTTCAATTCACTGTTAATAATGACAATCAAATCAAATCTGCTGAGAGGAACTGATTTTAGTGACATTGTCAATGAGTTTGAAAGGAAAAAATCAAGGAGGAAAACATTTGCCTAAAGTTATATAAAGGGTTGTTCTTGTATTGTTGCTTTAGTATGCCATATGATACATACACACAACACTCTGGAAAACTAACATATATCATGGTTGCGACCAATTATACTGACAGGGATTGTAATTGATGATTAATTTCTAGATGTGAGTTTTTTTAACGTGTGGCTGGCCAATTAACAACCCAGTGCACATTTTCATCTAATATTATTCTAGTTATGTTAGGTATGGCTTGTCTTGTAGCTAAATCATGACCTCTGCTGATTTGTAGTATTAGACAGCACAACTCTAGGAGGGGAGTGAATTATCCCCTTCCCAATTGACTGGGTGGGTGTGTGTTGTAGCTGCAGGGCATAGACATGACACAATTCCAAAAATTTAAGAGAAAACTGGGGAAATAAATAGGCATTCCAATTTAAAAAAGAAAAGAGAAATTGTGTTGGTTAAACTCTGTAGTGTGGCTCTGAGTGATGTTGAAAAAAGTAGCTAGGGCCCTGCGAGTGGTTATGCACATGGGCTTAGAATTTTCATGTTCATCTCAATGCGCCCTTTTGTTTTGTTTTTGGAAACTGCCTAGTGATTATTAAATGTACCTTTAGGTTGTAGCTTTAGCACATTCATTTCAGTTGTTTTTGTAACTGAATTATGTTCAATTGTTCTTCTAATTGTGATTCATCATACTGTTACAGTTACAATGCCATTTCCACCATTTGCAACTAAGGAATTGCCATGTGTAGTTAAAGTGTCCATTCAATATTAAAGCTTTGGTAAGAATTCTTTCAAGGGAGCCAAGGGAAGTGCCTATTCACATTTATCGCCATGTAAGATTTCAAGATGTCGATTCATCCATCATTCATTTCTATGTGCTGGCGTACTGAGGGAATGTATACAAATGTCCTATACCCTGTACACCACACTCAAATGAAATTGTGTTCTGTAACACATCTTGTTGTAGTGCATCTTTCTCATGAAGGACAAGTTAAGATGCAGCTTTGCTGGAGCCTGTGGGGCTGCAGACTTAAGCCGCCTTGCATGTGGTAGGAGCCAGTTTGTCTAATGGCCTAAAGTACCCCCTCCCAAGGGGTCTCACCTGATTGATCCATGAGAAGCAGCCTGTTCGGGAAAGAGACGGATGTAGCCCTAAGCCAGTTGCAGGAGCCATGTGAATCAATAACACACGATCACCTCAACACAGATTACTCATTGTCCAGAGCTGCAGACATCAGAACCATTTTTTCCTAGTGCCTCTGTGTACGTGTCTGACCCAGAGACAAAGATCCTATTTTTAAATATTCTCTACATCCAATATACTTTAATTGGATTGAAACACATTTGATGTTTATTGCACTGAAGTCATTCTAGAGCATGTTGATGTATATGTATAAATATGTGTATGTATACTGTTGGTAATGTAGAATGACAGTGTGAAATAGACAGGTGAAGTCCTCAGTTTTAGCTATCCCAGGCTTGATATGCTTTCTGCAGAATTTATATGTAGAACCATTTTACTCCAAGTATCTACTAGTAAGACCTACCAAATACAGGACAGCTATCAAACACCTCTGCTTAATCCACCACCTTTGCGGGTGTTGACATTCCTCCAAAAAACTATTGATACACTTCCAATTCTTCCAACAAGAGTCTGAGTTCTGTAATTTTCATCCATAGTTCACAGTCAGAATGGCATAGTGTTAATGTATGAGAACTTCCAGCAAGGTTAGCCACTGAGCATATGTGTCAGAAACTCCACGAAGTAATTGCTCTTGATACAGAGCTCAGACAAAATGTTTGAAACATTCATATAAAACCCATGAGAAAAATTTTCATTAAACTTTGTGTTAGCTTTTTGCTGAAATTTAGAAAGTGTTGCTCTGTATTCTGCTCTGTATTCAACAAGCATCTATGTTTAATCACTTTACAAATACATTTCTATACATGTCATGATTTGGTTTATTTTCTTAGCAGGCACTTGCATTCAGACCTATATTGGGTACTTTTTAAACAATTAAATATGGACACAGCTGGATATGGTATGATGTATTTTACCATAATTACTTTGCTGAAAGGAACAACAGCATGGCCCTACCTGTTGCAACCTGCAACCTTTTACAAGTCCAGAGGTTGGTTGTACCAGCTATGCAGCAGCTTATCTGGGACCTAGTTATCACATAACTATTTTACTAAGACTGAATTGAAACATGTCGCTCCTTGAAACATAACTCTAATGTATGACTTAGTATTTACAAAACAGTATCAAATGTGTCTATATATAATATAATAGTATAGTAGTAGTATAATATAGTATAATAGTTTGATCCATTGGTTTTTATAGTTAGCCATTTAATCATAAACAGTTTATTTTTGGAAATATTATATATTGCTCTGGTTGATTACCTCAGTGTATTTCAAATAAAATAAACTGAAATAAAACTAAAATAAACTAAAGCTGTGACCATTCATTTTATTCACTATAAAGTCGTTGGATATTTCTGGAGTGTTATGATTTTTCCCATGTTCTCTGCTTCATAACTGCACCGCCCCGTTGAGTGTAACCCACACAAAAGGTCTCTGCCAGCAGTGCATGACAATCTTAAAGCAGTTCAACCCAACAGACTGTAAAAAGCAAACAAAAGCAGTAACAGATTTACCTCTGCTCAGCATAGGCATCGTGACTGTGGCTTAAAAAAAGTTACATAAAAATACATCGCCGTACCCACACGTTTGTGTGCCTGTGTGTTCATTTGAAAGCCATGTACCAAATCCAGAGGGAATTCACTGCTCAGTAGGTTAGCTGCTCAATTGTGCTTCAATAATAGCTGACAGAGCCACTCGTTCTCATGTTTAATACCATCTGCCTATAACACTTCTCAGGAATGAGGCAGGTGTACTGCTGGCTTAGAGTTGTTACTCAGGAATTTCAGAGCATTTAGTGGTGCAGATAGTTTCCCAACGGCTCAGCCCTGTTTACGCAGAGTCTGCCCAAAAACACAGAGACATTTCAGTGTCCCTTGGCATCGCAAGGGCACATGCCAACCTTGTTTTGCCAATGTTTTTCTTGGCACAGCCCGAGCACCACAGGGTGGGGCTGCTCTTGATTTTGAGCCAACGGTCTGAAAGGACCACAGAAAGATAGTCAGGGTTTGCTTGTTAAACACACACTAATGTGTCCACACTCCCCCTACTTCTCTTTTCTCCTCAAACACTTTCTCCGGGGTGTTTCTGAGAAACGTATTGGCGTATCCTCTCTCTGTGTCCTCTGTCTCCTGGGGAAAGGCAAGCGTCATAGATTTTCAGTCGTCTGGCATTAGCCTCTGACTCCTGAATTGGCTTTCTCTCATGTTTGGTCAAAACCTGTCTGAACCACATGTAACAGGAGGGAGGGGGGTGAGAGACAGGAATTAAAGCTTGTGTTTGCTGGGTCTGGGAAACAAATCATAGGGAAACCACGGGATCAGGCTCCAGTCGATTCTGCAGGTGGCCGCAGCTTTTCCAGATCCCTCTCCAGTACCCGTCCTATTTTAATTCCGCTGAAAGTGGATGGGAGTGCCACACAGGGCTGTCAGGCTCAGCTATCCCCCGTCTGCAGGCTGCTGTGCAGTAAGACGGCTCTGCAGCCTGACACCTTGCCATGCTCTCTCTGTATTTACTCACTGCTGTGGCATTTCATCCCTACCGCTGTTGCCGCCACAAAGAGGGCTGACAAAGCTGTCTCAGAAGCACAGAGTTATTCTGAGATGATAAACACGGGCAGGGAAATCAGGTTCACTCTGAATCCACTCTGAATGGATTCTCCAAAAGAGTAGAAACTGCGACATTTTGCCAAAGCCCGTAGCTTCATATTTTTAAATATAGCAGGTACATTCCTATTCAAGTATTTTTAAGGGTATCTGGGATTTAAAAAAAAATCAAGACCCATCAAAACAAAACATTAAAACATGAAAACACTGCCAGACATCTGGAAGCATATGCAAATAAACAGATTAAAAATGCTCTTAGAAAACATTTTTTTATTGTACGGCTAAATTTCTTAAATTTGAATTCCAGGGAAAAGGGGTGATTTAAGACTTATTTTATTGCAACTTGGAGTTTTCTTGCAAATGAGATGTTTGTATGCATGTATGATTTTTTTTCTCCCACAATAAATATGATGTTGTTTTTTCACAAAGTGATCATGGAAAAGTTTCACATCAAGACAGCTTTATTTTTATATGTCTCTATCATATACTCCTGCCTCCCTCATAATTAGAAGGAGCACAGCCACACTGTTCTCAGCAGGTGTCCTGAAACAGACTGGCTGTTTAAATGTGTGGTCTCTCCCTGGCCAGGAGAATGAATCCATTCAGAGTCTGTGATCTACACTCAGTCACAGTGACACATAGTTCAGCATTCATCTGGAATGTCGTTGCCAATGTGCACCACCTGTAAAAATGATTCACTCTAATTACAAAGACCCTGTGAAAACCAAAGAAGAAGAGTGGAGGAACTGAAAATGCTTGAATGATTAAGGACAAGTTCAGATTGTCCCTCTGCCCACAAAACAAAAAAAAAATATATGGCTGCCTGAGAAAAGGTTAACAGCACCACCTATTGGTACAACTAGAAATGCCATCCCACACTGTCCCCACCAAAGAAGAAACATTGTAAAGGCTGAAATATGTTCAGCTTGTTTTCACACATTTCTGTGCTTAGTGCCGCAGAAAATTCATGCCAATGTCAAAGCAATTAATATACCAATACCCAGCTGTTCCATGTGGAAAATAAACTCCTTCCTCCTGTTTGATTGTGTTTTTTTTTGCATATTTAAGTTCCTTTCTGTAGTCAGGGATTAGATGTACAATGAGACTACTGCTGCAATGTTATTTAGAAAGGCAGAAGGTCACTGCAAATGTCTGAGTAAGAAAGATGTGTTTATCTCCCACTAATACAACCTGAATCCAGGAAGGAAGAATGTGGCACCTCCTCATTGATTATAATATCATTCTAGCACATTCAATCAACTCTGCACACTAGGACTATATAGCTGAGGGTTGATGAACACCAGAAGGGTATAGCTGTGGCAGGCTTTCACTTAGTTTGGTATAATCCATCATACACAGCATGCTATACCAATACCAATAACTGTCATGCAAAGAGCTGCTTCCATCTCAACGATCCTCAAAACTACACAACTGAAATCACTATCTCTTCCCACTGGCCATTTTTCATGTATTGCAAATCAATATTTCATATGATCGTTTTTATTTTGAGATGGACAAGTATGGCAAAATTGTTATCAGCATAACAAAAGGTTTTCATCAGCCTGTCTCTCCTACAAAATGTGCCGTCACATATAGGAGACAGATGTAAGGGTCATCAGAGTTGCTGGTAAAACTGACAGGCTGAGAAATTTAATCGCAATTTTCCCTTCCATGTGTACATTTGACACCTCAAACAACAGAGCAGACAGTTTCTTCGGCATCTGCTGTCAATGTGTTTAGAGCAGTGATTTTCAGCCCTTGTCTTGGGGGCACACTAAGTTCATTGGTTTTGCCCCAGGTGCTCTTAAATAAAAAAAAACACATTGTATTTAACATTTCTTGACAGCTGAAAAAAGCAACACAATCTCTATCCTATCTCCTATAAAGGTATTTATTTGTGATGAGACACAACAAAGAACACTTACACACCATGCACTGACAAATGTGATGTATTTAGTCTCCTTTACACAGCTGGGGGACTTCAGAATTCACCTATAGACCCCTCAAGCCTCCGGACCCCCTCCCCCACCAGCCCCAACTTCTTTGGCCTCACCCTGATGCAGTCACCTCCAACACACAAAGCCGGCAGACAGCTGGACCTTGTCTCCCTGACAAAAGGCTCCACCCCTCTGACCACTACTTTGTCTCTTTTTCTCCCCTCCTCCCTCCTCCTCCTCCAGCCTTCCTCTGTCACTTGTTGTCACAGCCTCTCAAATTTAGCTCTCTCTTCCACAGTTCTTGCTTCCTCCTATCCCTTGATTCTTTCATCAAGCTTTGTGCTTACTCTGCTGCATCTATAATTCTCTCCTCTCTATCATCTGCCCTTGTTCCTCTCTGTCATCTTACTTCAAGGCAAGAACAGGCCCAAGCTCCATGCTGAAGAACAGAAGTGGAGAAAAACCAGCTCCTCTGACAATCTGCTAAAGTATCAAGCTCTCCTCTCTGCATTTTCTTCGAGTGTTACATCTGTTAAGGCTGTTAAGGCTCCTTCTATAAATTCAAGATTTAAAATTCACTTTTTTACCCCATGCTCACTGTTTTCTACATTCTGTTCCTTCCTCAGTCCTCCCTCTCCCCCACCACCCTCTGAACTCTCTGCAGATGATTTCACAGATCACTTCAACCAGAACTCCCTCCAGACACCACAGCCCTCTTCTCCCTCCTCTTCCTGTTTTTCCTCCTTGCAACTCTTCTCCCGTTAGTTCATTGAGTTCTCTCCATTTTCAGGCATTAACGTCACTCAACTGACTGACATCACACTGACCCTCCACCTCTGCCATGGATCCCATTCCCTCACTTCTTCTTCAGGGCATCATTCCCAGCCTTCTCACATTCATCTCCTCTCTGATTAATTCAACACTCTCCACAGGCTGTGTGCTTGCAGCCTTCAAGGAGGCTGTCCAGAATTATCAACTGGTCTCTCTCCCTCCCTTTTCCTCCAAAACACTGGAACATGCTGTGGCTACTGTCTGCTATTTTCTCACAGAACAAGAATCTTTAACCCCTGCAGCCTGGCTTCAGAGCAGCATGAACTTCCTATGGAAGTCAGGACAGCAGAATCACTAGCCATCTTCCAACACAGACTGAAGACCCACCTCTTTAGACTGCACCTCTGTCCCCCTTCAATCCCCACTTGCACTCGCTGGTCTGGGAGTGTTGTTAGCTGTTGCTCATGTAACTTGGATTGATGCACTTCTGTTCTCCTGTGGAAGTTGCTCTGGATAAGAGCATCTGCTAAATGAATGTAATGTGATGTATCTTAAAAATGAACTGAGTAGAAGACATTCTCAAACAGATTATATCAGGCAATTCAGCCTTATAATCATAAGGATGATGAATGTACTGCATACATGCTTCATGCGTGGTAGAAGAATGTACGCACAATATGATATATTCTGATGCAATGAAAGCATGTGTGTAGTTTTACATAGTTACATTTAGTTAGACTACCATACCTCAGTGCTGTAACCTTCAACATACTATCATCTTTAAAGAATCTACATCTCCATCTATGAGGGAAAACAAGTTATGATAACATTTTGTAGAAGTATAGTCAACAAACCCCCACCATTGGGAAAATACACGTAGGTAAGCATATAGTAAGGTTGTGGCATGTTTTGAGATGTGATTGTGCAAGATACAAGTAAAGGGGCTTGTTCAATATATTTTTATTACTACCCAACCTTGTGTAGCAGCCCGAGAACATTAAGTCTTCATCTGGTATCTGTTGCTGACCGCAGGTGTGTACGGTGATCAGAGTGGTGGATAAACAGAGAGTTGAGATTGATCTTGAATAAGGTGTGCTGTTCAAAATCCAAGCAGTGAAGCACTGTCCAAGCAGTGAAATACAAACCTTCAAAAGGAAAGGCAATCCCTTTTCTCACTTTATGACTGGTTCATCCAGATGGTATTCATCTTTTTTTTCTTCCTGTTTTCTTCCTGTTGACTTATTTCTGTCATGTTTAATTAATACTGAAGATGTCACACATTCTCAGTCCTGTTAGCAGTTACGAGGCATGATGCAATTGTTTTTTACTATTTTTCAGCATTTCCAGAATTATCCTCAGGTTACCTCTGTGTGTTTTATTTATAAAGTTTTCCATCAAATAAATGCTTTCATTTTGCTACACTTTGCAATTAATTCAATTAAGCCAACACTTTACTTCTTTTCATTTGGCGAGTAAAGAAAAGCAAATGGTTTCTGAATGGACAACTACTGCTATACTTGATTCAGAGGAGGTAACAGGAGAGAAGACCATCTGAAGGGGATTCGAAAATGGACACTGCATAAATTAGAAAATGGGTACAATATGACAATATGTTTAGCCGCATTTATCTAGACTAATCGTTTCTAAATACATTTTGCAAAATCATTAAAATAATTTTGTCTGTATAATTCTGAGACACCAAAGCATTCATGTAAGTTGAATAATTGCAGTGTTAGCCCTAAATACCTTTTACAAAAAAGGCCAGAAAAAAAGCTTGAAAAAATTCATTCCAGCATACTGTTAATGAATAGTAATTTCAATTCAAATCAACAAGAGACATAATTTTGCTTTTTGAAAGGAAATGCTTCCTTTTTTAGGGCTGCAATAACTGCAGGTAATGAAGCCTGAACAAGCCCATCCAACATGCAGCAGAATCAGGTCGGCCCATGGGCTCCGTGGCCATAATGCAGGAGATTTAAATTAAAACCTGAGCATCAGAGATAATTAGTGTCTGAGGTAGGAAAGAGACTAAAGGATTTGTTTGTGCAATTTAACCACTGATTGATTTAAGCAAGTGCATTGCTGTGTGATCTCTGCAGAATAAGCAATGAGATATCTCCCTTGATGTGCCAAGCCGAAGGGATTTTGTGCACTTTCAGTTATTACAATAAGCATCTCCCTCACCTATGAATACAAATACGACATTTTCCACTACTGCACAACACTAACGCTTCAGTTATGGATTGCCAGAGCTAACTGAAAGGCATTGCCTTACAAACATGGCAAGAACAATTAATCGATACAATAAATCACTGAGTGCAAATGATTGAATATTTAGTTATACTTGACTGATGACAGGAATAAGAGGGATAACAACAATCATAATACTTCAGTTATTGTAGGAAGGAAAGGCATTCTTTTTCTATCTAAGTGGTGCTAATTAGCTTGAAGGACACATTGTAGCATCTATTCATACATCAAGAACCTTTGTGTCAGCCTCAACCACAAGCTCTTCTTCTCAGAGCACATCTGGTCAGTCACCTAGTCCTGCATATTCTTCTTCAAGAACACAAAAGAATCCATCTGCTTGTATGCAGTGACCCTGCCTACACTATGGCAACTCTCTGCTTCCTGGCCTCCCTGGCTGTGCCATCACACTGTGTCCACTCATTCAGAAAATAGCAGCACAGTTGGTATTCATGCTCAATAACTTGGACCATGTTGTGCCCGGCCCCCCTGTACTGGCTAGCAGTTGTAACTCATGCAACAAATTCAAGGGCCTGGTCCCTGCCCAGGTTTCTTCCAGGCAACTAAGGGCATGGCTCCTCCCTACCTTGTATTTGGTAACATCTGGCCATCTAGCAGTCAGTTTCTGTACATCCTAAGACTGCAGAATTGTTCACCAACTTGCAGTGCAAATTTATTATTCATGTGTTTTTTGGTTTGTTATCATATGTTTTTTTTAGTATGGTATGGTTTAATGCCCATTTGATAGCATCCAAAATATTATTAAGAAATAAGAAATTAATAATAAATAATAATACATAATTAATTTCAAGAAACCCAACAGTGTCAGATGAGTTTGAGGCAAGAGGTATTATATGGAAATGTTTCTGTTTTAACTCAGTCTTTTTCATGTACAAACACTGGAGGCATTGGCATTAAATAATTCTGGATAGAAATACGTCCATTTCCATGCTTGGCCTGTGGTGTTGAATATGGACATGATAAAGTACCATATCATCACAGAATAGACAAGGTCATATTCAAGATAAAGGAAATAACATGAGCTAATAGATCAACCCAACAGCAAATGTGGCCAAATTCTAGATAATGGAAATCATATCAAGGTTAAATGGAAATGTCGATGTACATACAAACATGCAGCAAAGAGGTAATCTATCTCTTATCACATTTCAAATATAGGTTCACATGTAAGTCATATTTTTCTAACCAATCATTCAATTTTTTATGTATGTTTGCACAGCATTCTTATGTCACTGTTTCATTTACAGTTTCTGAGATTTATGGTGACTTCTGATTATGGCCATGCTAATCAGAAAGACATTAATAAGAGACTAACTTTGCATTGTGCAACATGTCCCAAGAATCTAGCTGCTCATTTCACTCCCCAGGTTATTCTCAAAACATTCGGTCTTCCTCAGCTGTTGAAAGGTGCAGAAAGTATTGCACAGGTAAAATTTATGCAAGCATGGATGCTCATAACAGAGAGGGATATACACTAAGTTTGTCTATATAGGAGCATTCGAACCACTTTGTATCCTCACTGTCATGGTTCCTTAACATTCTGTCTTACTGGATATTCACCCCAGCCATCCACAACAAACTTTTGGCAGGAGGTGCATGACCCTCTCATTCCTCCCCCTCCCCCTCACATCTCAGTTTCCCCCCTCCTGTTCCCCCTCCTCTGGCTGAAGCTTACTCACACAACAGCTGTGGCCAATTTGCATGTCAGGGGAGGGGCCTGCTGGGCCATTGGCTTATTGGCCTAAACGGAAGAAATTATTAGCAAGGGAATAAGCAGAAAAGTTTGCAGGCAATGAAAGTGACCTATTCCATCCCCACCCCTCCACCCCCAATCCAAAAAAAGGAAAAAAAGACAGCAACAGCACGCAGACAGACAGAAAAACAGGACTGTAATCATAACTCTGCGAGTGGAGCTGTTTCCCACACTTCACACTGTATGCGTTACGGTTTCATTTTCAAGTGAGAGTCTCAGGCAGATCCTGTTGCAGCTCGTGGAAACTCGGTGAGTGCTCCCTTAAGGATGTTACTTTCTCAGTCAAATTAATTACACAAGCTGCTCTTAAAGGACACATAGAGTGGGCAATGTGCTTGCAGGCAGCTCTCACAGTGTAACTAAGAGACAGAATCAGTCAGTCACTGCAGCAACTCACATGGAAAAATAAGTCTAATCACATGCTTACATGCATGCTCACGGTTATTAGTGGCGTCAGTGTTGTCATGTACTCATTTTTTTCTCTTCTTATGCAAGGCTTTAATTAATGGGCAATGTGTAAACACCTCAAACACCTTAAACATGTTATGTTGGAGTTACAAATTGTTAAATAGTAAGAACGCCTCTGGCAGTTTCTTAGTCTTACTGTTTAACTTTATGATTTTTAATGAATTTGCTTAACATTTTCTTGCAGTCTGAACTAAAGAAGGTTAGGTAATTTAATCCAGAGTTATTGACCTTTATGGAATGAAGGAACAGTAGTAATGAATAAAAAATACTCCCCATAGAATGTGTTCCCATGGGTATACATTACAGCGGAGAGTCTGTCAGTTCTCATCTGCTGGGAAATGAAATACACAAATGCTAAAGAATTCTGTTGTTGACACATTTTTTGGTGCAGCTGCAACTTGCATCTGTCCCTACATGCACTAATCGGTCAATAACATAAACATAAGTGATTTGTTTTAAGCAGACAATAGCTGTAATACATTAATTAGAAATTAGCTTCAGTAGACTTTCTGATACTTGTAGCAAGTCAGATTAGATAAAACATGACTTTCAGTCAAATTACAGGCATACAATAATATTTCCTTTCTATGAAAGCTTTCAGTAGTCACTGTGTTTGCTGAAAGTGTTACACTGCTCTATCTGAGACAGGGATTACTAAGCAAACTTGGAGCTGAGTCAACTACACATTTGGTATGAGGGCTGAACAGAGTGCAAACTTATGTAGGTACAAAGAACCATGTAGAGTAGTTTGTCCTCACATGTGTATTAATCTTACATATACAGTATGAATATGTAATAATTCATTAAGTAGAACTGTAAATTTAAATCCCCATATGTACAGACGGGCAAACAGTTGGAACTGGATTGTCTGTTAGGGTCAGTTAAGGTTTGCATGTATGCTCTCAGTAAATAGTTTATTGTACTGAGTTCATATCTCACCCTGGGTGTCGCCTTGTGATGCTCAGTCATAGACAAAAAAAACACTTCTTTATTCAAAGTGTGCAGCTTGGGCTCTCCGGCGTGGTTTAACCTATAGGTTTGTGTTTGAAAGAATGTAGCTCCACCTCTCAGTTTTGACAAAAGAACTCATTTTTTCAGTTACAATTGCAATAAACAGCTTTGACATTTATGAGTAGTTTTGTCCATATGGTTTGAAATTGTTTGAAATCGTTTTAAGTTCCTGTTATCTCGATTTTTCCTCAATCTTTGCTACCTCACGCTGTTATTTTAAAGATACGTGTTATGGGGCCTCTTCAAGATCTCATTTTCTGGCAGCATGGAAAATGGAAAATGAGTTAACTGAAAATCACAGAGGGCCAGCAGCTCCTGGTTTGAACTTTTAAAGGAGTGCGTGTCCCTGAAAGAAAGAGACAGACAGGAAAGGAATGACACGTGTGCTGTTTCCTTTTTTCTCTCCCTCTTCTGAAGTGGTCTGAAACCAGAGCAGAGACTGTCCCCCTCGCCTCAAGACTCAAGATTCTCTCTCCCTCTCCGGCCTCTCTCGTCTCCCTGTCAGCTGTCCCCCTCAATCCCTCCTCAGGATATCCCAACAACAGCGCGCTATGGAGACCACCGTAGGACATCTGACTAATACTGAAGGACAAACGGACCTCTCTGTCACAGCAGGATTAACAAGCGAACCCCTCAAGTCTGGTTAGTATTCTTTAGAATTCATAAAACGGTCCGACTCTGTGCTGTCCTGCAATGCTCAGGGACCTTTGGTAATGGCATTTAGAGGTGGCAGGTGCACTGCATGTTGGCCTTTTCTCTTGGGTAAAGCAGTACGGAAGGGGCTTGGAGTAGGGTGAGGTGGTATACAGTCCAAAAACTCAGTTGCCGTTTGCTTCCATTGTGCAGAGGTACAGGGAAGGGAAACTGTTGTCACTGCTATCTCTGAAAATGTGTGGCTACTTTTTTAAAGGGAGAGAAGTTTCATTGCCTCAGAGGAAAAGCTTCAAGCTCTTTACTCGGTATGCAACACATAGCAAGTTTGCTGCCTTTGTTTATGCAATTAACGGCAAATTATAGATGTGAGGTTTCTAATTTAACTGTGAGGAACCCTCAAAGACAAATTGAAAGGATTACTTTCGGATCTACATTTTATTACTCAGTTAAATGTAGTGTTCATTTGTCAATATCATTTCCATATCATTTCCAGTCTGCCTACACATCATAAAATGAATTACTCTTGGCTCAAGACAAATTTTACCTGTTTTTTTGGTTTTTATGTTTTACTTTTGTTTTGAGTTTTATCAATCATTCAGATGTCAGCTAGGGTATCTCAGGGCATTAAGCGGACTTGCACCAGAGCCAGCTTTCGATAATCGGTCCTGGGAAATGCGTTGCTTTGACTGCCATCAGCACTGTGAGAATCAGGATGATAAATGCTTCCAGGCCCCTAAATCATCCTGGCAATGGATGATTTTTCTATTTTCAGAGGCTGGAACGCTTGTGATGATTAGAGGAAGCAGGAAGTGTGAGAAGTTCTGAAGAGCCTCTTTAAATGCGTTTGGGCAGGCATAAAGCGTTTTGGCTTTCCTCACTGTGAAAACAAACCAGGGCCAAGAAACCTAGTTGCCTGTTATAGCTGCGTGAACAATGCCACCACAGCCATATATACTCATAAAACTCAAAGCACAAGCAAGCCTGTAACAAAGCATTATAATTTTTGTCATCTCCTTATTTTTGTTTGCTTCGCATGATAAATTTTACTGCCAAATGCATAATGCATTTGTTGTAGACTCTGGTCTGCCTTCATCTGAGTGTAAAGCCATGTTGAGAGACCATAGGTTCTGCTCAATGGTGCTGAAAGACAGACTGTACAGTCCTGTGTGTTGCGTTGGGTGTGACAGAGAAAGAACAGCCATCCCCTGAGAGGTGGGCATGCCCCTCGTCAGCCCATCGCATGCCGAGCCCGACAGCTGGAAGGGTGTTGTCTGAGTGAGGGGGATGAAGAAGTGAATAAGATTTCCACAGACGCCCAATGTCAGCTGCTTGCGGAGGCCTGAAACAGGACCCTTCGTTCTTTCCAAATCCATATCTTATCGTAGCATTTGGAGGAGGAGCCTTTCTCTCGGACGGTGATATTGCGCACAGCTGTGCTCATCAATGTCTTTCCTCTCCAAAAGATCCCATCACATTGGCAGCAAATCATTTTTATTACATTTGCCAAAAATGCATGAAGAAATCGCAGGGCGGCAGATCATCTAGCACAAATATTCTGTAATGATGAATGAGCATGACAAGTGTTTTCCACCTGATTGTGTTGTGATTATGTATATAGTATATGCTCCAACATTCCTATCATACAACAAGCTGGCTTTTGATCAAAAATATTTGTTTTTCTGGAGTGAAATAGAACAGTACAAGAAGGTTTACACATTCTGAATCTCATTTATCAGAGCAATTAGAAAGATGGGGAAAAAAATCTACATGAAATTTCATTAAAGGGCTGGTTACAGTTTTCGTGAGCTAGATTCTATGCCTCCCATGGGTGTAGCTCCTACCTGCTGTTTGTTTGAATGCAGATGATTAAGCAAGCATAAATCAATTCCCTGCTTGGATGCTGATGTTCCCTAAAGTGAGATGTGGGTAATTTGTTTTTGATTGTCAATGGTGTACTTGCACAGACTGTTATGTCTCATTATACCTGAAGGGCAAGTAGTTTTAATGCAAAAACACTAGGAAATATAGGTATATTAATTCCACAGACATGCTGCTCAAGCACAAAGGCACTTTAATGCCACAAATGAGTTGCCTCAGTAATGCTGATGAAATATCCCAGAGACCTCAGCTTTGTGTCTGGATGATAAGGTTGGCTTTATCGCTGGGAATATCGCACAGAGCAGTGAAGCTCTTCAGGGTTTTGAGTAGACTAAATATGGATATGCATTCCCAAACCAACAGTTTTGTGAAAAATGTACATGCCTCCTATAAAGAATGTGTGTTGACAAATATACAGAATGTGCGTGAAGTGCCTTGTTGAGGGTTATTCTCAGTTTTTACATTAATCAATGATATTAATTTATTGTCCACATGTTAGAAAGAAGCATGCTTCTGAGGGATCATGCACATGCAATTATAAGCATACGGCGGCTGAAAAATTCATTACATTCCTGTCCTGAAAAGGAATTTTGACAGTGCTATCTGCCAGTAGCAGTAGTGAATGAAAACTGACGGTTTTGTATCTTCTTTATATCAACAGTGTTCTAAATAGGGATTACCTTGGCATTCTCCATTTGTAATCAGTGATCTTTTTTGTTGTTATTATTGGAGGATGAACAATGTGCTCCATATATAAGTGTTGGCTTGATTGGCTTATCTGGGGCATGTTTGAGAAACACAGGAACATCATCTCAGCCAAAGAGTTAGATGAGGGCAAGGATATCACAAATTCACATGTCTTAGCAAGAATGATCAGTGTAATATTAGGTGACAACACTGTTCACTTCGGCATGGCTGTTTCGCTGCTTTGAAAAGGAGACTTTTAGGATGTTTGTTGTCATGTTCTCCCCGTAGACAGATTCCTTCTGACAGAGTGAGAGGTGAGAGACAGACATGTGAGAGGGGCAGAAAGGCTATGGCTACGCAGAGGCAAAAGGGCTGTAATGTCAATACAGAGGCAGAGGTAGAACAGGAAAATGCAAACCAGAGGCAGTGGAACAGGTACAAACTTTCCAGAACTTGTGAACTCCAACAGATAAAATATAAAGTGTTGTTTTCTTGGAACACGAAAGGCAGAGGCCTCAGGGAAAACTCCAGCCTGTCAGCGTGGAACAGAGAGCCCGGAGTGTGAGAAAGCCTCTGTCAGTGGTTCAGATGAGGGGTATCAGATTGTGGACCCACAGATTAAGGGGAGTGTCTGTTTATCTGACTGCTGCAGAGGGAAACTTCAAGCCCGGCGTGCTTGCTTCAGTGATAAGAGCAGACTCACAGGAGCTCAATTCACCCTCTCTGACGTAGCTCCAAACGTCCACTACACAAACTGAAGCAGGTCTATTTGCTGGCACCATCAGTTAACGGTCTGCATTTTATTATTGTTGTTTCCTGCATTTTACAACAGTGCATTTACAGCATGCTTCGACAACTCACATTACATTATATTAGAGACATTACATTTACTTAGCAGACACTCTTATCCAAAGTGACCTGCCTCGCTCACAATTTTTACAGGTCATTTATATAGTTGGATATTTACTAAAGTAATTCAGGCTAAGTATCCAGCCCAAGGGCACAAGAGCAGCACCCTATCTGGGAATTGAGCCAGGAGCCAATGGATTGCAAGGCCTGCTACTTAATGCTGAACCACACTACCGCCACACTTACAGGACACTGTTCTGTTCTGTACGCAAATCTGAAACTTTAACTGTTTTTGTCCAATTCCATTTTCTCCCATCGATTTAGTATCGTCTCAATGTCTTTGGTCAAGCTCAGAGAAACCAATGGCTGTCTGCGAATGGCTATGGATGGGAGCACAAACTGGGAGCATGAGATACAATACCAGCTCCAATCAGGCTCATACTACTTGCAGCTAGTCATCTGATCCAATCATAAAATTTCGCACCTATTAACAGACCGGTTCAGACAAAGTCAGCAGCACAGTAACAGATCCTCCAAGTGCCCTAGGTGGGGGAAATCAATACACCCGATAATCTTTTTGGAGTGATAGAAACAATGGGCACGTAAGTATCCGTGCCACTTGTCAGGCTCACAGCCAGCCTTGACCTTAGGCAGCTGGATAGAGTTGGAGAGACTGAGATGGAAAGAGTGCATTGTCTGCTGAAAGCAGGCATTCGACAGAGAGAGGACCGTTGTTCTGGTTGTTGTGCTTGGCTCATCCAGCCATGGAATGGTGACAAGGGGCTAGACAGGAGCCCTGGGCCTGAGCCTGCTGCCCTCACCGCCAGCTGTAGATACGTGTTGTTCACCCTGGCCTCTGCCCAAGTCCCACAGGCTAAAGCCGGTTCCACGCTGATAGTGCTGTGCTGCATTGTGCAGATAAGTTTACGGATGGCTCATTAGAGAGCGGAAAAAAACTTGTCTGTGTGTAGAGCAGAATGGCTTTTTCAGGGCTGCATTTTAGAAACAAATGCACAGGTGTTTCTTATAAGCACAAAGCTTCATAGGGGTATGTCATAGGACATGTCCCCACCACTTTTTGTCGTGGCCCATTTCGTCCACACCACTTTTTCAAAGCCTTAACATGTCGAACCCGTCGTTGTCCCCAGCACTTTTCAAAACAAACTGACACCCATGAATAGGTTATACATCAGGTTTATGTACTTCCTTTTACAGCACTAATATGAAGGTATTCTCTTTTTCCCTAGTCCTGGTTTTGATATATAAATAGATAGGGAATAATAATACAAACAATATTAATATAAATAATATTACTACTAACAATAATGGATCTCATAGTCTTTAATGGAGATGTATATGAGTAGGGGGTGACTTCACTCAACAACCACCCAATGGATAGCACCCACCTGAGTAATGTATGATGATTTTTTTTTTTTTTTTGTTATTCGGTTAAATTGAAGTATAATTACACAGTCAGATTGAGAAGTGGATAGTGACACACTATGGAAACAAAGACAAATATTTTGATTGTATATTTGGAAATTTCAACCTATTCAGTAAAGAATTCAGTAATTTATTCATGAGTTAACTGCTAATCAAATAATAATCAAAATAAAAAGTCATAATCAGTCAGTTACATTATTTAATATCATGCAGTCTACATGGGGCAAACACATAAATAAAAGAAATGGTACAAACAGGACAAGGAACACAGACATAAGGACAACAGTAGGATTTAAAGTCATATCAATAATATACAGTAATGACACCAAAAGGACATGATGCACAAGATTCCTAATATTAACAGATTTAAGTTTAATTAACTATTTTATTAACTATTTATTTATTTATCTATATTTTGCATATTCTATTTTGGAACCTGCTTTAAAACACAGGACATTTTTAGGCCACTTGCATAAAATAATTGTGCGTTCTTGTTTTATTAAGAAATATCACTTATTCTTTCTCCCTCTTAACAAGCTGTATTGATTAAGTAAATTAAATACCCAAGAACTATTTTCTCTCATTGCAAATAACCTTTTGCCTCCAATTATTTTCTAGTTTTTTTTTTGTTTTTTGTTTTTTGTTTTTTTTTTTGTTGTTTTTATGAAAGTATTCATAATAGTTTTCCCCTGAACCTGCATTGATGAGTAGGTGTAGAAAAGGTGAGAAAAGGATCTCATAATAGCCTACTTAATTAAAAGATAATGTATATTTGCTTGTTTTATGAGAAGGTGAAAGTGATTGGTTGGACATAATAAACATAAAGCTGGTTTAATGTATTGGATTCTTATTATGATCAAATAGACCTTCCCTGGGTTTTGGGACGAGGTAGAAGAAATTACTGGAACTTATATCACAACTTAATAATCAGAGCTCACGCATCTCAAACTTCCTGTCTCTGTCATGTATGGGTTCAAATGACTTCACATTCTCTTTTTATCTAATATATGAAAAGTGTTACAGAGAGTTAGAATACTGCTTAGAATACTGCTTGTAATGTCCTGGAAAGGCTCCTAGGAATTTCCTGATTTATCTTATTCAAAACCTTCTTTTATGTATCTCAAGGGACAATGCCAGCAAGCTCATATATCTTTAGTGAGGAAGGATAGTCTCACCCACCTCCCAGCCATTTAACTAGAAATTCAGCTATATATTTTTTAAACTTAGAGAATTCTCCCTGATCCATTGTCTGATGTCAAGGAAATTAAATAAATACCTGTGATCTAGTAGTCTAAGGGCCATTTGGAATTCCAGACTAGAGTTCTTAATCATATTCTCCAGCATCCTCTCTTCTGAAAGATACAGTGGCATTCAGCCCCATGAGTAGGTGCCATCCTCTGCAGAGTATGTGGCACATGAGCATATCAAAGATGGATGTGGATCTCAATTCACTCCAGGCAAGTGTAAGTACATCAATTTACATGTGTTGTGCATCTAGAGAGAAACACTTCAGTACCTTCACAAATGTTCTGTTAACTAGAGTTTGAATTTCGTCTACAGATAAGACTACACCGTTGTATTCCACCTGCTCAAAAGAAATTCAAATCTTACACATAATTGCACGCAGCTGAGTGGTACGATGCTTTCCATTCTCATTCCAAAATAGACAAAAATTACGGGTTATGGTTACTAAAACAAAGGGCCCTCTATTTCATGGCAGTACAAGCAGACAGCCCTTCTCTGTAAATGATGAAAATATTGATATTTGGATAAACAAACAGCATTTGTAGAGTGCTGACAGAAAAGTGAAATACATTGCTGGAATTAAATTTTGAGGGAGCCCACCCAACACTCCCACCTCCGCCCACCTCACTGATGTTGTCTCTCAAAGGTTGATATCAATCCAGCATATGCCTCAGGATATCTCCTCTTACGCTTTGCTCATTGGCATTATCTTTTTGGTGATAGGGATTTCACCCTTAATGTGATGAATTAGGTTTCCTTCCCCTGTTCCGGGGATCCTGCAGAGTAGTGTCAATGCAAACCCTGGTCTGAATACCACAACAAGTAGAAATCTTTAGGATATACTAGTGGAGGCTGTGTGCTAAGCCCAAACAAATCTGCTTCTAAGGACTGTGTGTGAGTACTTGCATGTGGTGCTATGATTCCTGATTGTTGCACATGTAGGCAGTAATTGTTGCATCTTGGAATTTTAAATTGCTTTAAGCCATAAGAAAGCATCCATCACAAAAAGTATGATGGCCAAACAGGAAAAGGAAGCTGTCTGAGAAGCAGCCTGGATCTTAATGCAAAGTCAACTTTCTAGGCAGCATTGTATTAATATAACTGAAAACACATTCTCTGTGTAAGGGTTTGGTTGACAAATAATGACTGATGGTGTCATCAAACAAAATGCATTGCCAGTGTGACCCTGCCTTGCCACTTACCCTCTCCCTGTCACGGACAGGAAACAAAGCCTGCACAAGCTTCACTGCCTGCCTGCGGTTTTTGACAAGCTGATTCGACAGTCACAACCTCACACGGTCTCAGTGAGCAGCACACTGGCAGAATATCAAAGGGAGACATCTCATGTAAGCGGTCAGCTCAGCCTGGAGGGAAGGAAGGTAAAAAAAAGAAACAGTCAGAGGAAATCTTTCTTTTTTCAAGCAAGGAATTGTCTGGCTGGCAGGAAGGATTCATTGTCAGGGTGAGGAGGCATTCTTGGCTGAGTTGTAACAGCCAAAGTTAGTGCCCAAAGTTCTTCTAACACCACAGTGCCAGCTGGGTGGATGTCACGCCCATGCCTGACCACAAGCCCCCCCCCCCCCCCCCCCCCCCATGCTCTTGTCTTATTTTGGTTTTTCAACCTCTTTTCACGTGGCCATGTACCAATACTTTTGAAATTTGCAAACCTTCAAACTGCAACAACTGCTACCTCCAGTCGGCTGGGCAGGGGTGCAAACTGTCAAATTCTTAATTTAGACATTAAATTATGATTAGTACAAAACAATGTTGAATTCTGTTCACTCAGTGTGGTGGAAGCATAGTCCACATGCTTATGATCCAACATGAAACATTTATAGTTTTGCTCTCACCAGCTTGCAATTGAATAAAAGTTGAATAGGATTTGAAATCTGTTATTAAAACTATGAGGCTTGAGGCTTTCTTTGTCTCTGCACAACCCTTAAGAAGCACACAAACCTATTGATCAGCTATAAAAATGGCTGAGAAATGCTGGCAATAGGTCTCTGAGGTCATTTCACATTTGCTCCAGTAAAAAACAACAGGAACAGACGTCAAAACAGGTAAGAGGCAGGGGGACAGAAGCAAAATCCAGGGACCTGGACAGCATCACTTAGAAGTGAATATCAATTTCCATATGGAAAAAATGGAAGACTGGGCTCTATTGTCAACATGGTTAACAACCAGTCTTGAGCTGATATAGCCCCGGTGTTCTTAAAAAGCCATGAGAAGGCAACTTTACAGTCATTTTAAAAACATGAGGATCCTTTTTCAAGCCTCTCAGATATTTCTGGATATGGTCCTCACCTCAGATATAAAGAAGAATGAGGTTTTATCATATGTGTAGCAATGTCCATTATTGCCATGCTGTCCTGTGACAAGGAATTAAAGAAATTCTGACAAAGAAACATGATGTGTCAAGTAAAGGAAGTAGAATGTTTGTAGTGACACATGCCTTTTGAGAGGCCAATAGCTGGTCAGAAAAGGCAGATTATTCCAGCCATCCTGAAGGGAACCACAAAAATTTATTTTCTCCTTTGATAAATGTGAACAGAAAAAAAAACCATACCAGTGCTTTGCTGAAACTGTTACAAAATGAACTCCATTCACAAGCTTCAAATATAGAAAGAATTTTTTTAAGAAAATGTTTGGAAACATTACAATTCCAGCAATACCAAGTTTTTATAGAAATCTGGTTGAAATCTGTTTTGTTTAATCTGCTCCTGACTTTATACAGTTCTCAATGGAATCTCATTGACTTCCTATTGAAAAGAGTAGGTTCATCTATCAACAAATGCCTGAGATACATGCAATAAATGAAATCACTTTTTTAAAAATGTATAAAACATATAGACTCTAATATCTAACTCTGTAATAGACCAAGCCCTGTATCTGTTTCTGCATAATTCCTCAAGTATGGTCTATCATAATATATCAGATGATATGACACTATAGATGTCCATACCACACTTCAGAAGTTATAAGATGAAGGGAAGACATAATGAGCAAAGGAAAAAGATAATGTCTTCAATGTTTACTGTTTCAGATAAAAGTTGGCCTACATATGACATGTAGTTGAACAATCCAAGCTGTCCGTTTCAATTGTTTCCACATTTTTTCATCATCTTTTATAAAAACTTCACTGGATCTGCAGGGATTGGAGGATGGCAGCCTCTACTGAGCTGCACTGACCACACAAGATATTAAAATCATCTCATCATCTATTAATCTGACTGGAGAAAAGTCAGTTTAACAATTTGTGCTGTTTACAGTCCCCCACAATGTCAGTCATATGAGTGCAGCCTTTTAGCTGTCTATGATCCCGGCTCTATTTCCAGCCTCATCAAGTTCCTGGGGCAGAAATAGCATTTGAAATTGATCACAGCCACAGCCACAGGAAGTCCTGTTGAGGTACTAAATTAGTATCACAATACAGAATAGCCAGCCAATTACACATTTACAGGAACATGATCTTTTCCAGCCACACATGTGAACACACACACACACTCTTGAACTGTTTGAAACAGTCTTTTAACTCCTATAGCTTTTGATATTGCTGATGCAGCACATTTTATTTATGTATTTACTATATACTGTAAGTACTGATGACAATAGTAAACTACACAAGCAAATGTTTGCCCATAAAACTCGAAAATACACCAATTTTAGAATTTTTAGGGATATACTGTGAAGAGAGTTCACAAGAGAACTGTGTAGGGATGTAATGTTTACAAAACAAAACAGTGAATTCAGTTGTTTTAGTAAAATTATACTATTCAATGCCGCACAACATCTGATACCTGGATACCTAACAGGTTTATCCATCAGCTTGTCTGCATTAGAGCTCAGCTGTGTCAGCTGATAGGCCTAGGTCGGCAATGACAAAAAACTTCTGCAACACTAATTAATATACTTAGTGTGTCCTGTAGAGAAAGTAATCATGACTCATCACAGACATGTTCTAAACACTTCCAAAGTGTTCTCATTATGTCTTTCCTCATTAAGTTAATTAATTAAAAATAATCAGGTTAATTACCACTGTAATTGCTGGCATTCTGGGTCGAATTCAGTGACTGTGAGAGCTCCATAGTGAAAATGGCCAAGGATTTGTTCAGAATGATAGTTGTTAAATTGTTTTTATTCCTCAAATGTTAGTGTAAAAGTGAAAATGTCTATCAGTGCCTAGGTTAAAGTAAAGTGTCTATCAGGCTTGTAGTGTGGTATCATCTGTGAGCCGCTGCCCTGGACTTCAAGGTCATTCTTCCTTGTCACATACAACAATGGCTGTGGGGAAGGCCCAAACTACACCACTGACAGCTGGGAAATCAGCATCAAGTAAATTGACAGAGAGACAAGTGGCAAAGAAAGAGAATTTGTTCCATCTTAATGAGGACAAGATTGACAGGATGTATTATTAAAAATGGAAGGCCTCATTTAAAATTACAGGAGGCATATCCTCTCTCACCAAGGCTGCCTATCACAGGTTTGTCTTATCTTGAGATCACAAAAAAATGGATTTTTACCTCATCAAAATGTTACTCCTTTCCCAACTGAAAATTCCCATGACAATTCAGAGATTGTCATTGTTAATATAGTCTGCCCACTATGCTGCTTGCCACTTCTGCCAGTAAGGACAACCTGTTACTATAACAAGAAGCGCAAGTTTTTAGCATTTGAAGTGAATATGGAGAAGAGATTAAGATACTGTCAAAGATGCATCAAGCATTAGTAGTGGGAGAATTGTGACACAAATTGGTAGTTTAAAACAATTATGAAAGTCTCAGTCCTTAATTACACCAGTCCCTAACCACTGCTTTTGTGGATCTCATACAGGTCTTTATAAAACCAATTAATGTAATTATTCAATCAACCCAAGCAGGAATATTTCATAAGAATAAAAAAGGGAGAGAGACTGAGAGAGCAGCAAGAGTGCTGCCTAGTATTTGTAGTTGTGTATGATGAAATTAGGGAGTGGAGAGGAGCTGCATGTGTGCTGTTGTGGTTTGTGACTTGATATTGAACAGCAGTCTCTGTCGAGACAGGGCTCAGCTGTTTGGCCTCTTTCATACTTTATCCTGCTTTGAAAACAGAGCTGTAATTCAGTCAGATCACCACAGTGAACACACACCATTCCCCATATAACTTATAGCCTGACACATCCCAGGATGCAATGGGAGATCTTACCATAGCTCTCTCACTCCATGCAATAACAAGCAGCAGATACAGCAGTGGCGGACTCAAGCTGTTTGAAGGGCAGGGGCGAAAAATTAAAAAGGGCACCTGGTGCACGACATGGGGACCCACCAGCATGCAAAAAGTTATGATGCATCATGTATGATGCAATAGCCTTCATCCTTGATTAAGATTAACATTATGTTATTAGGCGATCCAAATTAAAAATATAACCACACTTCTATGATAAAAACACACAGGGAACTATAAACCTTTAAAATGTTTATTTCACAAACACCTCCAAAGTAAAACACAGAGGGAACTATTAACATTTGTTTCACAAACACACAGACAGACAGATGTGATAATGTCAATGAGAAAGCTATGATTTGCGAGCTTAGTAGTCAGGGAAGGGAGATGGTGGCTGGTGAAGTCATAGCAGAATTCTTCTTTTGGCCATGTGTTTATATACACTATATGGCCAAAAGTATGTGGACACCTGACCATCACACCTACATGAACTTATTGGACATCCCATTCCAAAACCATGGGCATTAATATGGAGTCCCCCCCGCCCTTTGCAGCTGTAACAGTCTCCACTCTTCTGGGAAGGCTTTCCACAAGATTTTGTCTGAGTGAGAGTATGTCTGTGGGAATTTGTGCCCATTCAGCCAAAAGAGCATTTGTGAGGTCAGGCACTGATGTTGGATGAGAAGGTCTGGCTTGCAAACGACATTCTAATTTATCCCAAAGGTGTTCAGTGGGGTTGAGGTCAGGGCTCTGTGCAGGCCACTGGAGTTCCTCCACACCAAACTCGCCAAACTATGTCTTTATGTGCACAGGGGCACAGTCATGCTGGAACAGGAAAGGGCCTTCCCCAAACTGTTGCCACAAAATTGGAAGCATACAATTGTCTAAAATGTCTTTGTATGCTGTAGCATTAATGTTACCTTTCACTGGAACTAAGGGGCCTAGCCAAAACCCTGAAAAACAGCCCCAGACCATTATCCCTCCTCCACCAAACTTTACTTTAGGTAGCGCTCTCCTGGCATCCGCCAAACTCAGATTCGTCCATCAGACTGCCAGATAGTGAAGCATGATTCATTACTCCAGAGAACGCGTTTCCACTGCTCCAGAGTCCAGTGGCGGCGTGCTTTGCACCACTCCAGCCATTGTTTGGCATTGTGCATAGTGATGTTGGGCTTGTGTGCAGCTGCTCAGCCATGGAAACCCATTTCATGAAGCTCCCGATGCACAGTTCTTTTGCTGATGTTGTAGCCAGAGACAGTTTGGAGCTCTGTAGTGAGTGATTCAACAGAGGATAGGCGGTTTTCACATGCTATGCGCTTCAGCACTCGGCGGCCCCTTGTGGCTGAGCTGTTGTTGCTCCTAGACACTTCCACTTGACAATAATAGCACTTACAGTTGCTGCTTACGGGGCAGATCTAGCAGGGCAGAAATTTCGCAAACTGACTTGTGGCAAAGATGGCATCATATGACAGTGTCACATTTAAAGTCACTGAGCTCTCCAGTACAACCCATTCTACTTCCAAGGTTTGTCTATGCAGATTGCATGGCTATGTGCTTGATTTTATGCACCTGTTAATCAATGTGGCTGAAACACCAGAACTCAATAATTAGGAGGTGTGTTCACATACTTTTGGCCATATAGTGTATGTCAATGATCTCATTATGGTCAACTGGGATATCCCTCTCAATTGACAGCAGCAGAAGATCAGAGAGCCTTCTTTCCCCACATCAGTTTCTGAGCTGGGTTTTGATCAGCTTCAGTTTACAGAATGATCGCTCTACTGAAGCAGTTGTCACCGGGATTGTAGGATATATTTTGAGGACCATAGTCAGATTAGGGAAAACTGATTCCACATCGTTGACTTTAAGGCACCTTAGAACAGCTTTGATGCAGAAAAGATTTGTTAGTGGCCATACAATGTGTTTTGAATGTAAGCAGGGTTTGAGAGGTAAATTAAAAATCTTCTCAAAGTATTTGGCGGCACCCCTAGACTGTCATCACGGCACCCACTTTGGGAAAGCTTGCCCTAGAGAGAATGTTGTAGGGGAGACTGTAGGGCACTGCATCTCATTTTCTTCACTGAGATTTTTTTCTCTCCATTGCAAGGGCACTTCATCGTGTTTTCTCACTTGGAAGGGCATCTAAGAGGGCACTTCATGAGTTTTTTTCATCAGAAAGGCACCTGTAGGGACCCTCAAGTTTATAACATAGTAAGGGCACCTATCACACCTATCACCTATCACCACATCACTTTTTCTCCACTGGAGGGGCATCTATTAGGAAACTTCCCCACATTCTCACGCATGTAGGGACACCCTTTACAGCACTGCATCCAATTTTCTCTACTGGAAAGAGACACTGTCATGCAGGGGCGGCATAGAGGGCACTTCATAATGGCACCCTTTTCCATTGAAGGGCACCAATAGAGGATGTCAAGTTTAGACCATTGTAAGGGCACCTTATAGGGCACTGCATCACATTTTCTCCACTAGAAGGGCACTCATTAAGACACATTATCAAATTTACTTGCTCTAGCCTGCACATCATCATAATTTATTGCATGAAGGGGCACCCTAGAGGGCACTAAATCATTTTTTCCCATGTGAAGGGCAGTCAATAGGGCACTTCCTCTTGTTTTTGCCACTCTAGAGGGCACTTTAGCGATGCTTTTTCAAACATGGGGGCACCCCCCCTGCCCCCCCGAGTCCGCCAGTGAAATACGGTATAGCAAGTTCATGTGGATCCATAAAGAGCAGAAGCCCCGCCCCTCCCCCGACACACAAACACACATACACACACATCTGTGTTTAGGTCAGTTTGTGTCTGGTGCACAGCAATCTTTCTTCAATTCATGGATAGTAGGAATTCAAAATTTACAGTACCACCATGGTTGCAGCATCACCTAAATTTTTGGCTTTCCCTGTTGTTAACTGCTTTCTGAGACTTTGGACACATTTTTTTAACACTGGTATCGGAGATACATTTCTAGAGCATCCAGATAATATGAGCTAATGCTGTGAAATGCTGGCATATGTAATGAGGATAAAAGAAGCAAGGATATGTCCCATAGCACCAAGGGTTCCTCAGGTTCAATTTGTAAATATTTAAAATAGTATAAATAAAATTAATATTACTGAATACATTGTTTGGAAGCATACATTGCAGACTAATGTGGAGATACACATTTAAGCCCTTTCTGGGAATCATTACATATATAAATTGATTGGAGGGACAGACCTAGTTTAGCCTGATTTTGAGGAAGTTTCTCTGCTGTGGTCTGAACTTAGGATGAACTAACCAGCCCAAGATGACATAAGGAAGGACGAGTCTTTGTTCTGGCTGGAGTCCTGGTAATGATTTCCAGAACGTCTTACAGAGGAAATTGGAGAGGTGTCACAGGGGACCGGTATGAAATAATCACAGATGGTCCAAACCATAGCAGAAGAGATTGGGAGGTACTTTCACTTCTGATTACAGAATAATAATTTCCTATGCCAGCATGTTCACTGTTGAGAACACATTCCCTATCAGAATTTCTCATGCATTATCTCAACAAAAACCTTGTCAGTGTTTGTCAACAATACCTGACCATCATTAAAGAAACAAGCTTCTCTTCCTCCACTGGGGTTGCAGCTGTAGTGCAATATCAAAAAAAAGGAAGAAGGTTTGTGGGGCTTATGTTACAAACTGAAACATGCCTTACAAACAACGGGCTTGATTTGCATAATATTCTCTATGTGCCTTACTATTTAACTCAGATTCAATGTACTCTAAACTTACAGCCAGCCAGATGATACTTGCTGGTCAATTATTATGCAGTAAATCTGCTCCTTGAGTAAGATAGTTTATCTGTGGAGAATTATCTACTCCCTTTTGATTGCCATGGATGCATACTAAATGTCTAAACAACAACAAAAAAACACCATCTTAAATGCCAACCCACACGTTCTCACTGAGGTGTGACAAACTAAAATAGCTTTCATCGCTGAAAAAATAAAACATAATTACCGCTCATGCTGAGCTCACGTTCACATTTTACCCACCTACAGTAAATGAGGCTCTCATATGCATAATCGCCATGCAGGCAATTATTCTGATTGAGAGACTGATGTTTCTCGCAGCTGAACGTGGGAGCAGTGTCAGTCACCCAAATTCAAAGGGTGGTTTATTTTTTGCTGTGACTGCAGCAGGAGCAGAAGTATTCCTCAAGGTGTTTTCAATCCAAGCTGACCTGCAAGTGATTCACATCTGGTGCTCTTTCAAATCAACTCTTTTCAACTCTGTTCTTTTTTTTAATGAGGTTTGCATAAAATCCAATTGAAATGAAATTGATTTGCACGACTTTAAGTCCGTTCTTTCAGACCATTTGCTGCAACATGCACACCAGAATCTTATTGGTTTCACACTAAAACAGACACGCTTGCTTGGCTTTCACCTGTGGGTGGGAGTTCTCTGGAGAATACTACATCATGAAGAATACAGACACACGATGTGCCTTGCCCTTCTTTCCTATGTGTCATTTAGTGTTAGACGCCAAACTCAAAATTAAGAGATGAAAGCAACGAAAGTGATTCAAGAGTGTGGAACTGAATCAGGCAAACAACCACGAAACGAAGCCGAACGTTGCCAAATGCAAAGTTCTGCACGTGGGTGATAACAAGGTAAGACAGGGTTATTTTATGTGAGGTACAAAAATACAGTATGTAGAACATGAAAAAGACTTGGTTGTAATAGCTGGCACAAGCCTATCTGGATGAAGGCTTTGAAGCAAAGCCATAAAAAGCCAAATGGAGGATATTTGATTTAAGCTTTTTGCATTTTCAAAATGGATAAAGAGGAGAAACTATTGTAAGCTAAATTTTCTCAGTCAAACTAGAGGTCATACAGGAAAAGGTTATGGCATATTTCATACTGATACTTGAAAGTATTTTTAGCCATTTTAGCCTGGAATGTGAATATTAGCTAGCAGGTTAGTATCAAAACTGTAATTTCTGACTATGTTCTTCAGATAAATAATTTAAATATGATACAAGCTTATAAACTGAATGAAAATCTGTCTGCCTATCAATGGCTGTCATTATATGCAATCCTCATTTTCATTATATAGTGTAACTCTAGTGTAACTGTAGCTAATAAGTCAGTCAGTAAGTCTAGCCAACATGGAAAAGCTTAAGTTCTCCCTATCATACATTGAACTCTCAGCATCAGTTAGCCAATTAGGACAGTGTGTTGGCATATAGAACCTGCAGTTTATATCCATATACTTGAATCTCATTCCTGTACTCACGTTGTGATTTAATTTTAGCCAAGATCTTAAATGTCTCTCTTGATTATCTCTAATCATTATAGCTCCCCAGAATGGGAAACCTCAACAATAATATATTATATTCATATCATAATAGTGCAATGATAACATCATAGTATATAATTGCTCTTGTACCCTTCTTGAACAGCGCTGTATGATTCTTTGAAGATACTCTGAAAGTCGTCCCTCCCTGCACAGTTGGACATACAACAGAAAAAAGTACTTTATTAATCATGTTCATCTGTACCGTTTAAAAGACAGATGGGCTTCACTCTGAATCGACTGATTAAACCTCTCATGAATCCCAGTTGAATTCCAGAAGATGAATTGTCAATGTTTTCTTGCTTGTATTCTTGCATGTGTGCCTGCAGAAAAATGCTCAACAGATAAGTACCTGAATTAGTAGAATCAAATAGCAAAACCTCTGAAAATTAAGGGAATGCCCTTGATTACCTTTTGACATTCATGCCTGTTGATCTTTTGTAACTTTAAATGTCTATTCCTTTAACAAATACCTCCCCTTGTAACAAGAAGGATGAAATGAATGTAATTTACACTCTGTGTGGATGAGGACATAAAATAAATAAGTTGAATTAGCCAGCATTAGCAAAGCTTCCACATCATTAGCCATGGGTCAGCATAATGCTTGCATGAATATGTTTGGACATATACTTATGCTCCAAAAGAGAAAAAATATTATTGATTCTATATTCTGTACTATTCTATAGCAGCTTTTTAGATTTTATATCCTCAAAAGCAATAAAGATCAGTGAATGGGATTCCACAAGAGAACCCACACTAACATTACCAACTGTCCATGAGGCCCTGTCTGTACCTCATTAACTTCTTCAAGTCGGTCATCATGCCAAATGATCTCACTATAAAGCTATAAACCATAAAGCTATCTCCTCCTCTCTCCATGGACCAGCACTTCCAAACAAAAGGCATTGCTTGTATTCATCATCTTCCTTTCTTTTTCCTTGGTGTTGATTGGAGAGGTCAGGCAGTGAAGCAGCAGGGAGAAATGAGTTAATTATTGAAGAGAGAAAGATGGAGGTACACCTCCGCCATAAAGAGATGAGAATAGATGTGAGGTGCCAGAGGTCTGCACACAAATCTGCTATTAAAGGCCTGCTAATGTTCCTGAGAAGAGGCAAGACCACAGATATCAAAGTGAAGAAAAATGACACATCCAGTGTTGTTTGCAGAGGCCAACTCCTTCTGCCCAATCAGACATACCTCATCAATGTGCACGACCCGAATATGAAACTGGAAAGTAAGTCAACGCAATTATTGAATATAAGTCATCTTGCTTATATAAAACTATGATCGTGTACTCATTTTAGCATCAATGCCACCAGAATTGCTGTCTACTGTATAGCTCATATTTATAGCATTTCTGTCATTTCTCTTGCTTCAGGCGGTAAAAACTTGTTTTCTGTTTCTAATTCAGTATGAATGTATTCCAGAACCAGTTACAGCTATTCCAAAACCTGTTGATTAAAGGCAATTACTATCCAGAAGGTATGTACATAAGTGGAAAAGGTACCTCTAAGACAACCCATTACGTTTCACACAAGCGTGGAGCTCCATAAAATAGAAATGCACTTTGGCAGGCAGTTTAGACCCTTGGGAACAATTTAACAGATGCTCTTGTCAACTAGTAGAGGGTATCCAATTTTTGTAACAAGCATGTGAATTTTCCACAATCCAAATGAAGGAGGTTGCACATCTCAGTTTCCCATAGAGACCAGAACAAACAATATAAAAAATATGACATTCACAATTATCACCACCAAATATGTGAGAGACCAACATTTATTTATTTCACCAAACAATGTCCTCATATGTACTCTGTTGGTGGCTTCTCATCATAAACCACAAACACACTTCCCATGCAATGTAATTTTGTTGGGAACAAACCACACCAAGGGATACAAACCTCCTAAATCCTTACGTAATTGGAGGTATTTCCATAGTGCCGCATTTATTTAAAAACTATTTAAAATTATTCAGCCTTTTCCAGTGATGGTGTGAGTTGTTTGTACTACATAATGTATTGTGTACCCACATTTTTTGAGAGATTTAATGGGGCAGGACTAAAGGACAGAATTGGCCACTGAGTAGTTTAGAATCATTTCTTGCTGAGTTTTCCACTATGAAGTATTGGTAGAGATGTGAAGCCTACAGTAATTCACAATCTATCAAATATGTATTAACATATCCCCTGTGCTAATAAAGAATCCCAACTGTACTGTCTGCCTGTCAGCACACTGACAATGACACAATGGAGAGGAATTTAGGGCTTCACTGAAGTGGTCAGTAGTCATAATGCAAATACACATGTATTACATTAAGGAAGCACTACATACCAGCTACAGTATGGGAGTAAAACTTTGCAGGGGTCCAGTGATTATGGCCAGATTGAGCCACAGAGCTACAAAGAAATCAGGTTATGGGGCTCACTGGATGGCCTTCTCACCCTCTCAGGGTGACATTAACCATTGTAGGATTTCACAGTCAATGGCACTCCCATGTAGAAGTTAATAAGCAATAAGCAGCCTTCCTGCCTCCCTCACTTCAGCATCAACATCCAGATTCTCTGTTCAATGATGTGTTCATACAAAATGGATTACTTAGGTCACAGCAGACAAAACTAAGATTGCTTAGCTAATAGCTATAGTCAAGGGTTTCATGCTTTCATTTATTAAAAATGTGTCATGCCAGGTGGCTTAGTTCCGGTAAAGGGAAAGAGAATTACACATCAGAGAAATAATAAAGAAAAGTATATTGTGTTGCATGTGCTGAGTCAGTTACTCGTTTGTGATCTCAGTACTGTGTGTGGTACTGGCACATGTTTGAATGTGATCAGTAGGGTCCCGTTTGTACAAATTTTTATGTCACTTTATTTATTTATGCAATTTGTACTCACACTTTGTAAGTCCCACTGGATAACGGCGTCTGCTAAATGATAAAAATGTAAATGCTGTGTGAATGTTTTCATTTTCATTACATTACTGTCATTTAGCAGACGCTCTCATCCAGAGCGATTTACATAGTTTACATGCAGTTTTACATATTATCTATTTATACAGTACCTTTCCCAAGGGTACAGCAACAGTGCCCAATCAAACCAGTAACCTCTCGGTTACAAGCACTGCTCCATTCTATTAGGCTACACTGCCACCCCACTCTTGTTGTTTTCACTCTTGTTTACATAAACAGGTTCATTTTGCCAGTTTCCCTTCATTTATTCTGCCTCCCATCTCATTATGTACTGTGCTTGTTTTCTTTTGTTCATTAGAGTCCATTTGTCTTATATTGTGTGTAATATATCTTTACGCTGCCCTCATGGCTTGGTCTGTCTTATAAAACAGGTTTTTTCATTATTACTTCAATAGGACTACCTCTTAAAATAGAGATTGTGTTATTGTTGATTCTGTATACCAAATAAGGGAAACTACTGTATCTGTTCCTTATAGAATCATATAGTCACCATGCCAAGCATGAAGCTGCAGGGCTGAATAAATCTGGAACTAATTGTCTGTCCCTCTGGGAGACACTCACCATCATGATTCAAAGCTGTGTAGCATACAGCAAGACTGGCACTCCTTCTGGGAACACAATAAAAGCAAATGTTTAGCTATCAGGGACATTTAGTTCTAGTTGTGCGGACTAAATATTTGAAATCAATGGGACTGTTAGCTGCTGTTAGGCTCTCTGGCTTTCAACAGTTTTGTCTTCCTATTCGCTTCCCCTCAACTGGCCCAAAAGCTGCATATTGTTTCCCCATGGTGAAAGCCTTTGGATTTGTGTGAGCCCAGTCAGGAAGGAACAGATGTTCACTGTTAGTAACACAACAACACTTCTCTCACACAAAGCCAACAGGAGCCCCCCCTTGGCCAGTCAGGCTGTGTATTTACTACAAATTTATCAGGGATTTAAGCTCTCCTCTGTTTCCTGATACTTTAAAAAAAAAAACCTTCTATAGTTACATGGTGTCCAAGGTTGTGCAATTAACGTGAAAGAGGTCTGCAATGCTGCAAGTGAGACCTGAACCCCTGTTCTCATTGCACAACCTGAATCTAATGGCCAATATTTTTACTAGTGGAGCTAAAGGCAGTTTTGCTTCTGGCTCCATAGGCAACAACTCTAGCTAACCAGAGTCTCAGGTAGTGACATCAGTGCTGAAAGCACCCTGCTACCTGCTACCCTAACGTTACCAGCTTTATGCATAACTCACAGCAGCTATTACTTACAGCTCTGCTACAGTTGCAAATGCATCGTAGTGTAAACCTAATACACGGCTTGTGTCCATGGCAGACTTGAGATGTTCACAAAATCTCAGTTAGGACATGAAAGCTGTATGTGTGACAAATCAGTGCTCATTTTATGGACTTTCCATGAATGAATTGTTCAAATAAAATGTAGTATTCCACATGACTGTTTGACCATTACAGTTAGTGAGACGCTACCACAACCACTTCATTCATCTCTTTCATTCATTTTTAAAAATATTTTCTTTTCTTAAAGATTACTAATAAACACTGCAGAAGAGCTGTTGATTCCTGTTGACTGGAGTTCTTTTTTATATATCTTTCAACCAGGGATTGTAAAAACAGGATATGGGAATAGTGTGGTGTATCAAGCCTGTATAGCTCATAGCTCATTTTCAGGAACAAGGACAAAATATCTGATGTGATGATGCAGTGGTAATCATTTTAGCAGCATACTCATCAACATCCATTAAAAAGAACAGTGTCAAAACTATGTGATGGGGAATTTGTATCATAAACACAGAATAAAAATGAAAATACATTACAGCTAGGCAATGGGTCTATTTTAGTTTTACAGTTTTAATAGTAAATTTTGTAATAAATGAAAAAGCCCATTCCATATGTTTTTACCTGCAAGTAAATCTTGTTCTAACTAATTGTTTTTGAAAAGCAAGAAAGATCAAATGTAAGCTGTGATGAATGTTTTATTTACAGCCTTTTCGTTCATGGGTCTTGAAGTCTATATATATATATATATATATAGATAGATAGATAAATAGACTTCAAGACCCATGAACGAAAAGGCTGTAAATAAAACATAAAACATATATATATATATATATATATATATATATATATATATATATATATATATATATATATGCGATTCAGACTCAGTAAAGATACAATCCATTTGGCGCAGCACTTCCTGAACTCTTCAGTCATAAATACACTCCCAGCTGGCTGAGTTTAATGGAACTTTGTTGCCTGTTATTAATTCACACAATTAATTGAATTATGTAACTGGAGACTTCTCATGAATACTTGGAAACATTTTAATCCCTCTCATTACTATATTACATTATGTATTGTAAATGATGTAAAGTATATTTAAAGTGTATTGTAAAGTATATTTTTTCCAGTGTTTTCTGAATATTATTCTGATTATTTTCACAGTTCCCTTGGAAGCCACCACAGCTATCCACGTAGGTGAGTTTATATTTAAACATGATTGTTGTGGTGCAATGTAACAAAGGTGCAAAAAATGTTTAATAAAGTGATTAGCTAGCTTATACCATTACTTTGAGTATGAAACAGTATGTGAGCTTGCTCCTTCCTTGGGTTTTACAAATAATGTAAAGTTGCACATGTCATGGCTAAGTACAAGCTGAACTCTAAGACCCCGGTTTGATCCCAGCCTTGTCAAGAGCTGACAATTAAGCCATAAAATCACACAAGGAAACGTGGACTGAGATGTATGTTTGTAGTCATTACTTTGGAAAAAAGGTGTGTAAAAGGTGATGTATTGCTAATCATGATATTTCTGGTTTGATTATAGCATGTCCTACTATTTCATCCTATTGCTAACAGCCCACTCCATCATCTTAGTTCCTCTATCTAGACCACGGTCAATGTAAAACATTGACTTTAGCAGCCTGAGTACCATAGAGTTTCATACATATGCCCCCTAAAGTTAAGTCATTTCCCCCAGGTATTAACATATGTGACACAGCTGTTGTATATAACATTATTTACTATGAGCCGACTTAGCTAGCTGTCTACATGAAAAGTTACCCCAACAGCTTGGCAGTCAGTTATAGCAGTGACTGGTTTTGCTCACTAGATAGGATTTTACAATATATAGATAGCTATTTTTCTGGCATACTACCATTACATTACATTCATTTAGCAGATGCTCTTATCCAGAGTGACTTCCAGCACAATAGAACATAAGTGTATCCATGCAAGTTGAATGAGCAACAGTGTCAGACCAGGCTAACTACACTCCCAGACCCGTGAGTGTGAGCATAACACTATTCAAGCCCTACCCTAAGTTAACTTGTGCAACCTGACTAGACGAGGGAAGCCGAAAATGCTACGATACCACACTACTGTAACTAACTACATTGACATAGCTGACATAGCTTAGACAGCAAAATGATGCCTCAAATTAGTTTACACACACACACACACACACACATATATATATATATATATATATATATATATATATATATATATATATATATACATAACCACACAATAGCCCATCTTGGCAATACCTTTGGCAAAACAGCATGTGCATTTCAGAACAGAACAAGTCAGACACAGAGCGACATGTGCAAATGAGGCAGTGAATTATGGAAATGTGTTGAGAGGAAGAGTGATTTAATGAGGCTTGGGTGTGCAGGCTGAGGAAGCACTTTGATGAAGCTATACTCTGCAGCCTTATTCAGTCTCAATTACAGTCCACTCTGTGACCCCCAGACACTGGGAGTTAATAAGCCTGTGAGCTCTCCTGTTCAGCAATGGCTCTACAGGACAGCTGGTAGACACACTAACTGACCAGCCTCACCCTCCAGCAAAATCTGCATTTGCCTTTCAGTTCCTCTGATTTGCACTTTCATTCTCTCTACAAGCTGAGAGGGCTTTGTTATTATTGCATGTTCTTTAATAACTGGGAGGGCACTATTGTTTAAATAGTGCTGACTAATGAAGCTTTAATCTAGGCCCAACACCTGGGTGTGATGGGTAATTAAGCATTAATGAAGTGTGCATTTACTTGTAGAGGATGGTGTCTCCATTAGCAAATAGTTTTAATTTTCATTTTACTTGAAAGTCTGATTTCTGTGTACCACACCTGTAAAGAATGATGAGAGTGTTTGAATCTGGCACAGGGTAAAATGGCACACCTTTTGATTTCAGTTATTCAGACAGTTAAATCAAAATCAGAGGACAAGCATCCTCATTATGTTTTTAATAGATGCATGTTCATTTTTATAATCTGATATTTAGCCTCCTTCATGCAAAATGTGTGGGTAACAACAAGTAACAATAGCATATGTCTGCCTAATGACGTACATGGGATGTAGAGGGGGGTCAAGAAAATGTAACATACAGCTCTTACCAGGTTAATATGCTAAAGAAGTGTGTCTGTCTAACAGTACTGAGTACTTTTAGCTCATCAGTCAGCTTTCAGGCAACACTTGTGAGTTCAATTCTTATGCGTCACCCCAATTTACACAAAAATATCCGTGGCAAAATAACAGTTCAAGAACTGAGAAATGTGAAATATTCCACGAGATCTGACAAATTCGTTGTTTCATTTGTTTCTCGACAGGTGTTGGTGCAGATGATGGATCATTTGATGCCATCCTGGGAGGTGAGAGAGAGTAGATCAGCTATCATGAATCCATACCTGCACTCAAAGTTTGCTAATTGACTCCCCAGGGTTAGAACTTATCACTTGCTCCGCCCGTGAGAGATAGAAGAGAGGTGGGGACCAGCTGAGGCCCATCACTCATGTCCACTCTGTCTGTATGTAAATATAGAGTCATGTAGTGGAGAAGGACTGGACTTGTACCACAAACGTTGCAGGATCAATACCAAGGTGGTGCACTGTGCTTTTACCCATGAGCAAGATGCTTAACCCAAATTGCTTCAATAAACATCCAGTTGTATAAATAAGCTTCTTTCACTGAAAAGACCACAGCAGTGTCCTGAATTCTGTCAGATTTTGGGCTTGTTTTAAACTGTAAATTCAGTCAGCCATTCTGTCAAAGGTCAGGAGTCTGCCATAGTCCATCACAAGTGCAGGCTACAAACACATGTACAAATACTTGATGTTCTGTGTCTCCAAAGCTATGTACTTTTTCATTAAAAACTGAACGAGCGTCATTATGAATTTTTTTTTTGGAATTCAATTTAATTCAAAAATTATATATATGATTTATGCCCAGTATAAAAATTATATATAGGATTTATGCCCAGTATTGTTTTTGCTGTTTGCTTCAATGCTCTGGCTGAATTCTGCTCCCTCCCACTACAGGTGTCATTGCTGCTGTGATCGTGGTCCTGCTGCTCCTGATCATTGTGGTTCTGCGCTACATGTACCGGCACAAGGGCACCTACCACACCAATGAGGCGAAGGGCACCGAGTTTGCTGAGACAGCCGACGTGGCACTAAAGAGCGACCCCGCCCTGCAGGAGGCAGTGGATGACAGCAAAAAAGAGTACTTCATCTGAGGCGGCACATCCCCACACAGTGTCTGAACTGGAGACCAAGAACCAATCCGAATCATAGTCAAATGAGTCCCTAACCTGCCATTGACGGAGGTCAAGAAGTCTTTTCTTGAACTTTTACTTTTTCCTTCCTTGTATAGTCATGCCCTCAAGATGTCTCCCTTGACACATTTAAAATTGTTAAAGGAAAAGACATGCAACGCCTGTTCTTAACCTGTCACAGATTTTGTGTTTTGCTGCAAGCCTTACATCTCCTGGTTGTTCATGCACCTTTTTTTTCTCAGCATAAAAATTTGTCCTTGAGTAAGAAACCATCTTACTTTGGGATAATCATGGCTAGACGAGCCAATCTCTCCTGCTCAGAAAATTCCACCAATGGCTTACAATACCTGCCAGAGATATTGTCAATAGGAAAAAGGTACATCTATTACAGGATATGCAATATGTGAGATTTCTGACTGTGAAGTGTAACAAAGGGATTTTTTTTTTTTTTTCAAAAAAGTCTGCTTCAAAGTCACTGTATCATGTCATTAGGCAGATTCATTTTCAGTCTGAATAACTTTGCCTCTTACTCACCAAATCCTGCAGCACCAAAATATGCATCAGAAGAGATTCTGCACTTTGTAATAAATGCATCACTACTCTCGAGGGCAGAAAGAAATGGAAGAAAAATATAATTATACACAAAAGACAATGTCAAGTCACCAAAAAGCCTAGCATACACATATTCAATGTGATTCATGTTTGAGAAACTGCTCCTTGCAAATGTTAACGATGGCACCTTCTTCAATCCAGTACCGCACTCAATTCAGGTTATTGAATTGAATGTGGTACTGAGTTAAGGGTGTGCCTAATCTTAAATGTTGGTAACCAACTTGAAGAGACCTTTGCTCTTAATGGTAGTATGTCAAATAAAAGACAGTTTTGCCTGACTCAGTGGAATAAAAGTAACCTACACTGTGATCTTACATCAGGCCCCATGCCCTTATAGGAGCATACCAGTGCACTGCAGAGTTGTTTTTCGTGTATCATTATACCTGTTCTGTGATGTATAGCACTGCCTTTGTTGAAATACCGTTTGTTAGTCATGTTATTTAGTGGAATAGTGGGTTAACTAATACTACTCTTTTGTGTATAGAGTGTTTTTTTGAATTCATACACCTCAATTCAGGCATGTTGGGTGGTTAAATATGTATTTTGACATGCAAAGGCTGGTAAGTGGAATGTTCTTACATCTGGTTTATGTCAAATCAGCCACTGAATGACCACAATTTAAGCCTGGAAGCATGGATATTTCTCTAGTTTCTCTCAGCAGGAACATGAGAATGGAGAATTCTCTGGATGTGTAATGTGTTTTTACAGTGTGAGTCATGGCTTGTTCTCCCCCAGTTTGGTGTACTCAATGGAGGCTATGTTTCTAAGCCTGAGGGGTATATCTTAAGATTTGCTAAAATACTAAAGCATTTTGTTCAAAGTCATAATCACATTTATGCTATCAAAATTATTCCCTAGTAGTTATGCTTTTCAACACACATTCATAGACAAGATTAAATTACATGAGAATTTATTCCTTAATACAATATATATGAATTAACATTTGAAATTGTTCTCTTAGCAGAAGTCATTGGTTATTAAAGATCACCCTGAATGTTTCTTCTCTGGCTTTTCATTGTTATTTCAGGAGATATTTTGATTCAGTCTGGAACTTGTTCCCATTCTATTCTCCAAGAGAAGAATGTCTTTATTGCAAGTTCCAGCTTTAACCGTTTAGCCCTGACAAATAAATGCATTGCTTATACTGTGTTGCCATTGTCTGCATTACAAAATTCCGTTACAGATGATACCTTTCTAGCTGGGATGAGGACTAAGCATATCAAAGTATTTACATACTTCATTGTAGCTAAACCTTCCTCAGAAAAGGATATTTGGATGGGATTATTCAAATCAATTTGAAAAACTTCTAGACTCTACTCCATTAAAGAGAAATCAAACAATAGGGCATTGAGAGGTCCACTTTGATTTATAATCGCCACCATGTTTCACCAATGACACATCATATCACTATATATGACAAGATCTGTGATGAGATGCATCAGCATCCCCATGTGTCTCGTATCTGGTGCAGTTGGTGTTCTGATCTCAGTGCACTTGAAGTTGAAGAAAATGTGAAGGAAGGTGAAGTATACAGAGCTGGTGAGTTTAGTTCAAAAAGAATTGTCCAGCATCACCACAGACAAAACTATCAGGCACTTCCTTGGACATGAAATACATGTACATATTTGTTTCATCTACAAAAATAAAAATAAAGTTGTTAAAAATAAATCTAATTACATTATGATTATAGCTTACAAGGTTCAACAATGGAAATGACAGCGTAGGAGGCATTGGGGGGAAAAGGGGGAAAGGGGGAAAAGGATAAAAACTGCACAAGCATTTCTTTGTTTCTCCCCTCACCCAAGTGACTGTCATAGGAGACAACAGAATATAAATCATTCAAAACTCCAAATAACTTTCCTTACGCATGTCTCTGTAACTGATTTATTTCCATATGATTAATAAGAATGACCCCAGTTTGCCTGATGAAAGCAGTTTCTTTTTAGCAACAAACAGCATTCCTCCCCGAGTTTAAAGAAAAGTGTGAACAACAGCGAAAAAGTTTCAAAGGCACAATCATAATAGTCAAATCACCAGGGGATGGATTCTGTAGGCATTGCTTCAGTCTGAATAAAATGATTAATTCTGAAAAAAGAACAAGCTCAATTAAGGGGCCCCAGTGCAGAAAAAAGTTAGTTGTCATATTTGATCAAAACTGTACAATTTCCTGACATAATGTTTGTGAGAAAAGCAGGAGAGGCTTGACAAATTGTGAGCTACATTGAGAATTATATGTAGTTACACAGATGTGGTGACTGTACACTAGCTAATGTTGTGACAATGTTGTGTTGGAAGTAACTAAACCAAAATCTTCCTGCAATTTAAGTCTGTAGAAATGTTAGGTTGTAAGGTTGCATTGTGGTTGTGGTGAAAAAAAGTAAATATATAAGTTACTACAACATTACCATAATGTTGTGACATAGCGACGTTGTGTAAGGTAACCACAATGTAAGTTTCCACTAAAACGGTCCAACATATTTTCCTCAGCCAATTGGTTTGCCTGTTGTAGGAGGGGCTGAGGCATAGTCAGATTCTATTTAGCAGTGATCCTGTTAAGGTTGATTTTTTCACCTATTCATCAGCCTGGAAAGAGAAATAATAAGGTCTGTCTGATGCATGTTTTTGAAGACATGAATTATTACCCAGACATCCATCCAGACTGATTCCACATCTTGGATAAAACAGAAAATAAATCTGTTTTGAAATAATATCCTGCTCTTTGAATACAAGCGGGTGCTTCTCAGAGGAGCCAAAGTTAAAACCATTGCTTTTCATTAAAGCTTTCCTATGTTCAAGTAATTCATGAATACCATTTTTAGACAATTATAATAAACCTTCATTGCAAATGATCAGAGCTGCACAGGGTGGAGAGTTTGTTGTCATTTCTCATGACCATGTTTGTTGGTTTTGTTGTCGATCAGCAGTGCACTGAGAAGTGTTTATTGCAATGTCTATCACTTTGATAGACATTGAAGAGGATATTGTATGGTGCAGAGAGGTCATATATTGTGCTGTCTATAGCCAAAGCAGCAAGTGAATTCATGATGCAATCAAATTTTCTGTATTAACCCCTTTTTATAGAGGAAATGAATCATTCATAGCAGGATTTGATTCATTATGACAAAGATTTGCCCTTTAAATAATGTTTTTAATTTGATTTAGAATAGAAAAGGCTTGGGGGGGGGGGGGGGGGGGGGGCTATTTCACATCGAACTGTAAAGATATCTGTAGCTGCGGAGTTAGTGTTTAAGCAGTCCATTTGCAGAATCCCCATAAATGCAGAGGCAGCAACATTTCTGAGAAAAACAAAACCCCACGGAGTATATGGAAAATAAATTTAGTTAAATAACAATTTAATGTGCACAACAAGCAGATGCAAGGGAATATCAAGAGTGTGCATCAGCGGATTTATAATGCAACCTATTCTGCAAATAAAAATGTCTACAATTGAAGGCAAAAGATTCAAAAGCACACAAAAACAACCATAACGAGAGCATATAGGCAGTGTCATCACACAGGTAGATGATTACTGCAATGGCAAAATGTCTTTCACTGCGGAGGAAGGAAATAAGATACATATTGGATAATTTTTTATGCTTGAAAATGAAAGAAGATATTCAGATTCAGATTTTTACAAATAAAAAATCTTAATTCAGAAAGCATGAGGTTCACATTTACACCTTTTCTTAACATTAAAACAAAATGGAACAGAATCCATCTATGTCAACATTCTACGTACTGGCATTTGGAATGGAACAGAAACTTCTGGAATTATATAGGGGTATCCAAAGGCTTCCTGTTTCCTCATGGTATGAAAGGTGAAAAACTGAAAATGTATGAGTAGCATGCATCATTGTGGTCAAAGAGCTTTCTGTTGACTAATCACTGTAATGTCCCTAAGGAAATGTTCAGTTACTAGTCCAGTAGCCTTACATTTATTGCTGGTACAAAGGTAACCCTGCCAGGAAGAGAATGCAGTTCACCTTGGGTTGAGAGGCAAGTGGTTTGGAAAGCAACAGGTGGAGAGTTGAGCATACTTGACAAAAATGCATGAAAGTGGCATGCATGGGCACGTTGCAAGGAGCAAGGTGGTAAGCTGCTAAACGACATGGTTTGAATTTAATAAGCTACATTAAGATTTAGCTTGTTTTGGGGTTCTTTGGAACTACAGGTGGAGGAAATTACAAAATCCAGCATGTGACAGGACATTTTGGCCAAAAACCGACTTCCCTTTGTCACTACGCTTAACAGGTCATCTGACCAATTGACAATTCAATCAAATGTAGTTTCAACTCAAACAAGGTTCAGTTTCTTGTATAGTATGTTTTTTTGATTATTCCTATTTAGTCAGCAGTATAATGTGCTTCTAGAATTATTTATTCAGACACAAAAGTAAATTATTCATGTAAACCTAGTAAGTGATGCTTTTAAAGAGGTGTGACCCAAAATTATTTACAAACTTCCTCAAGATTCTGTGTGCAAGAATTGTTTAACCTAATTGCTTCTCAAATTGAATTTAAAAGTAAACGTAGAAGCTGATGGCACTAAGAAAGTAGCTTTTTGGCTTATTGATTAGTATTGATTATGTCAGCTCTGTTTTTTGGCTGTTATGTTTTGGCCACTTGCACAGAAAGTGAAACTGAATAAGTATAAAGGTTTCAGTGAGGTAATGTTATCATGTTACAAAATGTAACATAACGTAATCTTCAGCATTGGGCACCAAGTTGGGTACTGCCTCACATGCTTAAATTGTTATATGAAGAGCCTATTACTGTAGTGCTTCAGATTTCTAGATGATATACATAGAAAGTGTCTTCCAAAGTAGACCAACACCAGTAAAGCCTATTGTGACAATTTAGGAACTGGATTCAAATGAAAAGCCAACAGCAAATCATTTTAATTGTCAAGTTCTTCTGTAGCTGGGGTACTAATGCACTTGTACTTTTGCAAATGTACTCCTGAGAAACATTGTGCTGCTTTAAAAAACTACTCCTGAGAGGAAATGTGAAACAGGGAAACATCCAACGCCAGAGAACAAAGCAGCTCTTGGAGACACGTTTTTCTAAATAATGGCAATGTTTTTGAAATAGTGGAAACTTTTTTGAAAATGATGCAATTGTACTTCAGGGCCACGTACATACCTTCTTTCCATTCCTTCAACTGCTTTTACAGCACTCTCCAGTGCAGAAACTAGTTTGGATCTTTGGGTGCAGGACACCATGCTCCCTGTGGATATGAGCAGACTTCCAGCCCTGAAATATCTGAATCCTAATTTGATATTTCATGGGTGTGTGGTCTGCGAGATTGTTTTGTGTGCACAGCTCAGCAATAAACATGGTGATTTAATATCAGTGTAGCATCCCTGGTTTTCTATTGGCAAGAGTTATGTGAGGCAGGGTGGGTGGATTGCTTTGGGGGCATTTTTCTTCAAGTCACCTGCTCTAGTACTGGCTCTGTCACAGCTATCCACATAGGAGAGGATGCATGTCGCTGGCTAACTGATGGATATTTTTACACAATGAGATGAATCTCTGCCTGACTTCTGCCAGTATTACCATAGCTTCAGTTTTTGGATGAAACAGTGGAGCTGTGCTTTTTTTGATTCAGTTACAAGCATGTCAAACCATTACTTTTTTCAGAGTTCTGTCAAAAACTGGGCAAGGATGGTTGTACTCTACTGTACAGAGCACATTCTATTATCATCATTTATTCAGTCACTACACAATGTTTATAATTCTATGGTGTCTTGGTACTTGTACGGACATAGAGTTGATCTGAGAGCAGACAAGTGTCCCCTCATGCATCCCCCACACTGACACCAGTGACAAAGTCAAATCATATTGATTAGAAAATTAACCATCAGAGAGAAAACTGCCTGCTGCTAGGCTTTGGCACAATCATTGATGCTTCACTCGGCAATGAGACACTTGTCAGATAGTTCTCACTGGGCCACCAATACCATTACACTTTTTAGACAAGTTATGTAGACACTAGATAATGGCTTGGAGTCATCTGCCATTTCATTTCTTTGACATGCTTCAGAGATACAAAATTCAAGTTTCAGACAGGTGATTGCTATCATTTACAGAGTTCACCATTATTGCATACTAGTTTTATTTTGCAATATGAAACAAAATGGATGACTTGGCCCTAAGGGTCGTAACACCTTGAATTAGCAATATCGTAGCAAAACTCCAACTTAGCTTAATCTTCAAAGCAAACATTTTTAAAGACATGGCTCAAATCTTAAAAATGTCCCCCTTTGAAGTCAATAATAATAAATGCTACTTCTGAAATGTTTGAAAAAATATATATCATAAATACCATGCTTGGGGAGAATGTGTATTTCCTCAGGTCATAACTTGATAAAAAAAATCTCTAAAGTAGGCATATGGTAGTTCAGAGATGTTCAGAGAGTTCAGAGATGAGACACTTTTTTCTTTCTCTTTCTAGTGTTACATCTCTCATACAAGCCAATTCCATGTCCGTTTCAGATCTCCTAAACATATTACCTGGCAGAGGAGCTGAATGCTTTCCTGCTACAATCGATACAAACTAAATTAGATAAACTGATAACCTCATAAAAAGAAATTGCATTTGGTCCTTGACCAATTTTTTTTCCTACCTCCATGAATTTTTTACCTCTGGAAATGCTATCGCTTGAAAATAACAGCTGACAATGATTAAAAAATATTGTGTTACCATCTGATTCTGAACTTTCTGATGCACTTTATTTCTACTCCATTCCAGTAAGTTGTGAATATTTGTGGTACTGTCTGCAGTTATGTGTTACTATTTATTATGTACCACATTATCAGTACAGAATAATACCAATAAAAACAGAAAATGAATACCTCTTTTCCACTAGTGTACTATGGTGTACATAGATGATTTTAAGGTGAGTGGGAACCAAGAAAAGATTTCTTGTTTGGCACGATGTGACTATCTAGCATGGGACCAGGGTCCAAGCACTTGGGGGAGTTACCACCTACAAACACGATGATACAGAAGTGCTAATGCATGACCAGAAAATGAACATACTACAAAAAGCAACATAGACAGGAAGGCACAGAGGTTATATATCCTTACATTATTACGCTAAATTAACAACTAGGATAATTTTACAACTGCAATCTCTCTACTGGCTACTGAGGAGTTTGCCCTTTGTCAACCCCTGCAGAGTCTTTCCAGATACTTTAATCATTTACATCAACTTAACTGCCTGCCATTTTTTGCACATAAAAGTTTAAGTTGTATTTCTACTTTTTATTGGAATCCAATGACCTACAGTGGGATTTTTGTCAGATCCTTTACCTTTGTAATTCCACATGCAATGCATAATTATCACCATATAAGCATTATTATGGCATGCTTTTTTTAGACACTCTAGGTTTCAGCAACGGGACTGACCTCTCAGACAGATCAGTCGTTTCAATTTTGTGTAGTCACCACACTCCCCAACTGACCTCTGCTGGCTGTACAAACATAAAATGACTGTGTAAACACATAAACACTGCATAAACACAGGGCTCATCCTCTGTTGGCCAAGGCCAACAAATTTTCAATGCTGTTTCGGCACTGCACTTGATAGTTTTTCAGGTAAACAAGCTGCCCTTTCCATTTGGCTTATGTCCCTTACCTTCTTATTGTTCCTGCTACTCTGCTGCCCTCTTCAGGTTTTTCGGCAAACTGTGACACTTTGTCTGCAGTTTCTTTAGCTTTGTTCAGAACTCATACAGTCCTCAAAGAAAAAATCAGTGGTCACAACAAACTCTTTATTACGGAAGCCGAGAACGGCCGTGCTTGCAATTATTTTTTTTAATGCCGTTATCTTGAGATCAGGGTATCTTGAGATCATTGTAAAATATCATTTACAATACCTACAATACCAAAGACAAAACAACCTGAGCATGCAGCCTTGCTTAGTAGGACATCTTTGTTTTCAAAAATCCTATTTAAATATGGCTTTTATTCAGTTGAAGCCACCCACACCAATTTACTCAGGTATGTGCCAGAAAAGATCAATACTTTGATTTCACATGTTTCAAGGTAGAAAGAAAAGGATCACAAAGGTTATTTGACCCAAACATTAACAGTAGTCTGAATGCAGCCTATTTAATATTGGGGTATTTCTCTACTGGTAAAGTTTTCCAAAACTTTCCAGAACTGGTTTCTTCTTTCAGAAGACTTCAGTCTGTGACCCTCAGAAAGTTCAGCCATCTCAGTTTGAGAAGTTGCTTCATCTGTAGCTTGTGTGGTTTCTGGCGGATTCTGCCTACTCAGTGAAAAGGTCGAGCAGCAATGCAGTCTGCAGCCACTTCACTTGCAGGTCATTATTCTTCATGTTTTTCCAATTAACACTGCATACTGCGTCCTGCACCTTTGCAGGGCTTCAGCTGCATCTTTATGTGTGTTTAACACTGAGGGAAGATTTTTCAGTTCAAACTTTTGATGTTGCTTCTTGAACAGCTTGAGTTCAAGTTTGAATACACTGCACTCTCGCCTCAGGCAGCATCTATACCTTTCCTTGTACAATGTCCAGAGATTCTTCATGTACTACACAATCATATGGTACAGTCAGGACAAATATCGTCAGTTAAGGTCAGCTCTGTACATTACAGGACTCATCCAGTGCAATAAGGAGTTACAGCATAAGGTATGCAGTTTTGAGTTCAGTGGATTGTTTCCATTCTGATATACCATATGTGACAACTAATTTTCTACTCTGTTGTTTGCCTACTAATGACCAGGTATTTACTGAACTAATCAACTTATATTCATCAGTAGGGTACAGGCTCAAATGTTTTCGACGCCCAAATTAAACTTAGCAATAAAAACAAGATATTAATAGTATATTCAATGTTGAATTGGAAATACTGACAATCAATAGCAGGCAAGTGACTCTTGATGGCAGTTTTTGACCGACCATCAGATGTGTGTATCCCCAGCTTTATGTGCACTCAAAACAGTTGTGTTGCTATGAGCAAATAGCCACTGGTGGCTCAAGAGCAGCAGGTTGGTCGCCTACGATGCAGAACGACAGATAATGACAATAGCACCATGCCATCTAGACAGGAGGCAAGGACAGAGGCTTTAATTACCAAAGATGCACTGCTTGAAGTGCTTGAACATGAGTGGGGCATTACAGACCAAAAGGCAAGTCACTGAATTTAACTCAAAAGGGGGTGCAGAAAGCTGTTTTGCCATTGTTCTTGTCAGCCATGGGGACTTAATTATACCCACTAGGTGAGGATTAGACCATTAGGTAACTCTTTTCTCATGGGGGAATTAAATGTCACTCTGCCCTCACTGCTCCCACATTGCTACTAATTCCACATGAGGGCATGGGTTAACACCTTACTCTTGCATTTCTCGCACAATGCTAGTAGCCCCCACTGTCATTTCTTGTTCCCCATAGTTAGTGAAATTACATGCAACCCACACCAGTCACATTAGAGAGGGAAAATAAACTGTTTACAGTGGCAACATCTCCATTACACTGCATTGGTCTTCCAGTGCCACCTGCTGTTTCTAATTAGCAAGCTATCCAATAATGAACACTTTCAAATTGAAATTAAAATCAGGCCTCAAAAGGTGATACTACAAACTATACATTTAAATCTTATCATTTTTCATAATAATAGTAGGTTAGACTAAGGAAAGAATGCATGCTGAATTTAATACTGTTTCCAAAAATATTACTCCAGCAATAAATATAGCTAAGAAACATATATTAGGAAAAATGAAAAAACTTATTATAGATAAAATCCGAATTTAAAATAAGAACTTCAAAGAACCGTGATTAGATACTGTCGAGATGAATACTGGTATCTTTCCCTATGGAAAACCAAGGTCTGTAGTGATGACCCAGAGCTCCACCCCAAACACAGAGTGCCTTGTACAAAACAGAGGAAGAGTACTGTAGTGTGCAACAAGGAAATTACAGAAAAAGCAAGAACCTAAAATCACTACAAATCTATACCAAAGTCTGTTTCTACTCATTGATAAGATCAAAAAGTACAGTCATACAAAGTGCAAAACTCTTGTAACACTAGGTGAATAATAATATGCCCATGCAGGTAAGGAACACTGGAGACTCTGCACTGAAGCACAAAGTGGGGATTAAAATACTATATATCTAAAATACCTATATTTAGGATCAATTAGGCTACACCACTCCCAATTAAAGTGAGGACCTTTTGTTACTGTCTGAGAAATTCTCCACTGACAGTGTTCAATTAAATGAATCAAGGCACAGACAGATGTGCAACACCATGATGGATATTAGATGGAATTCTGTACAGCATTCTCAGTCTCCAGAGATCTGAAATGAATTCTACAATGACAAAACACCACACAGAATTAATAAAAACCATGGCTAAACTTGTTCATGTCAAAATATAGTGTACCTTAACAATTACTATAGCTGCATAGTTGAGCATTCAGTGGAACATACAGTCACAGCAAGTACCCTTAATGGTAAACCTGCTGTCTGAAGATGCAGCACCTGATCAGATTGAGATGACTGTTTTCTTGAATAAAGTTTTAGCACAGGTGATCTAAAGCAACCCATTTTCACAATTCTGGCCTATTTGATCATATAAAATAAATACATTTGTATACATAAAAAAACTACAGTTGATTCATGTTCTCATGCACACCGCACATTGACGGTCATGTTTTGTATTTCCCTTCATTGTATTTGTGTACAGTTAGTTTTTATTCCTTTTGCTTCCATTTTCTGTGGCAATCTTTTGTGATAGTTGAGAGTCAAAGTATGGAATAAAACTAAGTTGAAGTCTTTTTTCCCTGTAGGTATTGCATTATTACACTTTTGTGATGAAAATATTACATACTCTGCACTTAATGAATATACTATCCTACATTCATTCATCTGGCGTTACACCATTTTGAAACCTATTAAATGGAACAATAGGAAATAAATGAATTTAGTTAGAATATGACATGGGGGTTAGAAGTAATCCCAGTTCTTGAATTTTTCGTCATTCATTTTCATTGAGGAAATTGGTTGCCATGCGATGAAAATTCAGAAACCAAAAGAATGAACGTAGATGGCAAATGAAATTAGCCCGTTTTGACACCCTTGGCCATTTCTGCGGCTCGTGAGTCCTTTTAGCAATCCATTATGAGACAAAAGGTCCAGCTCAGCAGTAGCCCACCTTGAACTCATTCAGTAATAAAGATATTCTTCCATATCCCAATTGTGTGACATTGCACAACCACAGACATCAGTCTCAGACATAGTCTGTCATTTCAGCCTCATTTCTATTTCAATATGTTTCCACTGGAGATAACAAATGTTGCAATATAAGCAGTTCTCACTATTGCAGAGTCTGCCTCTTGGTATATTCAGGCCTCTACAGCTTTTTCAGTTTTGCATTGGTCAGTCAAGTCATAAAGTTTAATTCTTTGGCCGGCACTCAGAAAATATCTGTAAGGAAGGATTTGATGCAGTACTGCTACTGCCAGCTCCTGTTCCCCACCCAGAATTTACCCAGTGCACACTTATCAAAGCTACGGAGTGAAACTGTCCTTAAGAGACAATTACTACATAAAACCTGCATGCGTTATACTGAGGTACAATGAGTGCAATTTATTAAATGCCTCCTGTTCCTCCCCACGGCACGCAGCATTCTCTGAGCAATGTAGTATCACAGTGAACTTCATTAAAGATATGGCTTGAAATTATGCTTCAATAGGTGTAAAAGTCACACACTTTTATTGGAACTGTTTTCATCAACAGTGAATTTTTTCATATAGCCACATATTTTAGAAATAGGGTAGGTTATCATTTAGCCTGTGATTGAAATTCATGTTCTAAAATATATATATATATATATATATATATATATATAATTTTTTTTAACTATATAAACATTCTAAACTGATTCTGCTTTTTTAATTATAAAGAGGTGAAAGAGATGAAAATATGAAAATATAAAAATATATATATATACACTTAAAGACAGCGAACATACATTGTTATGCATTGCGTCGATAGCCCCCTAATAAGGACATTGGTTCTGCTGGGTGACTGGACAGTATATTTAGCTGAAAACCTGCTAGTTAGCTATTGAAGTCTGAGCTCATTTAGTGTCAGCCTGTTGGCTACTTCAAAGTGCATAATTTTACCATACAGTGATCACTTGACCAAATTGATTGTTTATCAGGTTAATTGTAACCAAGACAGTAGTAAGCCATTGTTAAATGCTCCAAAGTCCAAACACAAGTTAAAAAAAAAAATACAAAGTAAATACAAAAATACAAAGTAATACAGTAAACCAACTAGAAAACTGATCACAAACCAGCAAAACAGTTAGCAGTTTTGACAGTTAGCCTGATGCAGTATGAAGTCTCACTGCCTCTTTCAATTACAAGATAGAAGGCTATGCTGATTGGCTGTGAAATCGTCAAACTGAGAGCCATCGAGATCTCAGCCTGATCCAAGGCCGAGAGTGCTTGTGAGTTGAGCGTTCAGAATGCTGACCTTTTGACTTGCATGATTGATTTTCTGGAGTCAAACTGTTGTGATCAAAGGGCAAAGTAATGCAGTTCATTCAGGTCAAGATGATATTTGATTTGATTCAGCACAATCTGCTGTTAAGTTGTTGTGGCTGGCCAGTGTGTCCCTGACCTGTGCTGCTCATCACTGGCACCATTGTTCCTAATTAGTGCAGCCTCAAACCCGGGGTCAGAGGCAGAGGGCACTGCACTGGTGGCGTATAATGGGGTTTTACAGGGTAATTTGACATGCATAAGGGAGGCTTACCTCAAGGGGATTTTCCCAGGGCATGAGGGTGGCTTTTTCACTGTGGTCACATTCCTGTGGAGAGGAAGTCACATAACCACTTGACTGTGATGCTGCTGAAAGAGTCAAAGGGGCACCAGCATTGTGTGCTTACTGTCCATGGCAACCTTTACAAGAGCCACTGCACCTTCCAGTTGTAAGTACAGGTCGAACATGGTCTGCCGTCTTACCCACGAGTATGTGTTTGTGGCGCTGAGCAGAGATGGGCATGCCATTTCTAGTGTTAAACTCGATTAACGGTCAAAGTGGCCAACTGTTATTTTTGGCTGGTGGTTTTCTTTGTGCATTCCTTTCATTGTGTGCTCAGCAGTGTTACATTAAAAGGTTGTCTGGCCTGATCAGAGAGAAAGCACACTTTCAGCTATGTGACCTTGGTTAGACTGTTATTCCAGGTATCTGCTGTGTGAAAAACGAGCTGCTGGCTGAACTCTGCTGAAATGAGCTGGTATACTGAAGAACATCCCAAGTACACAAACACATACATACATATACACACATACATATACAGTACTGTGCAAAAGTCTTAGGCACTTGTGAAAAAGTGATGTAAATTCAGAATGCTTTCAAAATAATGAAATGAATAGTTTTTAATGTATGTATTATCAACATACAAAGTGCACAAAACAGAAAAATCAATAGTTAAATCAATATTTGGTATGACCACCCTTGGCTTTCAAAACATCACCGATTCGCTTAGGTACACTTGTGCACAGTTTTGTAAGGTACTTGGCGGGTAGGTTTTTCCAAGCATCTTGGCAAACTTGCCACAGTACTTCTATGGATTTTGGCTGTTTCAATTCTTTCTGTCTCTTCATGTAATCCCAGACTGACTCGATGATGTTGAGATCAGGGCTTTGTGGGGGCCACACCATCTGTTGCAGGACTCCTTGTTCCTCTTTTTGGTGAAGATAGTTTTTTATCACTCTGGCTGTATGTTTGGGGTCATTGTCATGCTGCAGAATGAATTTAGGACCAATCAGATGCCTCCCTGATGGTATTGAATGATGGATAAGAATCTGCTTGTATTTCTCAGCATTGAGGAGGCCACTAATTCTGACCAAATCCCCAACTCCATTTGCAGCAATGTAGCCCCAAACCTGCAAGGAACCTCCACCATGCTTTACTGTTGCCTTTAGACACTCATCCTTGTAGCGTTCTCCAGCCCTTCAACAAACTGCCTTCTTCTAGAGCCAAATATTTCAAATTTGGACTCATCGGTCCAGAGCACCTGCTGCCATTGTGCTGCATCTCAGGTCTTATGTTTTCATGCATAGATGAGTCGTTTGGCTTTGTTTCCACGTCTGAGGAATGGCTTATTGGCTGCAAGTCTTCCCTTGAGACCACTTCTGACCAGACTCTTTGGACTGTAGATGGGTGTACCAGGGTCCCTGTGGTTACTGCCAGCTCTGAGCTGATGGCACTGCTTGACAGCTTCCGATTGTGGAGGGACATCAACTTGATGTCTTTCATCTGCTAAACTAAGTTTCCTTGGCCGACCACTGTGTTTCTGGTCCTCAACCTTGCCCGTTTCTTTGTGCTTCTTCAGAAGAGCTTGGATAGCACATCTGGAAACACCCGTCTGCCTCAAAATTTCTGCCTGTGATAGACCTTGCTGATGCAGGATGACCACCTTGTGTCGTGTCTCTATGCTCACCCTTGTCATGGTGTTGACAAGGGTGAGCAACCTCACCTTTCGGTATGGCTGATCCTCACCCAGTTTTATTCCCTCTACATAGGTGTTTCTGTTTCAGTTAATAATTGTGGTTAAACCTGCTCATGTTGCTAATGATTACCACCTGTTTTGTTTAGTTGTTTGGTACAGTTGTTTTATCATGCATTGGAGTATATGCCTACAAAAAAAGGTTTGGAGGGTCTGGAAGGTTTTGTGGTAGTTTGCCACTTTCTTTCTTTATTTAGTCTTAGTGGCACATTTCACTAGTTTCAAAAGAAATGTTCAGAAATCTTAAATATAATATTTGTTATTGACATACTAATGGAGAAGATAGAAAAGAACTGTTTTAAGGACTTTGCACAGTACTGTAAATATACACACACACACACGGACACAAACACACAAGGACACCAGATTACAAAGTGACAGATATCCAACTGAAATGAAGCAAATATTGGGTTAATTGGTAAATTACCTCTCAATGAAAGTAATTTATAGCCAAATCATTTTGGAAAGAGAAAAGAAGAAGAAGGAGGAGGAGGAGGAGGAGGAGAAGAAGAAGAAGAAACCCATGCAGATATTAGACAACCTCTGTGTGTACTGCCCTGGAGCAGCTGCTTTCAGTTCAATCCAGACATCTTGTTCTGCTTTTACTATAACATCATCATGTCTCAGCATGGACAAATGTGACTGACAATTATGACAGAACAGGTTTTGCTCTAGTTGTATCTACACGTAAGAAACAGCTTGAGGGAAGTGGAATTATTTGGTGAACATCTGGATGAGCAGTGACTTAGGAGGCAGGGTGCTTTAGACTGTGTTTTGGAGCTGGTGACGTAGTTATGGATCAAGTGGTAACTGGGAAAATGCCAGGGGGTGAGGAGTCAGCAGGAAAGACAATTCATCTATTGCCAGAAACAGATGTGCTGATGACACTGACCAGCTCCTGTGTAGCATGAACCAAAGTGAAAAACATAACATCAAAAACAGAAGAAATGAATGGTAAACTGTCATACTAATCTAACAGACCCATATCACCTCTGGAGTTGCAGAAAGTTCAGAAATACCCACTGTTCCTCAAAACTATAGCTAGGACCGAGCAAATTATGCGCATTGACATAATAAATATGCTTAGGATGTAAGAATTTATCAGATCAGTTTGTAATAACTGAGGAACAAGGCCATGGAGTCATGTTCTGTATAACGAGTTGCGTTGTTGTTGGCACTACATAAACATTTTTTCTACAGTGACGTGAAATACCCCAATTTACCCAAGACATTTGAAATATACTGCTTCCTGAGTATAACAACGTTCCAGAAGTATTTGTTGCTGTTCTTTTATCTGTAATTTATTAAACTGTCAAGAGTGATATTTTTACTACATGCCTTGACCTTACCATACCCCAGGGTAAATTCTGATAAAGGAGCATTCTAGGCTTCAGCTTCAGAAAAGGCCCTCACTGGCTGCCTTCCTCAGTAATGGAGTCTCAAGACATGTGCTCAACAACCTTATGAAAATCCTCATCTGTTCTCCTGTAACAAATGATCCTCTAAGAACAATTGAATCACACTCCTTCAAGAGTGTAAGCTTAAGTTTTAAACAGGGCCAAATTCATTTTTTGCCAGGTTCTTATATTCAGGGATGTGTTTGTCATGTTACCTTTACTATGAGTCACTAAGTGTGATTGAATGTTTTGTAGAGAGGTAAAGCTGCTCATAAATATCACATTTCTTTCTGCCCACAAGGTGTATCAGCTGCCGCAGAGGAAGATGACGTCACATTTAGGTGAAATGTCAGACAAGACAATGATGAACGCAGGTTTAATTGTTTCACTTTTAGCAACACATTGTACATTCTGGTAGTACGAAACTTGCATTAAAGCAAGGTGGAAGATGGAAAGGCATAATCACTGGGGTTGTTTATGTACTGTGTGTCACAATTACACGTTATGTACAATCCTGATATAACAATGTTAATACAACCATAGTATATTTGATGAAATACAACAGCAACTGAATACTGAACCAACTTAATGAAACATTCAGGAGGAGCCAAACAACACAATCCAAACAAACTGCCTTTACTACATACAGGAGCATTATACCAATATAAGATATTCCCAACGCACTGTTGGATCTTGTCGGATGTATCATGACCGATACATCAGTTTGGTTACATGTTGATGTTGTATTTGATGTCTTTTTGAAAATTTTGAAAAAAGCAATAATTGCTCAAGATAAAAGTACATACTCTCAAAGACCTTACAACTGAACTAAAATGAAAGCTAAGACTAATTCACATGAACGTGACCTACCCCATCCCTGCTTTTTATGAAAATGCAGCAGACAGAAAGTTTAACAAAAATATGGAGATGGCATTATTTTTCACAATTAATTTCCTTTTAGATAAATACACTGTTCATATACATTAGCTTCTATGCTAGCTAGCATGTCTCTGTCATTCCATATCTGAAACACTGATATTTACATCTATGGACAGTTGTGAATAACATACTTTATTCAAAGGTTTGCTGCATTACATAATTAAAGCAATATAACTGATAATTCATTTTTATAGTGGTGCCTCTGTTCAACTAACTGTGAACATTCAGAAAACCCATCTAAAATATTTTTATGCACATCAGCTTGCCACCCGCAACTGTTATAACTCATGTTAAACCCCTGGAACTTTGAGGTTATTTGCATTACTTTGGTTAAGATATTCTACAAAAGCCTCTTCAATAATTTGCACAAACATTACAGTGAAAAGTGTTCCTTTTCATCTCTCAATTGTACTGAACAATCAGTGGATATTTTTCCCATTTGTAGTGTGATACTCTCTGAGTCAATCAGGAAAAACTGTCTACCACACTCAGTGGAAGGAGTTGTGCCATGAATTCAGCATTGAAAATGCTGATCTCCTAAATTTCGTTCACCAAGAGAAATTAGAGAGTCTGTGTGCTGAGTGCATATGCATTAGCGTATGTGCAGTGAAAAACATGTAAACGTATCATGGATGGTCAATGACTCACAAACCCCATAACAGTACATGTAAAAGGCACTGCTCATATTTCATCAGATACCTCTATGCTTGTCATTTCATCTCTCCACCCCCTCCTGCTACAGGAGACAGTTCGTTCTGCATAAATGCATGAGCTCATGTGGTGAGATGATGTTTTGACACTTGTGGGGGAGGAGGCACTGACAGCCGCACTGCGGTGGAGGTTCTAGCGCCCCCTTCAGGCAGACATATACTTATTGGAAGCTCTGGAGTTGCTCTGCTCTGAGCCTTGCTCGTTGACCTTTGACCTCAGACAGGACTGCTTCTCATCCAGAGCCAGCATCTCTGAAGACGTGCACCAGCAGCACAGACATGACTGCAGACGGAAAACACCACAACACCATGTGACTAATCGGTGACCACAGCTCTTAAGCCCAATGTAACTCTACAACACTCTTCTGAATAGCCAAAAGGAAAGGAAGGGATTTGGCAGCTCTCATCCTTTTTTACATATTAAGCACGTTTTGCACCTGGACTGTCTGCACTGTCTAATTATCTGTGATTATCATCTTGGCTTCACTAACATTCGCCTGACACAATCAACAGTCATCTATCACAGAAGCTGAGAGCATTACACAGTCATCTATGACAGGGCATAATGAGTGCGTAATACAGTCATCTCTCAGACTAGCTGAGAGCTTAACACACCCCTCTTTCACACAAGGCAGTCATGAACACCTGGGCATCAGTGCTTGGCAGTGGCCTGTGTTGGATCATTACAGAACACTCTGGCTGCTCTCTCCACACTAGACACTGACCTGTACACTGACATCTCCATCTCTCTCAGCATCTGACACATTTTACTCAGCAGGACAGATCACACCTGGCCATGCAGAACGACAGTAACCACTCACTCTGAAGCAGTTCTTGAACCTCCGGCTGACCATGTACAGAGCAATGGGGTTGATGCAGGAGTTCACGGAGGCCATGTTGATGCCAATGTAGTCCAGAACCAGGAAAAAGCTGGTGGAATTACACAGACACAAATCATTGAGACCATTGCACCTGGATGTTGACACCACTCCTGAGGGCCTTTGACCTTTCAAACTGCCTTACCTCAGAAGCTCACACCTATTAGGGTCCTTTTCGTCATAAATGGTTAATTTCAAGATTCTGCTCAGGTGCAGTGGCAGCCAACAGAGGGCGAACACGAACACCAGACAGAACACTGTCTTGGCCACCTCGCGCCTCTATGGGTGGGAACAGGGGAAACAATGAGATGTTTTAGCCTCTTTATATTCAAACACTGCAATTCAACACGTTCACTGGGCACGTCTGCCACAGTAGACCAAAGTGGCTTCCTACCTGTTTCAGGTGGTCATTCAAAGCGATCTGCACATTGCTGTTCTTCCGCAGCATCTCACAGCTCATGAGTGAATAGAAGATGGCCGTGCAGAGCAGAGGCATGCAGAAGTAGAAGCTGAACAGCCACCAGTCCTTTGCTGACTTGTAAAACTAGGCAGAAAATAATATTGCTGTGTTAAGAATATTAGCAATCAAAGAAAGAATTGACCCATGATAACTAGGCAGTGGACACAATATGAAGTCCATACTGTGGCTGTTAATGATAAGGAAAATGTATATTATTATTATTATTATTATTATTATTATTATTATTGCTAAATAAGAGTTCATCCTGCACAGACTGGACTGAACAACCACAACAGACATCAGTGGTTTACATTCCTGTATATAGTATCTGCAAGCCTTCTGTTATCTGAATTCATGTGACAAACTGTAATAGCATACTGTGTAACAAAACGCCAGTGTTAATTTGTTAAAATATTTACTACAGAGTTAATGTTTTGCAATCCTCTCAGTGTTTGATTTTAGTGATACATAGCATAAAGAAACTTAATCTCTGCATATGCTGTCCATTCTTTATCATGCCTTGAACATTATCACAAATTGTAAGACCCATAGACATCACTTCTTTATCAAAAGCTTAGCTGGACCTCATTCAGAACATGTAGATTAGGAAACTGGTATATTGTATTTATAAAGCTGTTCTTGGTAAAACGCCATCATATCTGTGCCCTCTACTAACGCTTGGCAGCTACAAGTTCAACCTTCAGTCACAGAACTGGTTTCTTTTCAATGTGCCAAGTGTTAGAATGACTTCAGGTTTTTTGGCCCAAGGTCTTGGACAAACTTCAAACCACCCTACAATTACATAGGTTTATCAATCTAAATGAGTACAAATCCATCTTACAAAGGCTATGATGGGAAGTATGTACATATTCTTAGGTTTTCACATGAAAATTAATTTTATTTGGTTATAAAAATGATCTGAGATGGTTTGCTATGATAGTTTTAAATACTGTTATTTTTTTTGTAATGTGAGCTGCCTTTTTCACCAGGTTTCTCTCTTTCAAAAGAAACTCTATCATAAGGACCTGATAAAAGTTGAATAAATGGAATACAAATACCTGCATGAACTGGGTCTTCTGCATAGGGTGGAGCAGGCATATTCTCAGATGTTCTCCTTTATAATCCATTGCTATCATATCAAAAGCAATGGCTTCAGGCACTGCAAGGATAATGGATACAACCCATATCAAAGTGATTTCTATTGCTGTCCACTTGGAAACACCAATTCCTTTGATGCGGTTCCAGGATGCAACTGCTCGATACCTACAGTAGGAGAATTGTTGGGGAAAATTGTCTTTACTGTAGTCATCAACAATAAAGATCAATATCTTCTCTTCCAAAACAATTTAAGTCAATTTTGAGAACAAACATACCTGTCGATACTCAGTGCACACAGACTCAACACTGTAATCCCAACAGATGCTTTCTGAATGAATGGCACCAATTTACAGAGTCCGACGCCAAATGGCCAGTCCTCTGCCAGGAGCTGAAAAGTTGAAGGGAACATGGTTTAGGCACTGAAGGCAAAAGCCTGGTGGCAGCATGAGATTTTGCAGCAGCAAATCCTCAGTGATAAACACTTTATGGTGCTATATAGTAAACTGGTAACAGTTAACTATACGAGTTAAGTAACTAACAGTTACTTAACTAGTAGCTGTAAATTGGTAGTAACATATGGCTGTGCAAATTATGACAGCACTTACTCTCTACATGACAATATTTCCCCATAATGGCACCCTGCTGCGTGTACTTTTTGCAAGATGCTGTGGATAACAGCATCTGCAAAATTACTAAATATAAATGTTAATATTTCCAGTAGCTTTGTTTCTACTGCAGGTTCAATATAATCATATTCTGTCCTGGGCTGTATGTAAAACACATGATTCCAGCAAATCTCAATTCTCCCACAACATTTTTGTTAATTCCAGCAGCTGCTGAGCTCCTGGTGTTGTGAAAGTGTTAAAAATAACCTTTGTTTAAATTAATTATTTAAGGTTAATGGAAAAGCACATTATGATTAGATTGAACAGAGGCCTTTCATTCAAGATTAAAGACCACTTGCATGCCTGTAGTCCCCTTTGAGGGACTTGTCTTTAACTTTCAGTAAAATCAGTGTGGATTTACTCATTTAATGATATCACAGAACAGTATGTTCTGTGCATTACATTGCAGTAATGTATATTTTCACAAGCAAATTGGGCTCAGATCAGCTGGGTTTCACATTTCAGGCTGACTTCATGTCATCTTGAGTGTAATGGAGCACCTTGGTCTTTCCCTTCAAGTGGAGTTTCACAAATATAAGTAGAAACACATCTCAATAAAAGAATAACTGGCCAAACCAACTCCTCCAATCAGTGCACACTTCTAAATTAAAGGATAGTTAGACATAGTACTGTAGCTATAGTATAGTATAACAAACATTGAACCAACAAATGAAAATAATCAGCTTATTACATTTCATTACTGCCGCCATCGCGTAGTATCAGCTGCCAAATTACATTTGTGTATGTCATTACTCCTGCATATGCCTATTTAAAACATATGTGGACAGAATTCCACGTGATGGAGAATCCCTTGGAATGTACGTAATCATTCAAAGATGTACAGTCTCTCAGACTAAAATTGTGCATAATACCAAGCAAAACAGTAAGCAGTCATATTAAGCCCCTGGTTTTAAAGAGACATTCAGATATGAACTATTGACCTCCTCTGAAGCCTGTAGTGAATAGATTCACATTGGTATTTTTAGAAAAAAATGAGAAGTAGAAGAAAGAAATATTTTGATAAAATGAAAGTATCACTACACGGCTGAAAAATAACAGCTAGGAATGAGTGTTTAAGTACGCAGCCCCTTAGACATGGTGGAAAAATAAAAATTCCCTTTGTTATTCGTTCTCTCAGTTTAATAATCCGTACCTGCATTTTAGTAATTTGTTCCCTCAGTTTACCAATCTGTAACCACGGTTTAGTAACTCCATCGGTTTATCAATTCGTACCCTCAGTTTATGAATCCATTCTCACTATTTAGTCATTCGTACCCTCAGATTAACAGGAATTCTAGGTAAGGCAGATAGTTGGCAACAGTTTGTTGACAAGATGAGGCTGAGGCTGCTGATCGCACACAGTGTATTTACATTTCATGGCTACGTTAAAACAAATTCAGGTTAAATCATCTGCTTTCGTCCAAGTTCTTCATAAACACAACCGAGAGAACGACCCAACATGTGGGTTTATTTTATAAATAGAGCGCACAATTTCCTAAACCGTGGGTACGGACTGGGAACATATAAGTTTGGGAGCGAATGACAACATGCTTCATTGTTATAAAGCACATGTAGCTCTGAGGACCAAACAGAAGTTGCCCATATGCTGCTCTAGGACAAGTTCTGCTGTTTAGTTCAAAATAGTGAAGGTTATAATTGTGATTGTGTAATCTGGTCCTAGATCAGCACTTACAGGGATCTTCTGTTGGTAACACTGTTGCCAACTATTTTGTATTGAATCTGCATTACCCAGAATCTCTGTTAAATTAACGGTACAAATTTTCTAAACCATGAGTTAGGATTAGTAAATTGTGTCTACAGATTGATTATTGAGGGTACAAACTGGTGAACTGACAGTACTAATTATTAGAAGGAATTTTTCAACCAAATCTAATAACGGGCTCTGTATTAAATAACCAGGTGAACAAGAGGGAAAAAGACATAATGAACAGGTATTCTTCACTCAACTCAAATAGCAAAACTAGCCATAAATGTTCAAATATGTGGGTAAAACAAAATGAAAAATTACTAGCCACACATGTAACTAGTAATTCATGTTCATCTACAAATATGTAGGTAAAACAAAATGAAAAAGTGTTTTTAAGTAGAGTATCCTTTACATTGACATTTATTCATTCAGTACATGCTCTTATCCAGAGCAACTGACAAAAGGACATTCAAAAAGGTTAGGCTAAGAGCAGCGATAATATCAACCAATGGTGGGAGTCATTATATAATTTACAGCATTCTGCTCAGTGCCATAGAAGGTGCAAGAATGAGTTTGAGCATATAGTACTTTCATTTGAGGAAATACTCAGAATTGATTAGATTGAGGGATTAGCAGAAGCAAGATGCATTTTGAACAAAGGAGTTTTTAGCCTGCTGCAGAGGTCAGTCAGTGACTCAGCTGTCCTGACTGTTGTAGAGAGCTTGTTCCAGCACTAGGGGGCCAGAGTAAAGAAGAGTATCAAAGTATCAAAGACGAAAACAAGCCACCCATTTTTGTCTTTAAATACACTGGTTCAATCATTTTATTCTGCAAGTACAATGTAGATTTTGTGGGGATCTTAAAACATCTTCTTTAAATACAACTTTGAATAATTTTTATTCAAAAGGTACAATGTACATTTCAGTAGCAAATGATTGTACGGGATAACTTCTAAATCTAAATCTCCAGTTTTAACAAATGCACGTGTGCAGTAACCCAGCTATTACGATCCTTAGATCGTGTGCACATAATATGAGATATAATGTGTACGTAATAACTGTTTATTTACACCATTCTTTAAATGGTCATTAACAAACACTTTCATCTGGTTAGAGGTTTGGGCCATGGTGGGCCAAGTGGTCATGTTAAATGACCCTCAGGAGCTGGCTTGGACTCTGGGGTCCACCCCCTATTTTGCAATAAGCCCTTGGATATTTACCTCAGTGAGACAGGTCCTTGATTTAAGACCTCATCTGAAAGATGGCATTTCCTACAGCAGAGTCCCTGTCACTGAAATTATTAAATTAAATAATGAAGTGCATGTTTTAAGGACAAAAATGGAAAAAAAACACTATTAGCTGAACAAGGAGTATTCAGCTAAAATTGCCCAAAGTGTTCAAACAAACAAGTTTCTGTGATGGTTCTTAACAGAACAAAACATTTTTGTGGTGAGTATAAATTAGCTTCTCTGTCCTCACTTGTAGTCTTTGTCCACTGTGCTGGTGCAGACCTACCTGTTTTTTTCAGTAGTATAATTAACTTATGTGCTGTTTCTTTGCACAGCCGTTATCTACGACAATATACAGAGGTAACATTTAACATGCAATTCCTTTATACTCCTCCAAATTACTTACACCTGCAAATTAGTTTAAATTGTTATTGCTACTAGTAATATCGTTAACACCACTACTACTAGTAGTAGTAGTACTAATACTACTACTACTACTACTACTAATGATAATAATAATAATAATAATAATAATAATAATAATAATAATAATAATAATACATTGCATATTGATTTGTATGACTCTTTTTCTGTTAATAATACATAATCTAAATATGACCGTAAGAAGTCGGTGTACAAAGTATACCTCTATCCTTCTGCCCATCACTGAAACATTAGTACAGTACTACATACTCACCTTGTACACGTTGATCGGTATATCGATCACTATGTGCAGGAGGTCTCCCAGCGCAAGACTCGCGATGAGAATGTTGGGTCCGTTCCTCATGCATTTGTTTTTGTAGATTATTCTTAGCAGCGTCGAGTTTCCAATTATCCCAGTCACGAAAACAAGACAAGACACAACGGTGTTGATATATTTAAACGTGTCCCTGATCTCAGTAGGTCCCGAACACATGGGCGGGAGCGGTCTGGGTCGACCGGGTCTCATGAGGCGCGGAACGGAGAGATTTGACGTTGGTCCGTTCTTGACAATTGCAGATTTTTGAGTCGGAGTTGCAACTCCAGGGGAATCGTGAGACGCTGGGTTTTGATCATTCTTCTGACCACAGACAAAATTAAGAGGCTCCGTAACTACTATGACCAGCACAAAAAGTACAAAATGTGACTTTGCCATGGTGTGTCTTCAAACTTTTGTTATACGTGTATGTCTCAGTTGCCTGTAAAATAAAATAAACCGCAATCACAAATGCGTGCAAAATGTACTATACCACACCAGCGTAAAAGAATCTTTTTCAAGTGTAATTTAATATTTATAGGTCTTTAACTTTGTTAGAAGCGCACATTCGTATGAAATCAAATTATTTAATTTAAATACACAGACTTGTGTTCTAGATGGATAGCGGCTAAATGGAAATTGTTTTAAAATGACCTGGAATGATAAAACCATAGTTGCCTCGTTTCTCTTACTACACTCGAACTGAATTTGCCAAAACAATGAAAACAGACAAAAACAGGAAACTAAATATATCAATACAGAAATTACCTTAGTTACTATGCGACTGCAGGCGGACTTCTTGAAAGAAAGTTGCACCTCAAGTTCAGGGTGTCTTCAAAATTCGTCTCCTTTGCGCCTCCCTGCAGTTTGGTGTTCCCAAAATGCCATAATCACATTTGAATTTACTGAATTCCAAGTGATGTCACAACTAACTAGTTTTGCTTCAGTCCCGCAAATACTTCATTGCCACAGCCTTTCCCATACTAATAAACAGACACCACCGTTTGAGAGGAGACTTTGATATCTACACACACCCACACCAGATACACTAATGTGGGCATTCTCACATAGTCCGAGTCTTTTATGTCCGTAGCCCTACAAGCAATCACAGATACAGTGCGTTTCTCACAAACCCCTCCTTCAGTGCGTATCCTATAGGAGTGAACCGCAGGGCCAGAGAGGGCGTCTTCTCAGTCTTAGACTGTGGTTAAGTGAGTCAATCCCATAAATTCAGCTCCAATTAAACTTCCTTATGAGCAATTCGTTCAGTTCCTGATCACCTCTACTTCCCTACTTCCTTCTAGTGTAAGTGTTTCAGTACACCTGCCATTTGCCTCCATACAACTAATATTCCGTCCTATAGGAATCCACACAGATTGTTACAGGGTTACACAAGTCACACTGTTGCACTGTCACACAAGACAGTTACACTGTGTGGCTGTTAAACAGTATGTTGATTTTAAACATTAAGATTCATTTCGTTTTGACCTGTATAATTGTGTGATATTTTTGCATGTTGATTGTCTGTATTGGATGTGTTGAAAACCATGTTAATCTTGGATATAAAGACAGTTTAGAGTTTAAGTGAAAAAGGTGTGGATGATTCCAGTTCCAATGGAACATAATGAGTTTAATTACAAAAACACAAATGATAACATTCAAACTATAATTGAAACCATTTCTGTTACATTTGAATTTGGACTTAAACAATTGTGTGGTAATATTTATGCTTCTACAGCCGCAAGGTGGAGGACAAGACTTTATGAATGTAGGGGGTCCTGTCAACATAAAACAACAACAACACTTTTAACAGTTCATATTGGTAGGGTGGAGGGGTTATATGTCACCTTTAAAAGAATAAAAGATGACCACAGCAACAACAAAATGCTTAGCAAATAACAACTGGACCTAAGATCAAACTATGTTCTGTAATTATTACTTCACACTATCACAATCTTGGCTGATATCTGGCATTTTTGATGGTCCTGTGCCATGCACCTCAAACTGTGGAATTCCATCTTCTCCTGCTGTTGATTTCTTACCCCTAGGACCAAGGAATTCTAAGAAAGAGGTTGAAGATTTTCCAAAGGACCATCAGGACCAGATGTGTTGTTTGATTGATTACACCTTGGACTTTGAGAGCTTTGCATCTGCTCAGACTTCTTACGTAGATTAAGGATATTCAGTGCTCTTCACACAGAGCAGAGGTATAGTGTTCACAGTCTTACTGTGGCTGGCTAACAGATCTGGCAATGTCTCCTTTTACAGCTTAAATAACAGTGAAAATGTTCATGAAATGTGGATGTTTGCACAGCTGTGCTGCTGTGGTAGCATGGTGGGAAAAACAAAGGTACTTCTTCAAAAGCACAAGACGAGAAATATAAAAATCATGGCACAAAATCAATAGCAATTCATAATTATATGGTTAATCATATTTTACAGAGAGGGATAAGACAGTTGTGTTGTTATACAGTATGAGACAATCATAATATATTAGCTTTCAGCAAATGCCAGAAAGAGGATAGAAGATTGCAAATCAATCAGTATACTCTATATTATCATTTTCACCACTACTATGATGAAGGGGGTCAGTTTTAAGCAAGGACTTATTATTAAATACTCCAAATCTATGCTCTCTAAATAGCCTCTAACACAGAGGTTCAGCTTATTTACAGTGCAGATTCTCACCAGTAGTGTGCAACATTATAAAGTCATTATTTTATTCCTCTTGAGTATGGAGGCAGATGAGCCCAAGACAAGCGTTCTTCTTGCGCAAATATCAAGATGAAAGACAGCTGTGGTCTTAAAAATCCATATTTTCCAAATAACCCAAAAATGTCTTATGTCCAACTAGTGTGGGAACACAGCCTGATCTGCAGTGTAGGAGGTCATGACTTTGGGAAAAAGAAGCTCACGTTTGTCTGTATTTCCTTCCACTCCTCCTCTGAGTTTGCATCACATGCAATATCATGCTTTTGAGGAAAAAATAAGGCATCTCAATACATACACAGTACATACAAGCACACTCTCACACACAAGGAACTGTTCTCCCATCTTGTCATTCACAAGGGTGCAATTAAAATGCATTCCAGCTTTCTCAGTTTTTATAAATGCTGCTATTCACAAACACATGGAACAGTTACCACACAAGTAATGGATGTCAGAAGTTATCAAGATAACAGTTGGGTCTCATTGGAGCTGACGTGGGTGTTAACACTGCAAGAATTTTACAGTGACAGTTATACTTGATTGTATGTCAGAGCAACCTCAACTTACAGTATCTTCTGTAGTTAACGAGAATAGATACATATAATGTAGCATGCATGTAAAATGCATTTAAAGCTGTTTTAAGTAAGGCATGCTACCAAAAATGAAAAGCAGCCATATATATAGTCAAACATTTATCAGAGTTAGCACATCACATGGAGTTTAAATAGATAACAATGCTGCACAAGCAAAATGAAAGACTCAAGACAAGGAAGAGTGTCGCATCTGAATAAGAGCATGTGCAACACCTACATCTGAACTGAAATGCAAGCACAAACTAAGATGTGAATAACTTTTTTCTTGTGATATATCTTATGAGGGAATGAATATCATGCAATGACCACAGATGTTTGTATTCACCAGATAATAAGCATACACATACCAAATAAACTTATCCATGGAGCCATGCACCTCAATGAAAAATATGATCCCTCCCTCAAAGCAAGTTCTTAATTCCTCAGTCTATGAGGAAAAATCCCAAAACATGATTATGAAAACAAGAAAACAAGAAAAGTAATACATACAGCAAATCAATGTTCAAAAACCAGCAACAAAACACAATGAAAAAGGAATGTCCAGAAACAAACAAAAAGAATATCTTTGACTGAAATGTCCTTAGGCCATAGTGGGCAGTCCAGTGGCAGTCCAGAACCAAGATGTAGAAAATCAAGTTATCATCAGGAATCCATTAAAAATAAACCCTTACTTGACTAACGACATAACTGGGCTTTAAAATAAAAATTTTCCTAATTTTGATCCTTTCAGCTCACAGCTGCAGCAATCATTTCTCTTTGTTCTCCCTCCATTTTTCTGCCACACCCCTCTTCCTTCTCCATTATATCCTACATGAGCATTAGGTGTGGTTGAAAGAGTAATCTAGGCAGGTACACAGGGATGAGGTTGATTGAACCTGTACATTTTGCAGGTGAAGGTAAGCTGTATTTTTAACATTAACTGTTATATGTATCAGATCCTGACTGTTTCCAAACAAATGTGAAAATAATTATGTAGACTGCATGGTCAACTGTCTCAGCTGACATTACACTCAGTGCACTCTGTTGAGATAAGCTTCTTTGTAGTGCTTGTTTTTATTCTCTGTGTGATGATCATTGGGCTGGTGTTTGAGCTTTAGATATTTACTTTATACTAAATCTAATAAGGGAATACTTCTTGAGTTATAAATAGCTCAATGGTTTAAGAACAACATGTTCTGCAAAATCTACATAAAAACATGGTCCCAAGAGATACCATTCCACAGCAGAATTCTGGCCATGCACAAGCTGTCTCCACGGTTTTGCAGCTAATCACTGTTCCCAAGATCAACCGTTACAGATATTGTTGTTTCATTTTGTAATAAAACTGACTGATTTAATTTAATGTTATTCCTCTTCCTTAATTATCCTATGAGTAAACCATTAAAATTTTTATTACAGCAGGATTCGATATATTTTTCTTTATCTCTCCATCTTGGCATCTCCATGTGGGGTTCATATTCTTGATTACGGTTGTTAGACCTGCAGACTTAGACCCAGATGATATCTTACTGGGCTTCATGCAGGACTGCTGCCTGCAGTACTTCTGACCACTGACTAGTAAATCACTCTCACGTTTTGGAACCTGTGTTCTAGACTGCTCAAACATGCCATAAAATTTGAAAGATTACACCTGGATTAAGAGATATTGCTTTGCTTCCTGCACAGTAGTTTATGACCTTTTGTTGACAGTCAGACAGTCATTGGAAAATAAGATCTACAAGAGGGAAAGAGTCTCTCCAATTGTACTGGGCTCGTTAAGGCACACACACCACATGCACCCAGTTATTGGATCATTAAGATTTGCGTGCTGTTCTCACTCTCTTTGTCTCTTTGTACTCCTGGAAAAAACTTCTGCAATCAATCCATCCATTCCAACGTGGGTAACAGTCAAAACAAACTAACATTCAGCATCAATTGACTTGGATTACAATAGTATGGTCTCTATTCTGGCATGTTTATAATGTTTGATTATTCAGGATGTTTCCTGAATTTGTTTGGTATTCACTTTGGGTTCCATTAAAATTTCCCATTGTTATTGAGAATAAGCAAGGAGCTTCAGACTGAATAAAATTACTTGTGTCCACTGGGAGGATCACATGGGCACTTTGCAGTCAGCCAGTCTTTCTGTCTCTCTGTCTGTCTGTCTGCTGGCCTGCATATGAGTAAAAGCATTCATATCCTTTGTGTATCACCAGTATCTCCTTCTCAGCTTTTCAGATTCAGTTACAAGTGATATTGGACTTACTGAAATATGTATACTGAAATTATGCATTTACAGTTTTGGCTCAAATTTATTAATTTTACAAATGTATCCAGCTACCCATGTTAATGTTGTATTCACATTTAAGGAGAAATGTTGATATCTTACTGGGTGAAATAAAGTGAAATGCAACTTCGCTTTCACATTTTTCATATTAATATAATGGTACTCTTCGCAGTAGTTTGTATGAAGTGCATGCATGCGTTTGGTTTTAAAAATATGGACATACCAAGACACAAACATCCTAATGTATAGAACAAGAGTCAGTTCAGGGCTCCACAGCAGAGCTAATGCAATAAGAGTATGAGGATTAGCGCAATAGATTGGGTGAAATGGTGGAGGTTAAATAGTGCTGTGAGTCCATGAAAGCACTTGCTATAAATTGAAGATGCATAAATTCTGGAAGTGGAAAACCTGAGGGACCCTCTTCACTTCCTGTAGAAGACAGCTGCTGGCACTCAGCTGGAATGCACTTGTATTTTCAACTGCCCTTCCTGACTCTGCTTGCATAGACTGTAAGACTGAATAAACAATCCAAGGAAGAATGGAGCACACAAATAAAATATTCAATTACACACACACTCCAGCCGGGTCAGTGGGGCAGACATCTACCATGGCCACATATGTAAGCGGCATCATAGAAACCATGTGTTTGGAACTACACTCTATTTTTTTATATCGATCTTTGCTTATTTTAACGTCCTTGGTGGTTCCTTTACTTGTCCTGCTTTGTTGTGACCAATGGATTCCTCTCACCTCAAGTTTGCCTTTAACATCATTCTACAAAGATCGTAGCTGTTAAAACTGTGTCTGATATTAGAAAAGTGCCCCGGGCTAGCAGAATAATATGGGCCTTTTGTTCCTGTGTGACTTGTTGAGTTTAAAAGTCCAGCTTTGCTCAGAAATGTGGACCTTTGATCAGTAGCTGTCCTGCTGAGTTATGGCTGCACAGCAACCGCCCCCCTTCCCATTGCTATTCTGCTGCCCTTATTTAGCCCCTCATCCACTGGCCTCTGAATGGTGTCATGGTCTATTAAAGACTAATTTGACTTTATTCTCAACTGCCGGTGACAGGAGTCTAAACAGGAGACAAGGATACCCCCCCCCCCATACATCCCCATCAAACCATCACCCCTGGCCTTTCTGACACATCATTAGTAAAATCCCAACCTAACGAAGGGGTCTGCTGTGATCCTGAAACTTGTAAATCAGTAGTGTTCTTTCAGGACCATGTGGATAGATGTCTGAACAGCTTTTCCATTGTCTCTGCTCTGGAACAGAACATCCATTTTTTGTCTTACAGGTTTGAAAGACACTGTGTCCTGCCTCCACCCTCAGAGAAACAGATATTGCTGTGTCAGGACTTAAGCTGTAAGAATCAGTCCATTGGTGAAGTACCTGGGTGTGTTATGTTCACTGATCTGCTCTGTGTTTTTCCACCAATGTTCCTGTTTACACACTCATTAAACCTATGAACTGATAAAGTAATTGTGCACTATTTTTTTCAACAAAGTAAAATTTTGTTGGTTTGTCATGTATTTCCCATTTCCATTTGTGTTTAACATTGCTGTGAGATGACAAAATGCAGTACTTGTATTTTACCATAGCACAAACTGTAAATAAATTGAGATAGTAGATGAAGGTTAACATTGTTCAGAGCTGGTTAGATATTTCTAAAAGGTGGACTAATTGTAATTCTCTAATCCCAATCCAAGAGCACTCTCTTTACTTTTACACTTAGCTCTTAATCAATTCTTTGATGGAACCCAGCTTGTACTTTGTCTGGCCAACTATTGAAACTTGGTCATGCAGCACTTCAGATGTTGTGACTCTGTACAGTTTTAGCTTGTGTTGTACTCTCCCTTACTTGTAATTCACTTTGAATAAAAGTATCTGCCAAATGAATAAATGTAATGTAATGGAACCCCAAATCTAACATATATGTAAGTTGTAATGAAGAAGATCAAGGCATGTGATCTGTAATGCACTCACTTTCAAGATGCCTCCATTTTTCACACCAACACAAAGAACTGAAGCCTGTGATGCAGTTCATGGGCGCTGCTCTGAAACACACAAGTGTCGCCAGACAAAGTATATTTTTGCTCTTGAGATGAAGAGTGATTTACAGCGGTGGACTGCGAGAGGCATAATGAGCCAATTGATGGGAAATATGTTTAGCAGCATCGCTAGGCTATGCCCAGTCTCCCCTCTGGCGATGCACACAAAAGAAGTTAAGTTGTAAATGCTCTGACTGCTGTGTTAGTCAATTAATGTCTAGATCAAGCTGTGACAGCAACAATGAGGCCTCTCACAGGCCAGTGAGACACAGGATGTTGAGCTGAGTGGTTATGCCCTGGCTTTGTGCCCCAGACCTAATGCAGGTAACACAGATGAGCCTGTTCCAGAGTGACTGAGATAAATTACGTCCCTTTTGTCTGTCTTTAGCCTTAACTCATGTGTCATCAATTAGAATTCGCGGCTTTTTGCAGGGAGCTTTATATGGGGGACTTGACATGCTTGCTGTTCGTTTTGCACATGCCAACGGGTGCAAACTGGTTTGGGTTGGTGTCATAGCAGATAATCCAATAATGGCTGAATGTCAGGCAAAATAGAACACAAACCCCCTTTAGATCAGAAGAATCATAGCATTTATGTTCTGAGACAATATTTTCCAGTTCTGCAGTACTGTCTCTTATGAAACGTCAGTCACGGGTGTTCTGAATGTTAGTCTCAACAAGCTCAAAGTGCTGTGAATGAACAGATTGCAGCTGGTAAAGATTTCTTATATATCTGTCCCTTTTTCATCACCTCTCAATATTGTAGCAAACAGTTTCCAGGGGTCAATAACTTTTATTTTGATGACTGAGCACCTTTGGCTGCTGCTGCTGCTGCTCCTGGAAGTGTCTTTGCATTGCAGCATAGCAGTTCTCCAGTGTCCTCACTACACTGCACAGTGCTCCACAACCCAATACACCGGTCCATTATAATACATTTTTTACCATTTCTGTTTTTTATGCTTAATTGTGTCATTTGCCTTCCTTTTAAAATTTTGCCATCTAGTCTCTGCAGTCATTCCTACCTATCCATACATATCATACTAAATGGGCATGAATCTTAAAATCATGCTCCTCATCTTGAATTAGCATCCAAGATGCTACCTCATGCTTACCCTGAACACATTATGTTTTTGCCTGACATGTTTATGTAGGTTGCCCAATAAATTAATTAATAGACAAACTATTGCTTTTCTATCTGCTGCTGGAGGAGCTGCTCTGCACTGAAAGGAGCTGTGTTTTAAGTGGTTTTGATACTTCTGCTTGACTCATCTTGGCACCAGGCCAACCTACTGTCATATGTGGGTTCAGAGGAGGTCTGTTTGCTATGTAAATGTAATGAGGTAGAGTTTACCTACAGCTAAGGTGGGTCAGTGGAAACATGCCTATAGTCAATGACTCTCAGAGACTCTTTCAGCCCGGTTAGTTTGTTGTCAAGTTGGGTTTGCACAGAGAAGAACAGACTCCATGTCAGGTGGAAGGACATGTCTTTACACATATAACAGGATTGTACATCAGAAAATGTGGCTTTGTTAAGCTTAGTAGGTACCTCTCTGGTTTTCTTTATTGAGGGATTTTATTGTCATAAACTCTTCAGTGTCTACCAGTTTAACAGTTCTGCACTTTTTGTTGTATTCACCTTCAAATACTTCAGCCAGTGCTCACCCATTTCAGCACAATGTATTGTCTGATGAGTACAATGTTTTATTCAAAAACAAAATGGAAAAATTAAATGGAAAATATATCTCTGTGGAGACACCAGAGTCAAAATTAGGGTCTCATATAACCTTTTGGGGGTATTTTGATATGATTATGTAAATACCATGCACATCAACTATGTGACATGTAGACCATAATGTGCTGTACTCTGATATAGGTTCTACTATGGCTGGACTGGCATGAACTCTTAGGACTACAGAACTCCCTGACTATTGGACAAATAGCCATGTTTTTACAAAAGTATTAGTGAACAGATGTCACACCTACAAAATCACCAGAGTGACCTCCTTTAGGCTAGACCAGCGGATGGCAAGTTAAATAAAGTTGCCGACATGTGGCAGTAAAGACAGCACAGGGGCCTGGGAACACAGTAAGGCAGAGTCTGTCGTTGGAGCCATGTTTGAGCTCGTTTCTGTGGTTAATGTGTCAGACGGCTCCAAGCTAGGATAAATTTGTGTCATGATAATAAACACCTCGAGCTACAACCTACTTCAGTGAGATTCTGAGCTTTAGAGGTGGAGGTCTGCAATTGTTTCCATAATTCATATCCACAGTGTACACACTAGAGCTGAACTCAGGCACATTCCTCCACAGAAACACTAAACTCAGTTAGTTCTGGTTGAGAGCCCATATTTTAAGAAATATGTAGCAGCCTCTCCAGGAATCTCCCTCTCCTATTGCACTACTCAGTATGTAAGGTGCTCTTAACTTTTGTGATGTGAAGGGTTGCAGGGTTAGGCTTTTGGAATTACAACCAAAACATCCACTGAATTCTGTAGAATGTATTTTGAGTATTTCAAAACAGTACTCACGAGCTCATTGGACCAGACATGTGCCAATCACAACTTCAGCAAGTCTACTATTTACTACCAGCAAGAGAGTACCTTAAACAGTACCTCATTGCTCACTGACATGGTAGTATAACTGTCTGCAGGTTTAAAATGTTGATGAGGTAGCTGTATATTTTGTTTCATTTTATGTTCCATCTACTTTGAATGTCAAGATTCTTCTCTCTCCTTTTTCACACTCCTTGCTTTCCTTTGGCCTACATTTAACTGCCTTTTGTTGCATTTGCTGCAGTAGCACATGGATTCTGGGCTGTGTGTTTGCTGCTGGTTAATTGTGTCCAAGTGATTCTTCCTTGTTTTTTGTGGAGAGGAGGTGGTCCTGAACAGATATTCTATTCAGTGTGTTTAACACTGAAAATTCTGTTTCTCACTGTTGAGTCTAAGAGTTCTTATTTGCTGTCTTGTTATGACCACACATATAGAGGCATTTAATAAAAGCAGAACATCCATAGCTAGCCCATATGAGTGAGCCTGGTCTCCTTTGGCCCATGGACCATGTGCAGGAGTGTGGCCTCTTCACTTTCAGGGTGATTTGTTTTTAAGCAAAGGTTTCTTCTAAATGCCTGATTTCCTAACCACAAAATCCATTTCCAAATTAATAAGGGCACTCATTCATTTTTCACTCCAGTCATGAAGTGACTGTTTTGAAAGAGAGGGACATGGTTCCCTTTTTTAGGTATGAAGGGTTACACAAATTGCATAAAGACTCACAATATGAGAATTAAAACTGTAAAACAAAGAAATTATTTGGAGGAGATACATTAAATCTGAGAAAACCTTAACCTCATATAAAACAAGTGTTCGATTTTTTTTTCAATATTTAGTTTTCTTTGTAAGTGTTTTTACTGGAGTTCTAGAACTCTCATTCTCACTTTAATCAAGCACTGGAGAAATGGATATTTTTCAATAATATTTTGAGTGCAAACACATTGTATGCTGTTGAAGGGATATTGGATTTTTGTATGAATTGGCATTGTTTGGTAACACTATATCAACCAAGGCATACTAACGTGAATGCCAATGTGACAAATGATTTTTTAATATATTATATATTTATCTCAAAGTATGATTATAATCTTCTTTGATCCTACATGCCCACCGGTCCCCTGCCATGTCTTTAGTACTATATCCAAGTGCTTATCAAAGCACAATGAGACATACAATCAGAGATAATATTCAGTACTCATCCTCTCCAATTGTTAAGATTATGATTATGATTACCTCAAGTCATGAGCACTTGTACAGCTAATTGCCATCCAATTTCCAGATGTAGTATTCACAGACAAACAATACAGTGGACATATTGCCTATAAAAATATCATAGGTTGACATTTTTGCTGATCCATTCTTATAATTAAAAACACTTGCAGTCACTGAAAACCTCCACATTTTGTATCGCTATCATTCAATGAATATACATGAATGAATTGTGGTAAAGTTCTTCTTAAAGTGCCTTCTTAACAGTGTGTTATAACAGCTAAAAAATACACAGCAAAATAACAGAAATTCTACAACAACAGAAGAAAACAAATCCCTCAAATTAGATTCCCTAATAAGAAATTAAAAAGAGATTTTCTCATTGGTTCCCTAAAACCCAATGACAACTAGCATACAAGCAAAAATCAGACCAGTTAGCTCTCATAAATGTAGAAGGTTTCATAAGAGACTCACAGCCATGAACTGGTTTTCCAGAATCCTTGTTTACAAGAAAGTCTTGGCAGAGCTGTTCGGACAAAACACTACCACAACATTCCTGGGATTTTGCATTCACTTATGGCTTTGAAATCCTGGAACGCATTTTGGCAACGTGGCCTTTAACATTTTGTTTGTGCGATGACAACAATTAAACAGCGTGTGGTGAGGGATGGTCAATTTTGGGAAGAGAAACTAGGCAGTGTTACAGCATATTCTACAATGAACTTCTGCCCTGCTGTGCTGGTGTGAGACCAACTATGCAAGCATGATAGCAGGACAGTGCGCAGAAAGCCAGCTTCATCCCTGGATTCAATCAAACCTGCCAAGTCATCTCAAGGGAAAAAAAGATAAATCCAGCACTGATTTCCAATAAACAACAAAATGGAAAATGTTTGGCCCATTAGCACCATTAATTATGAAATAATGAAAAAGTAGTTTTCGATCCCAAATCTACAGATAGAAACTGACAAAAACAAAAAAACACAAATTATGAATTGTTTTTATGCTCTCCCCCTAAGTTTTGGTATTGCCTTTTGTACATTCACGTTGCATTCCTGCAGGAACGCTGAAGTGTGATGAATGCAGTCCTCCATTACACCGGCATGCAGCCAGTGACTGCTTTTCGCAGCACACCGCCCACAGCGAACCACAGGAGAGTGAAGAGCAGAGGACAGGCACAGCTCTCACCAATGCCAAGTGACCAACTCATGGGCACCCAATGAGTCCCTAATGAGTGCTAATGAGTGGAGCAAATGAGGGACCGTGGTTGACATAACCCACCCTATCCCCAACAGAGCAAAGCCAATCACATTCCATTGTGGCAGACTCCTCGTCTTTGCAGTGTTTTGGGGTGTTAGATTCAACCTGCTCACAGAACAGGACCTTTCACTGACTGAGTCTCTTAGTTTTGTTAACACCATGACTATAATCTGGTCTCATTATCATCTTCTTGTACATTTAATAAACCTTACAAACAATGTGATGCTTGGTGAAGTTTAAGTCACTCTTTCAGCTTTGTGTTTTACATGGCACAGTGCTACCGGGCCAGCTGGAACCGTAACTGTTTCAGCAGGGTAACACTCTGTTTATAACCTCATATGTCTTCAGTGACCCAATTCAGCTCCCATTCAGCCAGAAGGAAAAGAGATCCTTGTTCTCTCTGAATTCTCTTTTTTCATTAGATGCATGCATCACCACTCAGCATGCATTCACTTTTCATTCCAGCCTTGACTCACTGCTATACAGTCCTCTATTTCTCAATTTCCCTCTTCTTTTGAAAAGAAAGACACAGAGACATTCTTATGATTTAACATCCTGCATCTGTGGAAGGAAACAGGCTTGCCTTCAGCTTGGAGTTCAAAACTGAAACGTTTCAAATTTAAAAGGATAGGGTGAGATATTATTATTATTATTATTATTATTGTAAAAGTACTTCTTCTTGTGCGGTACATATTGCATGGAAACCCCTCATCTCTTACTATAATTACACATGTACCTACATTATACTTACAGAGTACTTGTGCAATTTTATGAATAAAAGATTACTGTAATGTGGCAGCAGTATAACATAGGGGGTAAGGACCAGGACTTGTGACTGAAAGGTTGCCAGTATGATTCCCCACTGGAGCATTGCTGCTGTTTCCATTGGGCAAGGTACTTAATCCACAACTGACTTAGGAAACATCCAGCTCTATAAATAGATAACGTTGTAAAAAAAACTGTAATCAATATAAGTTGCTCTGGATAAGATCATTGGCTAAATACAAATAATGCAATTGTGATATTGTTCTATTTCACAGTACCTGAACATGAGAACATAATGGCAAGAACAAGTTATTTAGCCCATATTTTCACTGATATCGAGAGAGAACTTATCGCAGTGTCAAGCTTAGTGCTTTAAAATCCAGGAGTCTCTGACTCCACACAGTGGAACACTGCAGAACACCTAAGGACACCACAGTACCCCGAGGAACAGTGCAGACAGAGGCCAACTTCAAACTGCCAGTTTGGATTCACAGGCTTCTGTTTCCTAATCCTTTGTGAGTATCAGCGCTTAATCTTGGGTGATTGCCCTGTTTGTGGGTCCTCTCTGAAGGGGCTTTTACCTTTTTTGCACTATTTGGTATAAGCAAAATGTATGGACCTCCAGGCAATCCACAGCAAAGCATTTATCAAGTGGTGCCATGTCAGATGTAATCTGTTAATCACATTATGAAATAAAAAAGTACCGTAATGTCAAGTAGTATATATCCCTGAGGCTAAACTGACTGTCTGTAAGATTGTAATGCAATACATTTTTATCTTTCTTGTTTTTTCTGTTTTTGCTTGAGTTTGTGTTTTACAGAAACTATACAGTCCTAGGATGGAAACAATGACCATTTTGTAACATTTTGTTTTTAATTGAAGTTATTTCTATAACTGTATGCTAAATATAAGCATATAGAGTGTAGTTGCAGAGGCCATGTAGTAATTTAATGGCTAATCTGAACAGTACAGTGACCTTCCAATTATTTAAACTGAAATTAAGTAATATACAGTGACCAACATGACCTACAGATTCAGTGTAAACTATATTTTTCTGCATTATTCTACCTATGGAAATATGAAAAATTTGTGAAGGTTTTGTTGAGGTATAGTATTTACCAGAAGGTTGGTTTTAGATTACAGATTACATTACCTACAGAAAAACTATTTATTCACAACTGTGTATGGCAGATTTGTACTGTTTGTGCTGCTGGCTGCTTTAAATCAATTATCATACATAGTTTGAGGGAATACCACACCCAGAAAATGGTGGTTCCAAGAATTAATCCTCAGAAGGGAAAATACCATTGAGGTTAAATTATGTTATTCAATAAAAACCAAAATCCAGTTACCATGGAGAGTCTAAGAGCTTTAAATACACACTTGTCTCCTCTGATCTTTTCTGTTGGGCTCAACCACTGAAATCTAATAATTACACAGACCTCATAATTTTATTTGAATTCAATGACTAAGTATATGTAATCATACAAAACATCTGTTGTGACCAGCTGCCCATCTCCAAAATGAATCCCTCCTAAGTGGACTCTGAGTGATCTATGTGACACAAGTTGCATGCCCTTTTCATACAAATATAATATATTGAGAATATTATTCTGAGAATATATTACTATTAATTATTATTATTTTGTGCTCATTAAACATGTAAATAATTGCAGTTTGGGTGATTGCAATGGATTTCTGCTTCTCATTGATGTATTTTAAATGTATTTTCAAAATAGTCCTGGGCTGAAAAACATATTTCTCATTATATTCCAATATATTTATTTTTGTATGGGTTCCAAGGGCAATGTGGTGGCAGTGTGTCCAGTAGCATCTGTGTCAGTAAATGTAAGCTCTGACTCAGGTGGTGATGGGATCAGAGGAAGGACAACCACTATTTCTGAGAGATGCTGAAACCAGTTTATACCTGAACTACAGTAATACTTCACTTTAGAGGTATAATACCACCCCTACAGGGCTACAGTAATACCCATTATAGAACTACAGTAACACCTGTACTAACATAAAACACTGCCTTACTACAGAACCAAAATACCACCCCTCGGGACCACAAAAACCACCCCTATAAAGAGCCCTATACAAAACCTACATGGCACTAAAGGGTTAAGAACTGTACTTTGAAACAGACACCCCTTTGTCCTGAGCAACTGTGAACAAACTTAACTTGAGTAAACCTTCCTTATAATGTGATTCAGTTTTCATTTACATCAGACTACACAAGGAGCTGTGCAAAAAAAAAAAAACACTCTCACACGTCAACAGCAGTGTCCCAACTTATCACGCCGATGTGTAAACAGCAGTGTTAAAACTCTGCAAAACATCTCATGGATAAAGCAAACAAGGAAACATCTCTCCACTGTGTTCCTCCATACACAGTCTTCACTGCTGTGCTTACAGAGGGAAGCAGTGGTCACATCTTTATTCTTTCCAAATACCACTGATTCAGTTAGCATTTCTTGGCTGTTTTGAGGTGACTGCCTAGCGGGATTTAAGTATGGGTGCTGCCAAGTAACATCGAAATTTCATGCATCACAAGATGGAATTTTCCGGAAGAAGCTATACTATGAGATAAATACTGTGGAGGCTAAAGTGGCTGTTTTCAAATGTAGACAGGGCCCCATAGGCCAGGTTTGATGCCAACTGTGTCATCAGCCGTCAATGACCAGGAGCCTACAGAAGCACAGCAAACTGCCGGGGGTAGGGGTGGGAATGTTGACATTTTCCCTCATGTCTTTACTGCAGCGCCCTCTAATGGCTAGTGAGGCACATGTAGAGCCCCTCAGTGATGTGAGTGGGTATGTGCCCATCAGCATGTGTCCAGCTGTGAGACTTACAGTGTGAGCAGCTGCTGTTGAGTGTATCAGAGGATGAAAAAGCATCAAAAATAAGTATTCTTAGACATATTTAGGAACACACACACACACACACAGAGGAATTTGTAGTTGCAGACTAATTCGTACAGCTGATTTCCTCTTTTGAATCCTGTGGTATATTCAACTCAAGAGATGGAAACTCACCCTGGGTCCATTTTAGGCCTCTGGAAAATGACATTATATTGCCAAGTTTTAAACAGATATGCATGAAAGAGTGCCGTTTTGGCTCCTTACATGTGAAGGAGACATATGAACCATGGCTTTTTATGGATGAAAGAGGTGAGCCAACACCTCACCCTGCCTGATAACACTGCTGGTGCACATGCCGATCACAGTTCTTACAGTTCTTACTTACAGAAAATTAGATGTTGTATAAAATGCAACACTTCTGCAGTCATTTAATGCTGCACATTCATGCATCCACTCTAATGTCCCCTCCACCCATGTGGGTGACTTGGAGGTGTGTCTGGACATTTCTGTGTTCAGAGTCTCAGTCAGTACTCACTGCTGCATGTGGTCAGCCAGGTGCTGTAGTGGTTACTTGGCAAGGGATAAAAAATTTGTAGAGTAATGCTGTTGTGCCAAGGCACTCAACCTTATTTTAATATCCAGCAACAAAGCTGGAAAATGAGTAGCATATAGCTTGTGTAAGCAGCACTGACTAGATACAGAGATAAATAATGAGATGTGTCTTTGATCTGGATCTGGATCTGAATCCGAATCTCCTCTAAGGGAGGAGCAGGCAGAGCTATCCTTTGCTCATCTGAGTCTTGGTTCTCCGGCCACATGTGGTCAGGGCCGCAGGTCCAAAAGAACTGCCAGAGTGACAGCACGGACAGACCCACTCTGCTGCACTGGAACCACACCTAGACTCCCCTGCCCAACCTGCACAATCAGGGGCTGGATTTATTCTACATTCATCACAAACTTGCAAATATGACTGAAACAAAGTGAGTAACACACCACACAGACAAACATGAAGACAGGAAAAGTTTTATTTAATCCTCATCTGAATCTCAGTAGATAAATAGCTTACTGTTATATACAATGTTATACATAGGTTGTTTAAGAAAATGTTATATTTAAAATTTGATATAAACCATGTTCTCAATTTTAGGAAGAACTACTGAATTCAGATATGTCCACAAAATTTCCTTAAGGTTCATCAATCAGCCTTTTTGTGGAGAGACCCACTCAATGAATCTACAGTGCAAAACTATGATTCAAAAAACAGAAAAATCACAACCGTTGCCTGCTTATGAAGAGGTTTTCAAGCATCCTGAATAAATATGTAATAAATGCTCTGTGAGTTATTCCCATAGATCAGTTCTATAGTCGCTATTAACATAGAGAGAAGGCAAATGGTAGTGACAAGACAGTAAGGCTTCACCAACCCACCAACCCAAAATGGGTTAGCTGTTTTAACCAATCAGAATTATGCTGTGGAAAACAGTCCTCTGATTGGTTCAAACAAGTCAGCCATTGACAGCACAGGCGCTCCACCCATTAAAGGGCTGATGAAGCCTCCTCACTCTTTCACCACTTGTGAGAATATGAAGGTTGAGTTAGACAGAGTTTTCCATCAATGCTTCTATGTAAAGTCTTTGGGAGGGGACTGTATTTACCTGAGAGTGGCGGGAGAAGCTGTATTACAATTAACATGGTAGAGTGCAGCATCAGGCAACATGCAGCACCGTGAGACTGAGGGCCACAGTCATGGTTAAATTTGGTATCACTGAAATGTGGATAAAGGAAGAGAGAACAGCCTGAATCCTCAGCACTTGGCCTCATTCAAACATTCCAGAAACTTCCCACTTCCACACTGTAACTCACTCCCACATTAAGCCAGACCATGCAGGCACACTTCACCTAAACCGTAAACTGATTAACTTTAGTTAGAATGTTTTAAATCTCTCAAACTGCAGATTATGATAGGGCTGATGTCTATCGCTCCAAGAGGAACACCTTCTCAAAGGTGTCTCAACCTGAGGCTTCATTGTTTTCAGACTATTTAAAATAAAACTTCATATTCACTATCTGTTCTTGTTTGGTCTACTTCTATAAATCAACTCAACCATAATCCACTGTCAACTTATAAATATATACTTATTCACACTAAGAAGGAGCTCAGAGCACTTTTATCACAGCTGAGTGGATGTCAACATTTCAAAGACATGGTCAGAAAAACCCTTTTGCAAAACGCAAATTTGGAACAACTTTTCTATTAATACAGACCCGTAATAATAACACAGATCCATAATAAAGATGCAGCTGCAATTTTATGTTGGGTAACATTCTTGTTTAGTCTTTTATTTGCGAGCAGTTGCCTTTACAGCCTTTGGCTACGTATAAAGTCAAGGGAAAAAACCTTATGATTATATTAATGCATTAGTCACTGTGTGTTGAGTTTTTTGCATAGGTTAAGTGAATACAGACACCAATGCAATGTGCCAAGTTTGCCACCAAGTTAAGTAAACATGTCCCCCTCCCAATATGAGTTGTATATTATATTTCTATATATTATCACCAAATAATACAATTATTATATTAACAGCATATAAATAAATCAGATTTCATCCTGGCAGAGACAGAAAACTAGTGATGCCATCTCCTCATGTAACACACCTGGGTTTACAGAGATACCGCAGTAATGACACACACAGAAACAAAGAAAAGGTCTTACAGACAGAACATGGTATCTTCCCTTGGAAACACCATCCATCTGACCTTCACTGAAAGTAAGGAAACACTCAACTGACAAAGGAAACGCTGCTCTTTATGGATGTCTCTCATTTAGTCCTGCAACCAAGAAGTTTGAACCAGATTCCATCTCTGCCTCAGACACATCTTTGGTGGAGGAAAGAAAAAAAAAAAACCCTCATCTCATGGTTCACTGCCTTCAACTTAATGTAATAGTAATGTTGCCATTTTGATTCAATAACCACGTCCTCTTAAATTTGGAGAGCAACACTTCATTTTGTAAAAAAAAAAAAAAAACATATCTTAATGTACAAAATATTTATATAAAAGGACAAGACAAATGGAAAAGCAACACCGAAATCTAAAAAGGACACACAAAATCATGAAAAAACAGTCGGAAGAGATATTTTACTAAATTCAAAGTAAAAAAAGAAAAGAGTGGGAAGTAAACGGTGCCCAAAGCACTTCACAATGGGAAGCCTTGAGACCTGCAGTGCACAGTACCCCCACCCACACCCAAACCGTAACCAGCTACATCCACTCAAACTGCAATGTTGACCGAGGGCTTGAAGCTTGAAGCTTTTTTGACCACTGTGTTGGCATGCCTGCTCTGGGGTATGTGGGTGTTCTCGTCTGGGCTTTAACTAAATCAGATTCACCACTGGCATGCTTATAATTTGCTTGGTGGGCAATTCTGGATATCAAAACTGGTAAACCACATCATTATGGCAAAATGAAGCTGATGTTTTTAGAGAATATATGTTTTTAGAGCTATATGAATCTGATTCATTGAAATATAACCTGATACATCTCTGATTAATATCCCAAAACCCACTGCGCCGGGTTTCAATGTTAACTACATGTGCCATTTACACAGCTAAATCACATGCCAATGAACCCCCCCCCCATCATTACTGTCAGAATTCGACCAACATGAGGCACAGGGTGTCTGGCCACCACACTGGGTGACATCGCATTCACCCTCCCCCTCTCACCCCAAATATACAAACAGGCCCATGTATTCACAGAAAGGCAGATCATGGAAACTTCAGATCTAAGGTGTGTATAAACACGCCGGCTCCATTGATTGGTCATCTGTATATGTGCAACCCCAGCCCTCTTATTCCTTCATTGTCATTATGGCAGACTCATGTCTGCTGGTGGCTCTTTCCCTCCACTGTGTGGATCTTTTCCACCCCTTTCGTAGAGTGTCTCCGCCCTCACCGGCGACGGTCGCTCAGTCCCCTCTCTTCTAGCATCTCTACAGCTTCTGAGCCAAGGGCAAGCGTAGCCCCTCCCTCAGCCACGGCCAAGCTTAGCCCCTCCCCCACACCTGTGGTCTCAGCAGTCTTAAGGACCAAGCAGTCTTCTGTGGCCCCACCCCCAAGGAGGCCCCTCCTCCTGGGCCATTAGGAGCTACTTATTCACAGACAGCAGCAAGTTGATCTGGGAAGGAAATAATATAATGAGAAAGATGGTGTATTGCTCCAAAAATAAATTTGTACCATTATGATCCTGGTGTCCAATCAATTTACATAGAGTGGTCTATATAATCTGTGTTTCTTAAACTTCCAATATAAACAGCTTTTTTCCCTCCAGTTGATGGAGCAGGAGATTTCCATAATTAGCATGGATATTAAAAAAAAACAAAAAAAAACAACAACAACAATCAGATCCCTTGACCACACGCTTTCTCAGGCACATATGCTGGTATCATATGAGGGTACCTGCTCTACAGAGATAGTCATGGGGTGTGGTTATCTGTTCCTCAGAGGGACAGATGAACTAGACAGTTACCTGCTCCATTGAAGGACAGGCTATGATCTGCAGGTCCTCCCCACTGAACTCCTCCTGCAGCAGTGTGTGCAGTCTCTGGAAGACCTGCTGGATGTTATTCTATGACAGCGGAGAAACAATGGTGAGAAAGACAAGACACAGTGAGAAACAATCCACATATGTCCTCCATTTACCCCTCCTCTCCATGGTAGCTTAGACATTCAGAAGTATGTAGGCATGATGTTTCGTGACGTAGAAATGCATGGTTCTTGTATCACATGAAAAGGTGAGAATTTCATGCGTTTGCTCCTAGGATTGAATAACAAATCTGCTAAGGTGTCCATTTCACGATCTAAGATTTCAAACTCTTCAGTGTCACTCCCACCTCTGCCAGTCTCCATGCCATTAATCCTTTTTTCTTAGCTTTCTGCACACTATTACAGTCAATCTAAAAACTGAATCTCCAAACTTGTTTCTAAAACCCCCCTTCCCCCAAAAATATATTTTTGAGAAAATCATCATCAGCTGTTTATAGAAAAGATTTCTGATCTCACCAACACATCAACCAGGACTATGATGATGTTAGTTATGACCCACCCTGACAGGTTTGAAGAGTATAAACTCTGTGTCCCTATTGGCCAGGTACAGGGACATCCTCTGCAGGGTTCCAGGCAGTTTGGTCTTCATTACACGGTACGTGGACATCACCAAGTCATTGATCTTGGCTGCAGGAGAAACAGATGAGAATTGTGACCTTTCTGTTATACAAATGACTCCACTCTCAGTTTGTGCATAAATGTATATGAATGAGTGAGTGAGTGAGTAAGTGAGTGTTTGCATGTATGACAGTGCATGGTTTGAGTGAGTGTGTCTGAATGTGTGTGTGTATGTGTTGACAGATTTCTCTCTGACCTGGCTGAGCCCAAGGCTGCTGTGACAGGTTATAGGTCGGGCCTCCTTGAATGGCCATCGTCTTCAGCGCAGACACCTGAACCACAGCAGCAAAAGAAACACGCTAGCTTCAGCAAGAGAGACAGCGATGAGAGAAACACGAGCAAGGGCTGCCTTGCACAGAACGACTCTGGTCCAAATTAAATCTACATCAAACCGCTGCCCGCTCAGGGAAAAAAAAAAAGATTCAAAAATAAGCATTTGGCTCTGCTAAGCAAGGCCGGTGTTTGTGTTTATCAAACTAATATTTAATGTAATAAAGCAAAAAATGCAGGAAGCAGGGTAGGCAGAGCTCTCTCCACCCTCCCCCCTGGCATCCTTCCTTAGTTATTAATCATGAGATAAGTCCTTCCTTTCCCCGGCAGTGAGCTTAATGGAACAGAACATAAAGCATTCAGCGCTGTTATGCCTCCAGCCCTGTTTGGACGCTGCCCGTCTTCTCCAACCTTTGTCAGGAACTCCTCCAGGTTCCCCACAAACAGCCGGCTCTGCTGCTGGATGAACTGCTCGCAGCTGGACTTCAGGTGGCGATCCACATCCTTCTTAGAGTCGATGTAGTGCTCCTTTATCTCCGGTGTTCCCTGAGGAGGGGGAGGCCAAGAGTATGAGCACAAGCCAACCGGACCTCCACATAACCACAATGCAACAGCGCCCAGTGCAGTACATGAAAACCTCAATCAGGGTGTGGAAGGTTGTTTGCTACAAGCAGAACTGCTGGAGGACTTCCATGGATACTTCCGTGGGCTTTATCTGTGTTTTTGTGTTTTCCTAAGTGAACACTTGAATTGCATGTCCTTAACTGCATTGTCCCTAAAAAGGAGTACTGGGTAGATGTCATACTTGGATTTCATTTGTCTCCCACCCCACCAAATAAACCAAAGAAATTAGCCAACAACTAAATAATCTGCCTTTATGCTGGTGTTAAATCTGTCATGACAAATTTTACTGGGTTCATCAACACAAATCACTTTATCACAGATTGTTTATATGTAGACAAGACAGTCAGCTTGGTGCAAATCACACTGAAAATACACTTGCCCTTACTAAAGTCACAATTGTTTTATTTTGCTGGCTCATTATGAACACTTCTGAAGGGCAATTTTCCCAATTTACAATCGTACAAAGGCTTTGTTAACACTACCCACACACTGACAATGGTCACATTCAGCAGATGTGTGTGTCCGAAAGACAATGTAGAAAAGCTTTACCTCTAGCAGGAATTCCAGGATGGCATTATGACTGTTTAGCCTAAAGAAACTAGGAACCTTCTTGGGGTTCAGGATTTTGAAAGCCGCATCTAAAAAGAAAAAGGATCTTATTACTGAGCTGCTGTTGGTGCTCCCTAGTGTTCAACAATAATTTAAAAAAACACTTTCAGTGATTCAAACTTGAATCTTTCATTTCAAAAGCACTTCATAAAGTTAAGAGCTATAGTAGTATTGTTATTATTTAACATTACCTCTCGTTTTCTTCAGGTCCAGAGAGATCTCCTTGATGGCAAAGTCAGTGTGGAAGGGGGCGATCTGCTCACGCATGATCAGCAGGTGTTTGATCAGGAACAGCTGCCCGTCAATCTGAGTCTGCGCAGAGCAAACATTCAACAAACTGCAATCAGACCGTCTGCGCAAAGCAGGCATTCAACACGCTGCAATCAGACCGTCTGCGCAAAGCAGGCATTCAACACGCTGCAATCAGACCGTCTGCGCAAAGCAGGCATTCAACACGCTGCAATCAGACCGTCTGCGCAGAGCAGGCATTCAACACGCTGCAATCAGACCGTCTGCGCAAAGCAGGCATTCAACAAACTGCAATCAGACCGTCTGCGCAAAGCAGGCATTCAACACGCTGCAATCAGACCGTCTGCTCAAAGCAGGCATTCAACACGCTGCAATCAGACCGTCTGCGCAGAGCAGGCAATCAACACGCTGCAATCAGACCGTCTGCGCAGAGCAGGCATTCAACACGCTGCAATCAGACGGTCTGCGCAGAGCAGGCATTCAACACGCTGCAATCAGACCGTCTGCGCAGAGCAGGCATTCAACACGCTGCAATCAGACCGTCTGCAGACAGCAGGCATTCAACATGTAGCATTTCTGACTCCAGAGAACGCCCTGTTCTTTTGATAGGTGGAATCTTCAGTTACCACAGTGAATAAGGCCATTAGAGTAACTTCTCATTTGAGAGAAGGTACTTCTTACAGCACAATACCCCCATCACTGTGCTAGGGAACTGTTTTCCTTCTTGGTCCAAAGGGAAGGGTACCCCTACTGGTTTATCACCACCACCTCCAACTTGTTACTCTCACCCTAGAATACACACACACACCCTCTGATCTTGGAAAGGCCTCCTGACATCTGGTTGGAATAATATCCAAAGCCAGGCTGTTTCAATACCCTTATTATGCATAGAGCAGCCAGGTTAAAATTCACCATTTCAATGGTGAACTGTCAGCAACAAGAAGCTTCTAGAGCTGAACAAGGAAACTAAAGGATCTTGTTCTGAATTCTCAAACAGGAAAAGGAAAATTCAAATAGCCGAATCCAGTTAAATTTAAATAATTAACAAAGAATTTAAAGGCAGGTTTCACAGCAGCCATGTGTAAGAAAATCTGATATTGATATTTGATCATATAACAGCTCCAAGCGGGACCAAGTGCTAACCTTATTCTTGATGATGACATCAGTGGCTTTCAGTAAGGACTGGATGCAGGCAGACAGAGCCTCTTGGGATAAGCCTTGAAATACTGCCCTCTGGTGTAAGAATGCATAAATGAGATTGAGTCAGTAAGGGTTACAACGTCAGAAAAACAAGTTCGCTCTTCTGAAATATAAAAAATACCTGACTAGTACCACATCACATTACTTCACAACCAGTCCTCCAAGAATTCAAACCATGGCAATTCCATTAACTGATAATGCTTCAGTGAATCACACTCCCGTTGTTTCATGGACAAAAGTCTTGTGAATCATTATAATCATTATAATCATTACCACAGCTTTAATAAAATTCTAAATAATGAGCACTAGGAAAAAAGCACCCCTAGATGACGCTCTTTGGAACAGACTCACCTTTGCTCTTGAATTATGGCCATGTGATTTTAAAGGGCGCAAAGGCCAGAGCTGCTAAAAGCTGAGCTCCTGTCTCTATAGAATCTTTACTTTGTCTGCACAGGGAGAATATTGTACTCACATCGATGCACCTGTACAGTTTGGAAAGACACACCAGGGTGCGCCGCACGGTGGGGTACCACATGCCGTGCAGGTCCGCCGGAGAGATGGAGGCCAGAGGCCGAGACACCTCCAAACTTCCTGTGGGAGGAGCAAGAGGGGATGGTCTCAAGACAGTGTTTGTGTGTGCCTGTATACTGTATGCGTGTACATGTCCATATATTGTATGTGTATGTGTCTGTGCGCTGCATTTATGGACGTCGCTGTAAATTGTGTTTTGTGTGTGTAGGTGTGTATATACACCGAATGTGTGTTTGTGTCTCACTGTAATGTCCGGTAGTGAGTGAGTTCAGGTGCGCCCAGGTGTACCTGAGTTGACATTCTTCTTTGCCTGTGGCTCCTCCAGCTGCACGTCAGAGAAAGAGGAATCTGGAGACGCCAGTCGAAGTTGCTCCTCCTTCAGACTCTGGGCGATTTTCTGGCAGACAAAAAGACACAAAGATGCTAGAACAAAGACGCAAAGACATAAGGACAAATAAGCAAAGATGGGCTCACATGGACACATATACAGTGCCATGCAAAAGTTTGGGCATGGAAATAAAAAGTAATCTTGCTTAAAATGTTGAAAAGAATGTTTCATCTTTAACTTTATGCCTTTCGGAGATCAATTCATCTTCTACTCACTTAACTATTCACAGTAACAGAAATTTTGACCAGGGGTGCCCAAACTTTTGCATGGCACTGTACATGTGCATACACAGGTGCACCTTAACACATGTACACAAGTACACACATGCATACACATAGTGTTACTGCACACTACTACACACACACACACACACACACACACACACACACACACACACACACAGTGGGGAACTCACCTCCATCATCTCTAGCTTCTCAGGGTAGGCCAGGTCGCCGGGTGCAGGGTTGTAGCCGATGATGTCGGTCTGGATGTATATGTGTGTCCTGTACACCAGTCGCTCTTGAACATCCTCCAGCATCTGCTTCACGACCGCGTCAAATGCTCCCAGCTGTCCAGCTGCACAGACAAACACAACCACACTGCACAACTACAGCCTGAAAACAGACACACACTCCACCAGACAGTCCCACAGCCAGTGTTCTGAGACATTTCAGAGGGAGGTTAAACCATCCTGCTGGTTTTCAGTTTCCCAAAACCTACCAATCAAGTCTAATCAACTGATTTCAGCATAGCAATACAGGGCTTGATGAATAAATACCAACAAGAAAACAGCAGCCTGTGGAGCCCAGCTGGAGACCTTGATTTTAACACTTTGATTCATCAAGTCAGCCTTCAGGTAGTAGCATCTGAGATGTCACAGTTCTCCAGCACAGAGAGATAGAAGGGGCAGAGACGGTTACAAAGCAGCAGTAAGGGTCATCATAGATGTGGTTTCATAGGACAGGACAAAGATAGGGTGTATGGAGACAGGTGGGACCAGAGACAGGACCATGGGGCTGAGCTGAAGTACCGTTGTTGTGGACGTGTTCCCACAGGAGGGGACACAGACTGGGGTATGGGGCAGTATTAGGGCTTTGTCGTGGGCGTCATCCCCCAAGCTGGGGACAGAGATGGCACGTGGTACAGGGATAGAACGGAACTGAAACAGGGCAAAAGGAGAGAGCCGGGGTACCATTGTTGTGGACGTGGTCATCCAGCATCTCATTCTTCAGGATGCCACAGAGCTCAGACAGCGTCTCCAGGTGAATCACGTGGATGATGAGGGGGCGGAGCACATCATAGAGAGAGAGACACAGCTTTTCCAGCAGCTCACTGTGAGGGACACACCCACAGGTTCCATGTCATCCAACCGTGGCCACAGAATCACAACATCACCCAATGCAAGAAAGAGAGTCTCACCCACAGTCAGCATCATCCAGTCACAACCAGTCAGACAATAATCCCCTCACAACCGCAATCACTATCAAAACAACCACATCTACAGCATCAGCATCAAATTACTTAGCTCAAGGCAAGAAGAAGAGTGCCTTCTACAGTCCATCAGTGTGTGCTAAACACGGGCTAATTCAATTTAGCCAAAAAAAGTAGCATCCCTTACAGGTGCACATACTCTAATGGTACACATCTTGAATGGGTGCTTTTATTTCCTCATGACACATGGTCATCATTACAGTGCGTGGCTCCTTAAGTGGCTCAAGAGTGAATCCTCATCTGGAATAGTACACAATGGTATTCTCCACTACATACCATAGACACATTGATGGAGGACCCAATTTTTTTTAATCTGATTAGGATAATGCCATACACAAATTTCTGATCATTTTTCCTGCTTCTACCTACAAAAATAAGCAATAACACCATGCTACAGCCTTACCTACTAGCTCTAAAGTTATAACACTTAACATGCTATACTTACTCTAATCTGGGGGTGGGTTTGGAGAAGAACTCGTTGTAGAGCTGGTGTTCATCCTGGCACACATGAACCATGAATGCACAGCCACTGCGAACCTGTGGATATATATAAGCATATACATAGATCAGTGTGTGCACACACAAGATTACACACAGTGGCATATACATACCAGTGACCAAACACACACACACACACACACACACACACACACACACACACACACATCATGTATACATGGGCACAGACACATATAAACATAAACAGTCTTTAGAAAGGTGCTGGGGCTAACTGTACAGAATTGCCCATAATTTACAGATTTGACCCCCATGTGTTCACATGTGTTCACTGTTTAGGTTGCCAGTTGAGGGTTGCCAGGTAAGCAGAGTGCAGGATGTTCAGGTTCTCAGTGGAGGGTTGCCAGGTGAGTAGGGACAGTGCACTCACCAGTGCACAGTGGTCCTTGTTGTTTTGGCTGGTCAGGTCCGTGATGGTGGAGGTGATGCTGGGGCTGAGCAGCTGCTCCCGCTGGTCCAGGTAGCACTGATGGATCTCCCCCAGCAACTGCTGGTATCTGCAGCACAGCAGGGAGGAACAGACTCACACACAGCTAACCAGTACACTGCAATAAGACTACCACTCTAAGTGGCATTAAACCACAGGAAAAACAGCTATGTACGCTTAGAACTGCCATAGTAGCACAGTATAACATACAAAACTGGATTGACTCCACAGGATAATGTCTCATGGTCTGAATACATTTATAAAGATATAATACAACATACATGCTATAGTCTAACCTTGCATCATTTTCATACATTAATACCTGAAATAATAATGCATATATACATGAGAAGCAATGACAGTGTAAACAGAAGACCACAGTGACAAAAGACAGAGTACATTTCCACTGATGCATGTACTTACTCTGGTATCTTCTCTGATCTTTGCTCAATTTGTTCTATCAATGTCTGAAAAAGACACAACCATGTTACAGAGAAGAAGCAACAGGAGCATGTCTGCAACCCAACAGATCCTGTGGGGTTACAACATATTTTACATCTGCATTTGGTAACTGCAGCAAGCCCACGGCTGATTTAACAGCTCTGCTCCTTCCCACTACACCTCACTGCTGCCCAACACATCCTTAATCCAACTCTAAACACCAACATTAAATATTACCCAAACCAGCACCGTACCCTTTAGGCAACATCACAAGAGTATACACTGCCCAAACACAGTGCTAGTCAGCACAGCAATTGTGTAGTTACTGTGTATCATAAATGTTATTACTCTGTTTTACAATCAGTTTGATTACAGTAATTTCTGCCTGCCTCAGTATGATCACAGTTATGATCACAGGGGAGATGCTACAACAGCTCTATATCGAAATATCAGATCTGAACTGAATCAGCCTCCTTCACATTCCCCAAACACAGCAGATACCCGGTTCCACTCAGGTCAGCAGAATGTGATGCATAGGTTTCTGGAGTGAGAAAGCAATGAGTTTTACAGAGAAGCAATACATTTTTTTCCTGCAAAAGGACATCTGTTACTGGAAAAGTGTGTAATGTGCTGTGTCTCATGTAAATAAACAATTATTCTATTTACATGAGGTGTAAAATATGCAGAATCATGGGTCTTTCTGTGGTGCATATATAGCTGAAGCTCTCCAAATACTGCACCAATACCCTCGACAGGAAAATTCAATTCAGTACTCCTACAAAGGACATAGAGGGACTGAAATGGACGCCACAGTGGCTCTTACTCTGACTTTGGGTGCAGCAGCTCTGAATTTGACATAATAGAGTGTAAAAGCGTTGTCTGCATTCGCCATGCCCAGCGGGTCCTGAGAGAAAGAGAGAATTTGGAATTAAACAGCATGAATCAGTTTCCTGTTAATCCAGTGCCGGTCACAAAACTCTGAATGGAGTAACCATTCATCAACACATTGATTTCAATTCTTACAGTGAAAACAGCTATTTTGTTTGCTTTCATTCACATGAAAAATGGTTTTTAACCTGCATGGATGTATTTCAGGTAAATGAATGTGTGCCTGAGATGAATAATTATATTTAACTTGCCAAGCTTTGCACAATGTTTTGTGTACTGCATTTTTGTGCTAGCATCATGCCCCACATCTTGACTAGATATGCATACTGAGTCACTGATCTGTTCTTTACTCAAATGTAATAAATGCACACACCCTTTTAGTGAGCTGGCTGGTTAGATTCTGCAGTGTGTTCACAGTGTGGGTCTTCATCAGGTGCATGGCTTTGGAGAGACACTGTTTAAACTTGGTCAGGTAAACTGGGTAGTCCTTGAAGTTTGGCTGGAAGAAAGAATGAGAAAACGTATCAATAAACCAGTCTGACTTACTACCACAAGAAACACAGCTGTGCTTGCATGCTGTACTAAACTGCTTTTAAATGATCCACTACACATCAAACCTTGATATTATATTTTAATATGTTACACAGACTTTATTAGGTGTTTCAGCTCCACTTGCAGTGCTGAAATGAGGGGTAGCACACTTTGGAATATTCAGCTCAACAACATTTCCACAAAATGCCAAAAACTTCAACCATAAAAAGGAGTACACTGCAAAGTGGACTTACATGTGAGGAGACATATTCTATACAGTCATCCAGCTTGGACAGCATGGGTATAAAACCATCACTGTTTACAGACAGAGTTGGGGAGTTCAGTTTCTGAAAAAAAGAAAAACAGAAAGCTTCAGATACCCAATCAGCTTTAAGTACAAATCGACATTATACAGGCAACACACCGGGAACAACTATCCAATAAAATGGAGTTTGTAAATGATATAGTGAACAATGAATGGAAACAGCACTGCAGTTTCAACAATTCCGGAGAGAATGGGCATTTTGTTCTCATCTGAAGATCCACAGGCACTCCACATGTAACACTTTACATGTACAATACCTGTTGCAGTAACAAATTTGGTAAGAGGAACTGCCAACCATTACACATTAACTACAATGCATTTGCTATTTATAGGGTTGAAGTAACAAAAGTGTAACCACATGCCATGCTATTACATAATGTTGGTTAATGTAGCTATAATGGTATAGTGTAACATACTGGATAGTGTAAACAATTAAAATATACTGCCCATTTCCCTGGGAGTGCACAGCAATTTGATTATATGTGGTGTTAGATCAGTATCACATGTACCATATTTAGATGCACTGTCCAATGTTACTACTTCATGAGACTCTCCAACTGCTTAATACCAGATTATCTTGGTCCTAGCTTTTAACAGTAATAGCATGTTGATGTCCCTTTTCTGACATGCAAATCCGGAATACAGGTGGTTTGGGTAATGTTGCTGCGTGATCGTAACTACTCCCAGAAAACCTCCTGGTAGTGGACTATCCACTGATTGTTAAACAGTACTGTATGCAGTTTTTTTTTCAGGTTCGGCATTAATGTGCTACAAGTGAAAATCCTAGAGCCATGACAAAATACCCCCTTAAAACAAATATGAATAAACATGCATTAAGATTTTAAAAGAACCTACATACCGTATTTATGTTCTCCAGCTCATTGAAATATGAAAGCTTCTGCTGTATGCTCTCAGCCAAGTCCACCAGTTCTGACTGTCAAAAAGAAGAGGAAGACTACATTTGCAGAGGGAAAACATTTTCACAACTGAGCAAGATAAAAAACACCTCCCCCTTAAGTGCTATAAAGGCAAACCAGCAAACCTCTCCTTTCAACAGCGAGCAAGACGATAGGTAAAAAAGGTAATCTACCTGCTCTTTGAGCAGCTGTTCGCAGGCCTCATGTAGAGTCCCTGTTTTAGTAGACACAAAGAGGTACTGTTTCTGTAGGGAGTCCAGGTGCTGAAGAGCCGTGTTTACGTCATTCAGAATGGCGTCACACTGCTCCTGATAGCCGCTCAGATGGTCTCTGGTGTGCCTGCAGGGTGAAAGGAGAACGCACGGTCCTTGACCTCAACAGTTCCCTGTCAATCAAATGTCAATGTGATCAGCACCCACAGTCACACTGAAATCTATTCAACCATTTTCTGCACCTGTGGTGTTGCAGAACAGCATCCCCTGGGGCTCACAAACCAGAACACACCCGGACAGAGACTATGAAACAGCCCTACTATGCTTGACTCACAGGGGACAACTGTGTCTCCATAAGAGCATCAATGTCTGACTTACCACAGCAGTTTTATCATGTGAGTAAAACATTCAGTGACACACTGGGGAAACGGTTTGGGGAAATCCACCATAACATGTATTTCATCCAGATACTTTCACAAGAAATGTGCACAGAAGTTGGCGCAACTCAAGCAGAAAGATGACGTTGGAAACCCAGACTTGTTGTTTGGCACAAGCAGAGAAGGGACAGGAAAATGTCCTTCTGGCCTCACCTATACTTTGCTCCCTCATCCTGATCCATCTGTGACTGCAGCTTGGAAAACCAGGAGAAAAACTGAAAGAAAACAAAAGAGCCAGGTGGACTTTGAGCAACCATTCCTCTCTCCCACACAGTAAGGATTTGTTTACCAAAGTGAGTATTCAAAAGGAGTGCGATTCAGCAAAGGGAACCAATTGGAAACACTGTTAAACTCCCAGCGCTGCTTGCGAAGGCAGGCAGTACATGTACACTGCAGTCACAATAAAGCTGCACACCTGCTGTGCCGTCTCTATCCTGGTGTTCTCCAGATCCAGAGACTGGAAGCCCTTCAGTAGGACATCCTCTGTGGAGGCGGGTACAGCGGCCGTGAACGGCGAGCGCAAGGACAGGGACGTCAGGCTGCACAGGTCCTCGATGGGCAGCTGGACACCACAGTCACATCACACAATCACAAGAACACAAAAAAACTTGTAACTTTATGTGGGAAACTCTGAAAGAGGGTTTTTAGCCCACTGAAAACAATGCAACATGCTCCTAATCAAGGTAACAAAACAGGCCGGATAACCCCGTTTCAAACTGAGCATCAGTTTTAGTTCTGTCATTAAAGCCAAGCAAAGTAAAAAGCATAAAGACAAGAATGAGTACAATGCTTTGTTTTGTATTTTTATATTAATTATGTATTTTATATTTACTTTTTTTCTCCACACCTCTACAGAACACAATACTAACAAAGACAGAAGTGGAAGTGTGCTTGTCAATGTCAGAACAGTTTAATCAAAATAAGTTTTCTTCAGTTCAGCACAGTCACTTATATTTCCCTGTGCAGACATACCAAGTCCTCCAATGTAGAAAAGGACAAGTATTGGCAGAAAGAAAGGAGTGAGTGCAACTGTATTATGGTGGTTTGGTTGTAAAGACTTCAAGTTGCTAACCTATTCTGAAAGGTCTTTAAATTTAGTGAGTCAATTCGGTATATGGCAACAAATCATGTATGCGAGAATGCAAAAATCTACATTTAGCCTGTTTTTAAATGAGCTGCAACGACAGTGATACAGCTTTACAAGTAAAGCATAATAACCAAGGGCTGCATAGAATGCGGATCTGACAACTGAGGGAGAATTAGGCAAATAAAAGTAGGTACAGCGTAGTTGCGATTTTTTTATGCCCCTAAGATTGTTTCCTTACGAAGCCATCTAGTTGGATTTACTACCTAGATGGCGAGCCGAATACACTTCACGCAGGGGCTGCGTGGAGCAAGCTAACAACGTGGCAAAATTGGTCAAACAATTCCAGATATGACATATTCTGTTATTTAAAGTAGAACGAGGTTATAAGGGAGGATGTTTGTTGCCTCACTTCAGATTTGCAAATAACTCTGGAGTGGCTAGACAGCTAGGCATACCTGGGTCATCTCTGTTGTTAGCTAGTCTAGCGCGATTGACAGCCCACAAATCGAGTTAGCAAGTTATCTAGTTATTGCAGCTTTCTTACTACCAAGCTAGACTATTGGTGTATAGTTACATCAAATAGCTACAATTTAGCTAGGGTACTAATTTTAGTGAGACATCTTAGCAAATATAGTTCATTTACAGATTATCTGTATACATTAGCTATTTGGGTAGTATCCCTTTGGTTGTCACTGCATCCTCCTCAGCTAGAAAACCACAAAACAAACAGTAGGTAGCTAACGTTGGCTAGTTTTCCACCTAGCTGACAGTCCCACAGTTTGTGCTCACCTCTGCGGGTACGGGGAGCGCCTCAGCGGCAGCACGGATCTCCAGAATGGAGTCCGTCTGCTTCTCTGTCAACGGCGCCGTAGCATCGGAGCGGTGGTCCCACAAAGAGAGCTTTTCACGGGTCTCTTTATCGGTCAGATCCAGGAGAGACTGGTCCACCGCCGCCATCATCAACGTTATACGTCAGCATTGACAAGGGATCCTGTTCCGGGAGGCGGAGGTCTCTATTAGTAACAACCAATCGACTTGGAGCTTCCTTCGTTTCCGCTCTGACACAAGCTCCGGGTGGTTTCTGCTCCAATCACCCCGATCCAGGATCAGTTTACTCACTCCTAATGCGAAACCAACTCACTTTGCGTAGAACGTGTGTGGTGATTTAGGATCAGCTCACTGGGGAATAATTTACTGTTGCCAGTTCAATCTATCAAAGAATCAGGAAGCGCAGTCGTTTCTCCTCAAATTTCCTTCTGTGCCTTGACCCAGTACTGAACCTACCACTGGAGACCCTTGTGCATGTATTCCAGCTCCACTCTACTTAACCCTAGAAAGACTGAGCTATAGTTACAAATATTAGGCAGTAATATAGGCAATAATAGTTCTGTGAATTATTCTGAATTGTTGATTGACATGTGCTGTATTTGACCTAATACATGTTAAATGAAGTCTATTTTTAAAATAAAACGAAATAAGGATGTTATCTTGAATGAGTTTTATTTTTCCCTTTTTGTGTTTTTCCTAATAATGCATTGGAACATGTATTAATTAATTATGCTCTTCACACTGTATGAATATTTGGGTTATAAATATCTTATCAAGATTTTCCTTTAAAAAGAGAATTCTGCAGAAATACTTTGTGCAAAAAAGTTTTGTATTGTTTCCTTTTGTAAGAACCTATAGTATTATTACATAACTGGACTGGAATGGCATTTGCCTTGTATACAGTTAACAATATAATACACAAATCCATATTGTTATGTCAGCACTGTTAACAGGGTCATAGCATGAGTGGAACAGGATAAAAAAAAAACATAATTGCTTAAAAGCTCCCATCCCTCTCAAAAAAGCAGCTTGACTTGGTTCATTTCTTGACATCAGCAAGCATGGGTAACATAAAACACATTTAGCTCTTCAGAAAGATTGAATATTATTTGTATATTTATGTATGAATACAAATTCACACTTTGGTCTTTGGACCATTAATTAATTATAGAATTCCTCTTAAAATCTTTTAAATATGTTGGTATTCTGTTGGAATGGTACACTCCCATCGGGTACACTGGGTTACACTTGCGTGTTTGGGTAGGTGCACATTTGTGGTCTCAGGCTTGTGTGGTTGACACTGGCTCTTGTTCTTGTGTGGATAGTGGTTTCCTTGTTTGTGCAACATTTCATGTCATTTTGTTAGATGCCCTTTGTGCTTTGCTTCTGGAGTTGCTTGGGACAAGAGCATGTGCTGGATGTCAACAATGCAAATGTAGTGTTAAATGTACTCACCTCGTTCACTGCTTTGGATAAGAGCCTCTGCTACGCGACTAAACGTAAAGGTATTGTAAATATATTGTACACGTTGTCACTACAGATATTTATATATATATATATATATATATATATATATATATATATATATATATATATATATATATATATATTTATATATATATAAACTTCAAATCAATAATCCAGTACTACATGCTACACCTACTTCTGGCCTCAGTCAATGTCCTTTTATGAACATGAATTTACTTAAGCCCACACACTAAATCACCCTACTGAGTGTAAGAGCAATATCTGGAATTTTGAAGACAAAGCACAGAGTATAATATAATTCAGCAATATTATAGATGTTTTTCCTGATCTATAAAAACAAACCAATCCAAATTTCTTTTTTGATTCAGTAGCCACCTCCTTGGGAGTCAAACTGTCATTCAAACCCCAGACTGAATTTCACCATTTCTCTGTCTGTCGCTAAAGAGAAGCAGCACTCACAATGACCTGTGCAGTGGAAATGAGGGATTCCATTTGTTTTTCAGTTACAAAGGGGAGCAAGGAACAGCTAGATTTTATCAGAAGAAATCTGACATCCTCCCGCTGTCTGAATATTGTATATGAGCAACACAAGACAGAAGCCGCAGACTGCCTCGCTGTGCATACTGGAGACTGGAGGCAGAGAGGGTCAAGGCTGGGGACCACTGTCTGTTCCAAAAGAAAATTTACAACATCTCTGTAAAATGACACACCTTGTTGTCTGCACAGCCACATTAATGTAGAGGGCTCGTAATGTGACAGTAAAAACACTTACTTGTTCGCGGATGTCTGAACTCAAGCATCCATTCAGTTACCACTCACCAACAGTATGTAGGATTTCCAATATTATAGCTATTAGTAATAGTAATTATCATTCTAAAATTCTCCAAAGAATATATATGTAAATAAAATGAAAAAAAAAACTGCTATAAAAAAAATTCATTCACACTTGGTACATAAATGATATTTATTAATATATTTTCAGACCTTAATACATTTGTATTATGGGCAGAAACATGATTCCTTCCACTAAGCACACAGACATTTCATTCTACCAAAATTCTTTCCTAACTTTTTTTAACATCATTGACACGTTAAGGGAATTAAATCAGACACTTGTCAACAGAGACCACTGTCCTCCTTTCCCAAACAGCCACTCAACATTTTGTTTGTTATTTCGTATCTGTGAATGGGACACAGTTTGTCCTTGAATACAGCCATTGCTCCTCATAAACAGGCACCTGTGCAAACATGGCTATTAGGATTAAGGTGATGTCAAACAAATAAGATTATATTACATATTACACTGAGGTCTGTGTATAACAAAGATTCAGGGACAAATCTTGATCACAATAAAATTTACTACCGTTGTGGAAAGTACTGAGCCTCAGATGGCTCATACTAGTGTGGGTCTGTTTACCTGGCATGCCCTTTATGCACTCCATTAAAGGCAGTGAGTTTGGCACAGGCTGATGATGGTCTAAAGTCATCTCCCTACACATCCAACGACATTCTGCCCCCCTGGGGGTTTTATATCAGAAACATGTCATAGACAGGCCATACCTAAAAGCCTAGAAGGAGCACAGTTAAAGATGGAATGAGGACAGCTGGATTGCTCGATTACACAACCGTAAAAGCTGTCAATACAACATGACCACTGAGGTAAACAGTAGTGGTAAATCTCTCCAGTGGTATTGACCTTGAAAAGGATGGTCTCCGGTTCTTTTCCCACAAGGAATTAAAGTAATCCACACCTCTGTCTCCATTTTTTACAAAAAAAACGACTTGTTTTGTTCCTGTCTGCAGGACTGAAATTATCTGCAATAAACCAGCTTGCCCGTTTCAAAAGCATTTACAGTCTTTGGTCTGTATGTTTTCCAGGAACTCTTTCAGTACACTGATTGTGACACAGAAATAAGCAGTGCCAACTAATGTACTGTGTTATAAATGGCACGGTTATGAGGTTCTGTACTCTGTGTACAAATGTTAAGGGCACAGGGATCCATTACCTCTCAAGACCGCCCACTCTGGCCTCTATGTACATTACATAAATCAGGGCTAAATCAGACCACCTCCAAAACACTAATAATGTACACTATGTTTCAAACAATTAGAGGCTTACCCGAAAACCATCCCAAACACAGACACAAATTGATAGTAGAACAAACCCTTTAGAAGTCAATATGCAGCATAACTGCAGCTATTACTGCTCATCAATTTAGTATCTGTGATATACTGGGACAAAAAAGTGACTTGTGCTTTGGAGTACCAGATTGATAATGTACAGTAATGTACAAGTCCAATGTTGGGAAATGCATGCAAACATGTAGTGTAGTGCAGTTTCTTTCAGCCTTTCCTGCATCCTAGCAGAATGATCACATGATCACCACCATGTCACATGACATGACAGCACAGAATCTGTAAAAGTCCCCAGGAACCTCAAATCTCCGTATCAGCTGTCTGTATTCTCATTTCCATGTATAAAAAATGTAGAAGACAGTAACAAACAGAACATTAAGTACTGCTCCAACAACTATGATAATGGCACATAAAAACAGACTTCCCCTTGGCATTTGGACTGTACTGACAATATGTAATAAACAATGAATATAAAAACAGAACAGAAAGCAGTGACGTAAAACCAGCCTGACCGAAAGGTTGCTTTGGTTACTCCAATGGCAAATAACCTCAAACGGTATTTTTATACACAAAACCTGTACAAATATTTCTAGACTACTCAAGTGAATCATGTCATGCATTCCATGATATTCTGAAATGATGCACATATGATTGCTCTCCCTAACAGTCTCCTGCCTTAATGAGGCACAGTTCACCCAACGGAAATTAGAGCTCAAGTGACCAGGTCTGAAAAGATATCATCCCGCCAACTTGCATCTCTCTTTATGTATGTATAAATATGTGTATCCATTTAAATTTCTGCACATATATATGCACACACACATTTTAGGTCAATGCATTGTATTGCAAGATGATGCACTGGTGCTATTTGGAGTTTGACTTTATCACATGACTAGTAACCTATATATGGTACCGGTCGATTGTTCCAGCATGCATGTAGCTCCACACGTTACACGTATCCAAGCACAAGCATGGTTACAGAGCCAGTCCCTGAGGATCCCAGAACCTTCGCTGACTGTTGGCATCCTGTTGGTCATTTCGAATTCTGCCGTTTCTCTCCTCATCCTTTTGCCAATGGTCACACATCGATCTTCTTCAGCTGCTCATACGTGATGAAGAACTGGGAGACGCAAGCTGAGGAATAATAGGTAACATGTGGACCCAATTTTCACACACCATGTTCACTCATGAACCTTTACATTAAGAAATGAAAAGTGAATGGGGAATGGGTGGCTTAAAGAACTTTGGTTCTTTTCTACATTTTTGCTGATTTCCTTTTTACATTAAATCTAAGGCTCCTGGTCCACACAAAAATGAATGAAGGACAAAATCTCAGAGAAGTTACCATCTAGTATTTTTAGCCAGTGGCTCATTCTGGTTGCAGCTGTTCAGTTTGCAATCACTAAGGGTCCCTCAGTTTATGAATGCATTAACTGGCCATAGATACGTTAAAGACTGTAAACAGACTGTTTAATTCACATGTGATCCCACTTCTAATTTAGCCGTTTTTGTTATTATCTGTTGAATAACAATTAATGGGCAGTGTTACAAGTTCATTAGTTGGGAACCTATGAATAGATCTAATTTATTAACATCTAGTTCAAACTAATAACCTGCTTTAATTTGAATTTTGTAATTATTGGGATCAAGTAATTATAGATAATTGGTCAGTTTATATAGAGTAGCTTTCTGCCTCAAAAACATTCCCACGGCTATCTTCAGCAAACTAGCAAAGCAGAATCACCCATGGATTTTCTGGAGAGATAGAGCAGCTTGTTTGCTCACTTAACAGATAAGTGCAAATGTGCTGTCAGGACAGAAACAGAGAAGCACTAAGTGCTACTGTTTACTGGTCACAGCATAAGAGTGGCCTCCCTAACTCCCAAATCACTGGAGGACACTTGTTGTATGTCCCAAAGGTACTCTTCAAGGAAAACTCTTCAAAAACAGCATTTGGAGTGCTCACAGCACTCCAATGACTAGATCAGGATTGTTTGTCTGAGTGTGGGAAGAATATGCAGTTTGAGTGTGCTCTGACTGGTCGAGTGATGTCACCATGAGTTGTTCAACTGAGACATGCGCTTCTGTGAGATTTATAACAGGGGAACTGAACCTTAGGCCAAAAGTGCCATCTGGCCAGGCTTCAAACAAGAATTTCCATCCATTAATTCAATTAATATTTTTTACTTTAGTTTATCCCATTATATAATTTAATCCTCTACTAATAGCATTAAACTAAGAAGGACCCCTCCCCAGTTCTTATACTCCACTCTACACTTCAAAGTCAAATGCAGGGACTTATGCAAGCATTACATGACGAATCATTGTATAATCAATGAAACCAGCATTACTATACACAAAGAGTAAATGCCACTCAGCGACTGCAGCTAGAAAGGATACAATGATATTCCATGGACCCAGTCGCAACCAGTTGGGAAAAAATCCCTTGTAAAGAGCAAGGAAGCCTTCTGAACGCCACGTCTAGAGTAAAAAAAAACACAACAAACCGTTGACAACAGTGAGTAAACCATTGACACCTACATTTTACCAGGTGATGCCATTATCCATAGCAACACCAATCAATGCTCCAAAGCACACTTTTATTGTATAACTTAGGAACAAACCATACCTCTGAAAATTCAGTTAAATACATGGTGTGAAAGCCCTGTAGGGGTCAGAGACACAGTGGCTGGTGCCTCAAGTAGTCTTACCTGCAGGAGGCAGTCTATAGTTCCCTTGTAGCCCACACAAGTCCCATCCAGCACAGCCTTCTGGTTCATCATGCGCGTCCGCACAACATCAATGGGGTTGGAGGCCAGCGCCCCAGCCAGACCACACACAAAGCTCGATCTGGAGCAGACAGAAAGGTCAGCTGTGATCTCAAAGCTTGCCCACCAGGGTTACTCAACCTTGGGCCTAGAGGACCACAGTGTCTGCAGGGCTACTCAAGCCTAGTCCCAAAGGGCCACAGTGTCTGCGGTCCCATCTGCAAGATTGCCTTGTGGAGCTTGATGACTATTGGATTCTGGTGAAAATTTTCTGACGAGCCAGAAGCTGAACGACTGATCACGAGAACCTGACACAAAATAACACTTTAACCATCCAGCAGCCCTGCTTTACTGTTTATTGCTATACATTTACACTGAGCAGCAAATATGTTTCCTCAAGGTACCTAAGACTGGCAAACAACTGAAGGATGAGCTGTAATGGTAGAACGATAGGCATGTTACTCAAGTCGCTCAAGTCACTCCAGCATCTCCAGAGAAGCAAGTCATCTGTTATTTATGCGGATGTTAAAGGCTGGGACAGACTTCACTCTGAGACACATTTTTCTGGTGCAAAATCAGCGAACTCCATCTCTGCAACCTGTAGACTAGTGAGAACTCATCTATGAATGTTGCTGTTTATCGTCAAACAGTACCAGAGCTGCTCATTACTCCTGTGGGCACACTGGCAGGGACCATAGGGGTCAGTGGGTACGTTCAGAACTCACAGGAAGTGTGTGTACACCGTGTCCCCCATGTAACCCGAGAGGATCAGGTGCTTCTTGGTGAGGTCATACACTGGCAGCTCTACCCCCACAACAATTGCCGCCCTCTGTGCTGTCAAGGATACACCCTGAAAACAGAGACAGAGAGAGGAGGGGGTGAGAGAGAGGCAGGGGGATTTCTTTCTTAATATCTATCACTGCACCTCTTCCTACCAACTCTTTGCAGAGTTGCTCACAGATATCGCCCTGTACTGCATTGCATAATGTCCTCCAGGCATTATTGTTCAGGAAAAAGTGCAGCGTACGCCAGCACGTGTGCTATATGACAGTGCACTGACAAATCAGAGGTACGACCCATGTTGCTCTGCAAGAGGTTTACGATACCGGTGCTCCACTGAGGTGAACAAAGCGAGAAGCCACAGTTTAAGAAAGGTGCTGGATGTACCATGTGCATCCTGAGCCAAAAGCCATTAAAAAGACAGATTTATAAATGCTTGTGGCACCCAGTCAACCACTCTCAAGTTTTATTTTCTCCATGTGCCACTGACCTTCCAGAGCCCTCGTGTTCCCTCCTGCTGGTAGATACTGAGGAAATTTCCCATCATGCCTCCCTGAATTACGCTTCCTTGTGCTTGCATCCGGATCTGGGAAAAAAAAAAACAAAAGCATTGTGATGCAAGCAGTAGAGCCAAATCAATGTCCTTGTTTTACAGTCAACAGACCTGAACGTTCTGTTTTGAACCTTTATCTAAAACATCATTTCAGATCACATCCGATGTCAATATACAACTACCTGGAGTATAATAAGTTACACATTACACATTATAGGGAAAGTTATCAATGGAGGAGCACAATGTACATTCACCAAGGGCCACTGACAAAACACTGCTATATTGCCACAACTGAGCTCTAATCAGAGGCAATAAAGTGTGATAAAGCACAGTTCATCAGGGAAAAACACATTCTAACCCATCCATTATGAACACATTCTGCTTTCTGGGAAAAATCAAGACAACAATGTTAGAAATACCAGTTCTGTACTAAACAGGAATGTTCTTGAGGCCTCTGACAGTAGTAGCAGCTCAAAAGTGTGCAGACAGGTCACCTCTGGCTGTTATGGTGCAGGTAAATCTGTAAAGCTTCACTGCAGTAGGTTTTTTTCATTGTCATTTAGTAAAAGCTTTCTCAACAGAAAAAGAACAAAATATCAAATCAATGACTGAAATCTTCAATGGCGTTTGATTCCTAAACTGACTTGGTGATTCAAAAAGATATCCAATGTAAGGGGGATATGGGGATGACATGGGGATGCAAACACTTTGAAATGAGCAAAATATGGTATACACTTCTTTAAAATGTTAATGCTAAAAATATGAATAGGCTCTGTGTGTCGTAGTCAGTGATGGTGTTCACTCCGTGTGAAGGCTTGGTACTATTTCCCAGGCGATGCGAGTGTTACAACTGGGCTCCTTCCTCAGCTGACTATGTCACGGGAGTCTGCAGTGCCAGAACAAAATTAGCTTCATCCTACTGGGGTAAGCCATGGCTCCTTGGGACACTGCTGCAACTACCAGGAAGACACCAGGTGTATATACAGTTACTAGGCTGTCGTCAGTAAAAGACATGCTGCTCCTCCAATCAGCGTTACATTACATACATACATGCAACGTTATAGTATGAAATTACCCTGAGGTCAGAATACAGTGTAATGTGGTTTCAAATTCCTCTGTACCCCTGACTAAAACACTCATCTAGAAAAATAAGACAGTGCTGCATTACATAAGAAACACATATATGTACATGTGATTTAGATATTCACTTAGTGCTATTTAAAATTTGGTTAATGGATAATTTGTAGCTGCTAGGCAGCCATCAGAGTAAAGGGACACATTTTAGATAGAGATAAAGCACACAATGTCCTGCTTCAAACATCCAGCCTCTGCAACAATCAATCCTTGCATTCCATACACAGAACTGGAGCCTTTCCCAAAGCGTCTGGCTTTGGCTTAACCATGAACTTATGAAGTTATGAACTTCCCCTTCATTACTCTGAAGTCACATACCCTGCAGATACACAGAAAGGAACAGCTTGTTCCTTTTCACACACTGTTCCCTTTCTGAGTGAAACCCAGTGATACCACACTCCTAGAGTACTTGCAAAATTAAAAGCAGCCTGACTGGACACGGGACAGATGAGTGCACTCTGCCAACATACAAGATCCAGCCACCGCTGATCATACATCAGCACCTGGCTTGTAATGTGGAACCAAGTGGGGAATTTGGGGGTGTTGGAAAACTCATCTGAGGTCTTCCCAGACAACATTTCTTCATTTCAATGTATGTTCAAGTCACATCATACAAAATCAAAACGCTGTAAAAATTTTTACCTGCCCCAGCATGAGGGAGTGAAAGGGGCACCGAGACAGGGGTGGGCATCAGGCACCGGAGGCCTGACTATAAATACATACACAACATTTTTATTATTACATAAGTGTCTCCCTCCAACCCTGGCACCCATTTAACCTTTAAGGAACATACTGCAGAGGTCAATTTATCGCTGCCATTTTTTACAAAGGACGGGACTGAAATTCAATAGCAGAAACATTTCTAAAACTAGCTTCGTCGTCATGCTGGCTAAATGAAACCATATCGCTGACGCCTGGCCCAGCTCTGGAAGTGGGTCCGCTGATCCTACCAGAGTACCCCAGAGACGTCATGTGAGATTGAATAGTCATTTTCTGGGTTACATGGTGCGGCTTTAAATAACTCTCCAGCTCTCTCGAGCCATCTGGCATGGTATTCGTAGTTACACCAACCTAGCTAACCGCTCTTAAAACAATCTTATTTGCAGAAATTGATGTTCCATTTGAGTTTGAAACTCTATAAAGTTCACTAATGTTCACTGAATGTTTGGGCCCAATTCACAGTGGGAAAGGGGTGAAATGAAGTCAAAAATCTGATTATCGGTGACTGTTTCCTTCATAAGACAGGAAAGCATAAAACTACTGAAATATACTCATGAGAACATTTCCTTTGACACCAGTCAAAAGGGCCATGGCATAGTCATTGTGCTAAAAAACAGCCTTGTGACCTCTGACATGACCCCGCAATCTCTGGTTGAAGCTTACCTTGAGCACATCTGTGGGGTTGGCGATCGAGGAGGAGATGACGCCAGACAGTACTCCACACAGCACGTTCGTGATCAGCGTTTCATCTGCATCAAGAGAACACAACACAAACCATCTTCAGTTATTAAAGTCTTGGCAAATCATGAATACAAGCTGTCCTCCCGCTGCAGTGCCCTGGAGCCAATGATTGGCAGAAAGATCAAACAGATGACTCTTGGCATGTTCCTGTAAGCTTAAAAAAATCTGTATTTTCAGGCTTAAAAGCTGCATTCTTCAACTGCCAATGAAAGAAATAAAAGGGTTCAAAAAAGAATAATGACAATTTCAAATGACTATGATATTTTACAGGCATCCAGTAAAGAGAATAATTATGCGTTTGGCCTTCTGACTTCTTAAGAGAATATTGCTCACATCATGGAACATACTGTCCTCTTTTTAGGGATTTGCCTGGGAATCTGACAAAGCGAACACTCATTGCATTGTCGAGCCTGGAGGACACAAATGAAAATATCAGTCCGTATTCCAGCATATTTTTTTCCAAGACTAAACCAAGAATAATTACATCAAAATATTCAGCTTCAAATTCAAGCCAGTGCAAGACTGCTCTTCCCCAAAGTAATCTTACCAACCACTTAGGCTGGAAGTCAGATGTGAGTCTATTATCTCAGGAATCTGAAAACACTGAAGAGTTTTCTGATTTTTGACCTGAGGGCAGTATATAATTATAGGTGTTCTGTACCTGTGTGTGATATTTATTTAATGTAGCATTTCATAACAGCCCTGTCAGTCACTTTGGATAAGGACATGAACAAAATAAATGAAAATTTTCTACTCACTCTCTGGATTTTCCACCAGCAGACGTTTGAAGCTTTGGTAAGTGCCAATCTTTATGGTCCCATAGGAGGCCTGACGTAACATAGCAGGAGCAATTCTGGAGAACAGCAAGTACCACACTTTAAAGGGCATAAGGTCAAATCAATACCAAACACCCCTGTAAATTGTGACGGGTTCACATGAGCATGTCCAATAGCTTACCCTGAATACAGAGCTCTGAGACCTTCCTCTTTGCATATCCTTACGAGTGCATGCAGCATTCCCCGGTAACGGATCTCTCTGTATTTACTGTCGCAGACTTGCCCCTGTACTTGTAGCCGAGTTTTTGTCAGGTCGATGGGGAAGGTACCTGACATGACAGCAAAGGGTGTTTAGATTTCTGAAGCCAGTACATTCACCTCTCATACCAAGTATGCGGAACATTTCTAAAACTAGTTATCATATTGTGATAGAAGGTCTGAGGACCAAACCGAGGTCAAATATAATTCAAAACGTTCTCACATACCACATTCCGCCGTAACAGACGCCAGTCCCCCGAAAATAAACGGCTTCCAATTTGCGGTGGACATTTGAAACACTGTCTCCTATAAGAAAAAACAATATTACTTCAGAAGAATACAAATAGCCCGCAGGAGAGTTATGAGAGGAGAATCAACACTCGAGTAGGTCTGTTACAATGAGCAGGCTGTTCACACGTCAGTTATACCCCTCTCCGCTCCGCCTCCTCCCCTTGTCGCTATCCATCAACAGTAGACTGTAAACTAATAAGGGGCAGTACATTAATTATCAGAGGAGGGGAGTGGCCCAATGCCGACTTAGTTCGAAAAAAAAAAATAGAACTCCCGTTTGACTCATATATATAGCCCACACACATACACAAATAAAAATATAAGACCTATTCCTATTCCTAGCCAGACAACACATGGTAATAGCAGGCATAGCTAGATAAAATCCTGCTGCAAAACACTCATTCTAGAAATGCACCACATTTCGTTGCTGTCGCTGCTAGAACAAGAGAAATTAATGCGCTGCTACAAGCCAACCATGCAAGGACGTCCATCAGTAATGAACTATCTGTAATTTACCTGTGAGATGCTAACAAGTAAGTTAGCAAACTAGATGGCTCACTATAATAGCTAAACTGGCTGTAACAGAGATACACGAGCTAATATGGCTAACTCACTGTCACGGCTAATTAGCAACATAAGTAACCAGCTGTGATATCTGGTTGCTTGCTAGCGAGCGGCTGTTTCTATAACACCATCACCAACCAAAATCTAACTAGCAACAATTTCGCCGTAAAAACGGGCTTTCTAGCTAGATAGCATCTGAGGAATCATCGGCATCTTGCACTGGTTAGTTAGCCAACTTAGCGAGCCAATGAAATAATTAGCTAATATACAATCTAGGTACGTTAGCTACCTAGTAACAGAAGATAGCTAATTTATGGCTATCTATCTTGGATTGGATTAGTTAAGAATGATAGCTAGCTTCCTGGCATGTCACAAATACTTACTTAAAATGAAGGAACTGGATGGAAACGTCTTTGAGTATGCGCCCACAACAATGTGCCTTACAAGCCAATCAATCGTAAAAATGTTGGAAAGACTACTTGAGTGAAATAACTACAGGGTTTCGTGACCTTGGACACAACCAGTTACCGCAGAAGTCGGGTACGTTCCAGCCGTTTAGCTCTACAAGGGAAATTTCATTCGAAACTGCTTGCAGCGTGTTGTCGACGCTGTCCTCTTTCCTTTCGTGGGTGTGTCGAAATGGGGTAGACGTTTTGCCATCGTGAGAGGGGAGAAAACAAAAGAACCACATTTCCTGCTGACATGTTCCAAACGTGACCAGCTTGTACAGGTCACGCATGTACTGCTTTCCCAAATTAGAATATTTTCATGCTTCAAGTTTAACACTGGATAACGGATTTTATGCTAACTAAAGACTCCCTGTTTGGCGTGGTATTTCGGCCATTTCAGACACAAATACCCTCAAGTGACAAAATCAAGTAACCGAGCGGTGGGTGCAGGCTCAAAAACACACTTCAATGTGCAAAAGCACTAAGATAAAAAAAAAAAAAAAACACCAGCAAAACTGTATACATATTCGTGATATTAAATTTAGGGCAAGCTGGGGACTTTTTTATTGGGAGAAGGGGGTGGCTGTATGGCTCAAAAGGGGAAAAGGTCATGTGATTTATTTTAAAGTCCCAGGAAGGTCTTGTATGCATCTTTATGTTAGTCATAGGGAAGAGTCTTACATGTTCTTCCTCCAATGCCCCCAATGTTCTGAAATATGTCCATTTGTGTAAGTAATTATATTTAATATAAATACAGTATAGGGTACTCCTACAGGTGAGAAAACATGATGAAGCACCCCTCCAGTGGATAAAATGTGATGCAGTGCTGTAAAGGGTGTCCCTACATGCATGAGAATGTGGGGAAGTTTCCTAATAGATGCTCCTCCAGTGGGGAAAAAGTGAAGTGGTGACAGGTGATAGGTGTGATAGGTGCCCTTACTATATTATAAATTTGAGGTTCCCTACAGGTGCCTTTCTGACGAAAAAAACTCATGAAGTGCCCTTGCAATGGAGAGAAAAAATCTCAGTGAAGAAAATGAGATGTAGTGCCCTACAGTCTACCCTACAACGTGCTCTCTAGGGCAGGCTTTCCCAAAGTGGGTGCTGTGATGACAGTCTAGGGGTGCCGCCAAATGCTTTGATAAGATTTTGAATTTACATTTATTCATTTGGCAGACGCTTTTATCCAAAGCGACTTACATAGGTTACAGTTTTTTACAATGTTATCCATTTATACAGCTGGATATTTACTGAGGCAACTGTGGGTTAAGTACCTTGCCCAAGGGTACAGCAGCAGTGTCCCAGTGGGGATTGAACCAGCAACCTTTCGGTTACAAGTCCTGCTCCTTAACCACTATGCTACACTGCTGCCCCTCAAAGCCTGCTTACATTCAAAACACATTATATGGCTGCTAACAAATCTTTTCTGCATCAAAGCTGTTCTAAGGTGCCTTAAAGTCAACGATGTGGAATCAGTTTTCCCTAATCTGACTATGCTCCTCAAAACATATCCTACAATCCCGGTGACAACTGCTTCAGTAGAGCGATCATTCTGTAAACTGAAGCTGATCAAAACCCAGCTCAGAAACTGATGTGGGGAAAGAAGGCTCTCTGATCTTCTGCTGCTGTCAATTGAGAGCGATATCCCAGTTGACCATAATGAGGTCATTGACATACACTATATGGCCAAAAGTATGTGGACACAATCAAGCACATAGCCATGCAATCTCCATAGACAAACCTTGGAAGTAGAATGGGTTGTACTGGAGAGCTCAGTGACTTTAAATGTGGCACCGTCACAGGATGCCATCTTTGCCACAAGTCAGTTCACGAAATGTCTGCCCTGCTAGATCTGCCCCGGTCAACTGTAAGTGCTATTATTGTCAAGTGGAAGTGTCTAGGAGCAACAACTCAGCCACGAGGGGCCGCCAAGTGCTGAAGCGCATAGCATGTAAAAACGGCCTATCCTCTGTTGAATCACTCACTACAGAGCTCCAAACTGTCTCTGGCTACAACATCAGCACAAGAACTGTGCATAGTTCTGAGCATATCACGTGATGGATTTCAGCCAATCACGTAGCCAGAAATGGTCTATAAACTTCATTAGCCAATGATATTTCGAGAAGCAACCATTTCATCACTCAGTTTGTTCACTGCTAGAAGGAAAATGGCCATATATGGAGCAGCCAGCATTGTGCAAGGTATTACACTCTATGGTTTTATGAAAGATCACGGAGCTATATCGCGCTCAAAAATGATAACATTGGCTAAAGTTACGAAAAATTAGAGGACTCAAGTAGACAAAATGTAGTAAAATAAACATATTTGTGTGTAATTTGGACATTTTTTTTGACAATAGTGTTGTAGAAGACATGTTATAGAAGCAAAATAACCAAAAATCTGAACATTGATGAGTGGAAGCAAAAACGTCATTTTTGCCCACTGTGTCTCGCCTTAATATAACAAATCTGCCCAAGTTTGCAATTTATTATCATGTCATGAAATTCGTAACTGCATTGATTACTTTGTAGGTCTAAAACAGCGTTTCTCAAACCTCTCCTGGAGTACCCCCTGCCCTGCAGGTTTTAGATCTCTCCCTGCTCCAACACAGCTGATTCAAATGATCAGTTTGTTATTAAGCAGCTTCAGGAGTTCATAACGAGTGGATCATTTGAATCAGCTGTGTTGGAGCAGGGAGAGATCTAAAACATGCAGGGCAGGGGGTACTCCAGGAGAGGTTTGAGAAACGCTGGTCTAAAATATATCACGTATATATAACGATCAGTCGGTTTTAAATGTTGGTCACGTCACTGTAGCTATAGATAGCTGTGTTGGCTGATAGAAAGGTAGCTAGTGGAGTTCCCTGCATTCCGCTAAGTGGAAAAGTCAAGGATACAGAGAAAAGGTTGTTGTATCAGGGTGATGAACCGGATGTAGTCGGCCAACCCAAAACAGGTTTCCTGAACCCTCACAACAGTTGAATGAGGTGTCCACAGCTGTCTAGTCAACAGGAGATCCTGGGTTCGAATCCCAGCGGTGCCTTTGTGGTTCCTCTGCTTTTCTTTCCTCAACAATCAGCTAGCACCTCATGCTTTCTCCCCTGACTCAAAGGAGAACCATGAAGTCTGCTGAAGTCAGCGCCATGTGGTGGCAAGGCTTCGCCAGTCCCGAAATGGCCCGAGTTTCTGATACCAGGTGTTGTGTCAGACTTTCTTGTTTGCAGCAACAAGCGCTTTTTGCTGCAGAGAAGAAATTTTTTCCACCGGTTCTGGCAATGTGGTGATGAACCGGACGTAGTCGGCCAAACCAAAACGGGTTTCCTGAACCCTCACAACAGTTGAATGAGGTGTCCACAGCTTCATTATGTGGAGTCGAGTGTCAACTGTTATCCAGGGCTGTGCGTGACCGGTGGAGTTCCCTGCCTTCTGCTAAGTGGAAAAGTCAAGGATGCAGAGAAAAGGTGGGTGGGCTCCAACCACAGACCATTGGCTTAACAGCCAATTGCGCCACAGAGACCTCGCCACAGAAGACTGCATCTGACTGCACAAAGCGATGTGTTTGCATTTGGCAGCTGACAGTAAGAGGTACCAGAGACAGAGGCCAGTGACTTCTGGCAATGACTGCCGTCTGCTAAAGCAACCAAGCAGCCTGGCTAGCTCAGTTGGTAGAGCATGAGACTCTTAATCTCAGGGTCGTGGGTTTGAGCCCCACATTGGGCGCTGCTTTTCTGCACAAGCAACATTACCTTGCAAGATCACAAGGAGCACAGGCTTGTTTTCAGTTGCCAAAGCTGATTCCTCTCTCAAGCAACCAACTTTGCATTAAAAATGCAAGTTCTCCTCTCTAAGCAGTGTTTGTCGAGTTGGGAAAATCTTGTGAAATTGTCAACGTATCGAGGAAACACTGAGAAGCAATTTGTTTATTTCACCAAGTGGAAGCTCTTTTTAGATGGCTGTTTTATCTGCTTAGAGAACATGGACCCCAGGTTTCAGGACGGTTCCACATAAATTGAGCAAAACTTGAATTACCAGTACCAATTGAGACGAGCAATTCTCTTTATTAACATTTTAATTGCTTTTTAAACAGCTGCTTTTAAATGTGCACTTCAAATATAATCGTCACATAACTTTCACATAGTAAAAAATCATGTGAAACATGGCTCATCATTCTTACTCTGGCTGGCAATGAATTAGCCACTATCATTTTCCTTCTGTCTTATCATTTTAAAAGATTTCTAATAAGATAAGAATGCTGTTTGCCTAACTAAAACATGGCTGATTGTAGCACATAAAAAAAATCAAGATAATGTGAATTTAACCTATGAGGCTTAATCAGAATACATTTGAGTTATATTCTGTAATGCTAATGTGATTGTATCCTGTGTGGCTAAAGCAAATTACATTTGCATAGTATTCTGGAATTATGTAAAAAGTGCTTATCTACAGTTTTGGAGAAACTCACAAAGGCTGAAATTCTAAATAATTTACACTTGATGCTGCCTGGATCAGAGCCTGCATGTCCCATAGGACGTTGTGGCTATTCAGAAGGTTTATGTTTTGGCATAGAGCTGATTAGATCCGTCCCCAGTAACTGAATTTAATTCCAATAAGTAACCAGTATCGTGTTAAATTCTCACGTTTATAACAAACCAAATTTCATGAAAATCGGTTTCAGAATTAAGCGAGTTACAGTCGATTTTATAGAGAAGTCTGCATCTCTCAATACACATTGTATTTGTTTACTATTGCAGAGGTTTTCAACCTTTTTGGGACTAAGGAGCATCAAAGGTCAAACCAGAACGTCAAGGCACACCAACTTAAAGTTGGTTATCGATTATGAAGAATGTCACACACATTATGATAGGCTGTAATGTTATTAGCGAGATTTGACCCATATTGCACTACAGCAGACTGTCAAATAATTATCATATATTATTACGGTCACACCGGTATGATCTGCCGTTTAGCGCGTAGGCTATGCCCGCGTTTCTCAAAGTGTGGGGCGCGCCCCACTAGTGGGGAATAGAGACGTGACAAGTGGGTCTGCCGTCTTGTGTCGATGAAAAAGTACACAGGACAGTAACCTTACTGGCGAACTTAAGCAGACGCCTCAAGTACATAAGAAAGAGCAGATATCGGAAACACACCACTGTGCAGTTGTGTCAAGTTCGTACCGATCTTGCAGGTTTCCAACAGAAATATCTTATATCATGTCAGAAATATAGCTTTTAAACTGCCATTAAACTGCCATTTACAATTTCAGCACCAGCCTTTTAAAAGGCTAACCTTACAGCACTGCAGTTGCAGTAATTTAAACAGTCTTTTTAAAGACTATTTCAGTTCTCTTTTACTCTTTTAGTCTCTCACTTGCAAGCTCCGCTATAGTGTAATCTTACGATTTTTCTTTACCTTTCTGTCACGTCTCCCTTCTTGCTACTTCTACTTCTCGTCATCTGTCTCTTCTTTATACGATCTTCCAACACCGTATTCAGCAACAGTCAGTAGTCCTATGCATGCGTGACAACTAGCATAAAATGAATAAACAGAGCTTCTATTCCAGTTTCACAACTGGTTGATAGCGAATTATTTTCAAAATGTATCAAAATTCCCCCCCTCCTCCTTTGGAACGCAGCGCATACAGGCTGTCGGTCTTGATGCAGAAGGTGGTGTTAGTGTTTACTATTAGCTTATCGTTCCTTGCTTTGCTGTCTAAAGAACCATTTTGGCAGAAAATAAAAGAACTTGCCATTACATTTACAGTCGCAATCGCTCTTTCCGCAAATTGAAACTGATTAAGACATCCACAGTGTCCCGGGAAAGACTAGCATTGGCTTGTCTATCGAGAACCGCATGGCAAGACAAGTGGATCATATGGTTATCATAGCAAGATTTGCTGTGGCCAGGAAGACGTTTTAAGGTAGGACAATAGGGTTTCCTTTGTCAGTCTGGAATGCCCACCGTGGTTTCGTCTCTTGCAGTCTGTGTGAGTGAGCTCTGAATTGGTCTGAATTGGTTGATCTGAACTGGGTAGTATTTTGTTTACTTAGTTTGTGGTTGTGAGAGAGAGGGTGAGCTCACGGCTAGCTCAAGATGTTAAAGGTGGCCGAAAACACTGCAGCTGAAAACGAGGTCAGGACATTGTGTCAGGCTACCAGAGAGCCTGACCAGGTCAGTCATTGAAAAGATTAAGTGCACTAGTTTATTTAACCTGTATTTTGATTGTGATTGTGATGCTTAATGTTGCTTGCAAAGGAGATGGGCTAGAATTAAACCAAATTTGTTGGTTAGTTAGCAACGCAGTCAAATAGGCTGCTGCTGATGTACAACACTAGTCAGCAAGAAATTAACCTGGAATATTATTTTGAATGGTTCTCCTTTCACGTATGTGGTGTATCCTAGACTAAGGTCAAATTCACAAATGGCATCACAAAATTCGTGGCCAAGCCTCTCGCATGCTAAACACATACCACAGCTTTCGTGACACCACAGCTTTTAAACCTCACGCTCCGCTACTAATTATTTATTTATTAAATAAGATTTTGTCGGGGAATGGGGGGGGGGTTACTTCTGCAGGCGCCCCTCTGCCCAACTAGCCTACTTTCTAAACATCTGACATATCAGGATGGATTTAAGGACTACACGTGTCTTTTCAATGGGCTACGTTGATCCGAAGTTGCAAATGTCTTTCCATTAAACGAATTCAGATCGCTAAACTGAATATGTAGGCTATTCTGTAGGATGTGTAGGAATTCTGGCTTGGAGTGGAGAAGGAGCATACACTCATTGGGCAGAGGGCTCTGACCATTCTTCTGCCCTTCACTACATCCTATCTCTGTGAGATGGGATTTTCAGATGTTGCTTCACTGAAAACAAAGTACAGATCTCATCTTAACATTGAGCATGACTTGAGAGTGGCAGTATGAAGCCTACAACCCTGTTTTGAAAAGATGTACACTGAGCTCATTGCAGCCACTAAAGTAGTGGTAAGATTCCTATATTGTTCATCTTTTTTTGTCAAATGTATTCACTCTTTTTGCACAGTTTGCAAAGTGACAAAGTGAAGCAAAGCAAAAACACAACTAGTCTACACTTTTATTTTCTCCATTTCTGAACTTGATGTTATTAGAGACAAGTGCAAACACAGCTGCATTATTATTTTCTTTACTTTTGAACTTGTTACTTGTTACTTGATGCAAAGTGATAACACAATTGCACTTTTATTTTCTCTGTTTTGAACTTTTTATGGTGTTCTTTGATGTTATCGTTTTAAAACGTGATGTTATTTCAATAAATTTGATCAGTTTAAACTTAAAGCCTAGTTTATTACCATTTTGTTGGGGCGACTGGGGACAGGTGGGGCTTGGAAGCCTTCCCCACCTCCAAAGTGGGGAATGGCAGAAAAAGTTTGAGAAACACTGGTCAAAAGTAAGGTGTATTTGCTTTTTTATTCTATTCTGTTATTCCAGAATTATTGTGTTCCAAAATGTTGTATTCTGGAATTATAACCCCTGAGTGTTCCACTTCTGAATGGTCTGCCTGTGAAAATGGGCTAATCTCAGTGGGATAATTTTGCTAAACCATATACTCAGTGTACCTACCAGTTGACTCCGACGGGAAAAAATGAATGAAAATATGGAACGCTTCACGAATTTGCGTGTCATCCTTGCCTGCGGCAGCGGGCGGCAGGCGGTTCGCGGTCGCCCTCCGCCAGCCGGCGGTCGGCGCGGTACATTTAGCCGAGTGAGACGTGCCAAATCACAGCTCCTCAAAACGACTCTGGCTAGTTTTACTGATTTTTTTGCGGTCGAAATAGGAACGATAGACGTCTCAGACAGGATTTCGAAGATCACTGTCAATCAAACCGTGTTGTTCATGACATCATCTCGAGTACATGGCTACTTAACATATTTCAACAAAAGGGCTTAAAGAGACAAGACCTAAATTTTTCAGGGCACATAAAAGTACATTCGTATTCATGGTTTTGGCCTTAGGAATGTGTCCAGATTTAAAAGCCTTTTTTTATTTAAAAGCCTGTTTTAACTGTTTCTAATGACCAGGTTATGTTATGTTATGTAAACTGTAAGGAAAAACAAGGCGCAATTCCGATCTTCGCAGAAAAGACTTCTTTATTTACAGGAACAGCAGTTGTCAGAAATACGTGAAAACGCACTCTGGGTTCAGCAGAGTCGATCTGAACCCCGAGCACTCAGCGAAAGCATTCTTTATACTGATACAGAGCTTTGATCAGGATCGACAATAATTAGCGTACAGGTGGTGAAATACAGGAGGTCTGGCAATTACATTATCTTCCCTAGCAAGAACAGTTCTCAATCACCCATCACCGGTTTCTTTAGAAGTACCAATTGCTGCAATGGCCAGCCACGGCCAAAGTGACAATTGAAGTCTGTGAGCAGAACTGTGGTTACAATAAGGCCATCTAGACAAATGAGTACAGGTATTAGCATACCTTAAGTGAGAGGATCTGTGCTATCTTATGCTGCACTGAGTGAGCTGGTTTAGGGATCTGGACCAAAATCTTTCAAAACTAAAAACATGTTTGCCATGATATCAGTCACCCCTATCATTACCACCATGTTTTTTCTACAATTATTTAATTTTTAAGGGGGAGAATAAACTTTATCTGATGGTTGAATGTAACATTGAATAAATGTAATGAATCATTCACTGTTTGGGTGCTTACAAGATATAAATAAGGAGGAGAAAGCATGTGGCTATTCAGAAGGAAGCAAAAAAAAAGAAAAAGAGTTTATTAAGAACACACACACTGGGGTGGCTGAGGCTGAGGAGGAGGCTGAGGCTGGCCCTCGCAGTGGCGATGACGGGACAAGCGGCCCTCTGATGGTGGCAGCCAGACCAGAGGCGTCCACGGGCAGGTGGTGCTGGGGAGGCCGGTCTGGCTGCTCGGGCTGCTGCGGCAGGGGGCTCTGCTGCCGTCTGGGGTGCGCTGGGCCCCGGGACCGCTATCGCGATGGTCTCCCTCATCATTGCCTTGCTCCTCTGGTTGTGCCTGAGAAAACCAGACACAAAAAAGCGGACATTAGTAATCAAGAACACACACACACATCATGACACAAAAAGGATCAGGTCTAACCATTGCATAAGGGTCCGCTGATTTACATCATACAGCTGGATGTGGGTGCTCGCCATGAGGGTGGGGAAATTCAGGACGTTGTCCTGAATCTGAGGGTCGTCCATCATGATGGCACCCCAGCGACGGACGCGGACCCCCGCGATCGTAGTCGCCTCACGGCTGTGCGCACGACACAGTTCCAGCAGGACAGCTTCCACAAGCCTGCTGGCGTTTGAAGACTGTGCCGCACCTGCCTCCTGGCCCAGGACGGCGCTGCAAAGAGAGACACAGAGAGAGAGAGAGAGTGTGTGTTAGTGAGGGTGGGTGACTGACAGGACACGAACCCATGCATGGAAGTGTATGTGAGAGTATGAAAGAGAGTAATTACATTGATCACACTGCTAATACACATGAACCGTTTACATTCCCTGTGGAGCTGTTACAATAGCCCACTAGTGTACAGTTTGATAGTGGTTTACACACGTGCCCGTTCATTCACACACATTTTTAACATAGCAGGAGTTTACACATCTAAAACATATTTACGCCTTTTATTTTGATTCCACACTGTTGCAACAACATCTCAGGGGTCTTAAACCAAATAGTCTGATCATGGTTTAAATGCATTTTCAGAGGTCACCAGGTCATTATAGAGGACTGACTGAAATTAGCTCATTCATTCCAATGCGTTTAAATGAAAATCACGATTAATAATTAAAAGGCATCAAAAGCATATTTACACTTTGAATTTCCATCCCACACTGTATAGTAACACAATCTCTAGGGCCTAAACATGTTAACCAAATAGTCTGATCACGGTATAAATACATTTCCAGAGATCGCCAGGTCAGTCTGTGGCCATATTCTTTAGTCTTGTGAAGTGGTAGACCTTCCGAGACGGCTTTAGGGGCCGTCCTTCCTCCCGGGCACGGCGTTCCCTCTCCTGCTGGAGCCTGTGCCTCCATGCTGTGACCGGAAAGGCAGGACAAAGACAAATGGAACAAGGGCATAAAGAAGATGAGGAAACCGGAGCTGTTTAGGAAGCGGAAGGTTCTTCAGGGCAGAGACGCCCCAGGACGAGCCCGTCTATATTAGCGGAAATTGGAACGACGGGGCCGTCGGACAGGATGCAGTGCGGCCGCCGCGTCAATCAAAGGGCGCGTCGGCGATGTCATCCGCAGCACATGGCTACTTAGCATATTCCAACCAGAGGGTTTAAAGAAACAAGAGGCGGGCTGTGTTTTTTTTTTTTTTAAAAGGCGCATAAAAGTACTGTATTTACGGTTCTGGTCCCGACTGAATTTTAAGAATGAGAATTTGTAGGAAACACCTTTCAAATGATTTTTTTCAAGGAAGGAGACAAGGTTTTAAGCAATGAAACGTTTATTATACAGTATGAAATCTTGGAAAAATTATAAAAATATAAATGTAAAAATGTAATGTAAAATGTAAAAATAAAAATGTAAATTTAAAAACACTCACACACAAAGGAACTATTTACAGATACATGGCCTTTTCAGTTCCCCTCGCTCCTCTTTTCGGCCAGCCACTGCTCCACAGATTTGCAGGCGTAGAGAGCACAGAAGTGCTCCCCACGGTACTGGCTATGGCCATAGTCCTTCTGCTGCGGCTGGCCACAGAGCTGGCAGATTCTAAGTTTGTGGGGCTTCCTTTTCTTTTTCTGGGGTGACGTGCTGCTGTCTCTCTCTCTCTCCTCTCTCTCCCACCTCTTTTTCATGTTCCAGGCAGAAGTCCTGGGGATCTTGCCCACGTCCTCCGGGCCACACTGATCCTGTAGCATTTGGCGAGCCGTCCGTCCTCCGGGGCCCGCTTCCATGGCACAGAAAAACTGGCCCTTGAAATAGGCGTGCCCGCCGTCCAGAGTCCGTGGTTTGCCGCAGAGGAGGCAGGGATCCCCGGGCTGGCTCTGCGGCTTCCCCCTCGCACTGCATAGGATCTCCAGGTCCTTCTGCTTTTGTACCTTCCGCCTGTATATTGTGCTTCTGGTGGGGACCCGTTCAGAAACACCCGCCGCCGCCGGCTCTGCTGCAGCTGCCGCTGGGGCTGGCTCTGCCGCTGTCTCCGCTGCTGCTGCTGCCGCTGCCGCCTGCTGGTCCTGCAGCCACTGCTGAGCCGTCCTCCCACCAGGGCCGTCTTCCAGGGTGCAGAAGAAACGTCCCTGGAAGGACGCGTGTCCATCATCAGTTTTGGCCCAGCCGCAGATGTCACACGGGGACGACGGCGGCGGCGAAGGAGAGGGAGAGTGACGCCATAGAACTCTCTTCCTCTTCTGGAGACCCTGGGCCGGCTCCGCTGCTGCTGCTGCCGCTGCCGCCTGCTGGTCCTGCAGCCACTGCTGAGCCGTCCTCCCACCAGGGCCGTCTTCCAGGGTGCAGAAGAAACGTCCCTGGAAGGACGCGTGTCCATCATCAGTTTTGGCCCAGCCGCAGATGTCACACGGGGACGACGGCGGCGGCGAAGGAGAGGGAGAGTGACGCCATAGAACTCTCTTCCTCTTCTGGAGACCCTGGGCCGGCTCCGCTGCTGCTGCTGCCGCTGCCGCTGCCGCCTGCTGGTCCTGCAGCCACTGCTGAGCCGTCCTCCCACCAGGGCCGTCTTCCAGGGTGCAGAAGAAACGTCCCTGGAAGGACGCGTGTCCATCATCAGTTTTGGCCCAGCCGCAGATGTCACACGGGGACGACGGTGGCGGCGGCGAAGGAGAGGGAGAGTGACGCCATAGAACTCTCTTCCTCTTCTGGAGACCCTGGGCCGGCTCCGCTGCTGCTGCTGCCGCTGCCGCCTGCTGGTCCTGCAGCCACTGCTGAGCCGTCCTCCCACCAGGGCCGTCTTCCAGGGTGCAGAAGAAACGTCCCTGGAAGGACGCGTGTCCATCATCAGTTTTGGCCCAGCCGCAGATGTCACACGGGGACGACGGCGGCGGCGAAGGAGAGGGAGAGTGACGCCATAGAACTCTCTCCCTCTTCTGGAGACCCTGGGCCGGCTCCGCTGCTGCTGCTGCCGCTGCCGTCTGCTGGTCCTGCAGCCACTGCTGAGCCGTCCTCCCGCCAGGGCCGTCTTCCAGGGTGCAGAAGAAACGTCCCTGGAAGGACGCGTGTCCATCATCAGTTTTGGCCCAGCCGCAGATGTCACACGGGGACGACGGCGGCGGCGAAGGAGAGGGAGAGTGACGCCATAGAACTCTCTTCCTCTTCTGGAGACCCTGGGCCGGCTCCGCTGCTGCTGCTGCCGCTGCCGTCTGCTGGTCCTGCAGCCACTGCTGAGCCGTCCTCCCACCAGGGCCGTCTTCCAGGGTGCAGAAGAAACGTCCCTGGAAGGACGCGTGTCCATCATCAGTTTTGGCCCAGCCGCAGATGTCACACGGGGACGACGGCGGCGGCGGCGAAGGAGAGGGAGAGTGATGCCATAGAACTCTCTCCCTCTTCTGGAGACCCTGGGCCGGCTCCGCTGCTGCTGCTGCCGCTGCCGCTGCCGCCTGCTGGTCCTGCAGCCACTGCTGAGCCGTCCTCCCATCAGGGCCGTCTTCCAGGGTGCAGAAGAAACGTCCCTGGAAGGACGCGTGTCCATCATCAGTTTTGGCCCAGCCGCAGATGTCACACGGGGACGACGGCGGCGGCGGCGAAGGAGAGGGAGAGTGACACCATAGAACTCTCTTCCTCTTCTGGAGACCCTGGGCTGGCTCCGCTGCTGCTGCTGCCGCTGCCGCTGCCGCCTGCTGGTCCTGCAGCCACTGCTGAGCCGTCCTCCCACCAGGGCCGTCTTCCAGGGTGCAGAAGAAACGTCCCTGGAAGGACGCGTGTCCATCATCAGTTTTGGGCCAGCCGCAGATGTCACACGGGGACGACGGCGGCGGCGGCGAAGGAGAGGGAGAGTGACGCCATAGAACTCTCTTCCTCTTCTGGAGACCCTGGGCTGGCTCTGCTGCTGCTGCTGCCGTCTGCTGGTCCTGCAGCCACTGCTGAGCCGTCCTCCCATCAGGGCCGTCTTCCAGGGTGCAGAAGAAACGTCCCTGGAAGGACGCGTGTCCATCATCAGTTTTGGGCCAGCCGCAGATGTCACACGGGGACGACGGCGGCGGCGAAGGAGAGGGAGAGTGACGCCATAGAACTCTCTCCCTCTTCTGGAGACCCTGGGCCGGCTCCGCTGCTGCTGCTGCCGCTGCCGTCTGCTGGTCCTGCAGCCACTGCTGAGCCGTCCTCCCACCAGGGCCGTCTTCCAGGGTGCAGAAGAAACGTCCCTGGAAGGACGCGTGTCCATCATCAGTTTTGGCCCAGCCGCAGATGTCACACGGGGACGACGGTGGCGGCGGCGAAGGAGAGGGAGAGTGACGCCATAGAACTCTCTTCCTCTTCTGGAGACCCTGGGCTGGCTCCGCTGCTGCTGCTGCCGCTGCCGCCTGCTGGTCCTGCAGCCACTGCTGAGCCGTCCTCCCACCAGGGCCGTCCTCCAGGGTGCAGAAGAAACGTCCCTGGAAGGACGCGTGTCCATCATCAGTTTTGGGCCAGCCGCAGATGTCACACGGGGACGACGGCGGCGGCGGCGAAGGAGAGGGAGAGTGACGCCATAGAACTCTCTTCCTCTTCTGGAGACCCTGGGCTGGCTCTGCTGCTGCTGCTGCCGTCTGCTGGTCCTGCAGCCACTGCTGAGCCGTCCTCCCATCAGGGCCGTCTTCCAGGGTGCAGAAGAAACGTCCCTGGAAGGACGCGTGTCCATCATCAGTTTTGGGCCAGCCGCAGATGTCACACGGGGACGACGGCGGCGGCGAAGGAGAGGGAGAGTGACGCCATAGAACTCTCTTCCTCTTCTGGAGACCCTGGGCCGGCTCCGCTGCTGCTGCTGCCGCTGCCGTCTGCTGGTCCTGCAGCCACTGCTGAGCCGTCCTCCCACCAGGGCCGTCTTCCAGGGTGCAGAAGAAACGTCCCTGGAAGGACGCGTGTCCATCATCAGTTTTGGCCCAGCCGCAGATGTCACACGGGGACGACGGCGGCGGCGGTGAAGGAGAGGGAGAGTGATGCCATAGAACTCTCTCCCTCTTCTGGAGACCCTGGGCCGGCTCCGCTGCTGCTGCTGCCGCTGCCGCTGCCGCCTGCTGGTCCTGCAGCCACTGCTGAGCCGTCCTCCCATCAGGGCCGTCTTCCAGGGTGCAGAAGAAACGTCCCTGGAAGGACGCGTGTCCATCATCAGTTTTGGGCCAGCCGCAGATGTCACACGGGGACGACGGCGGCGGCGGCGAAGGAGAGGGAGAGTGACGCCATAGAACTCTCTTCCTCTTCTGGAGACCCTGGGCCGGCTCCGCTGCTGCTGCTGCCGCTGCCGTCTGCTGGTTCTGCAGCCACTGCTGAGCCGTCCTCCCACCAGGGCCGTCTTCCAGGGTGCAGAAGAAACGTCCCTGGAAGGACGCGTGTCCATCATCAGTTTTGGGCCAGCCGCAGATGTCACACGGGGACGACGGCGGCGGCGAAGGAGAGGGAGAGTGACGCCATAGAACTCTCTTCCTCTTCTGGAGACCCTGGGCTGGCTCCGCTGCTGCTGCCGCTGCCGTCTGCTGGTCCTGCAGCCACTGCTGAGCCGTCCTCCCACCAGGGCCGTCTTCCAGGGTGCAGAAGAAACGTCCCTGGAAGGACGCGTGTCCATCATCAGTTTTGGGCCAGCCGCAGATGTCACACGGGGACGACGGCGGCGGCGGCGAAGGAGAGGGAGAGTGACGCCATAGAACTCTCTCCCTCTTCTGGAGACCCTGGGCCGGCTCCGCTGCTGCTGCTGCCGCTGCCGACTGCTGGTCCTGCAGCCACTGCTGAGCCGTCCTCCCACCAGGGCCGTCTTCCAGGGTGCAGAAGAAACGTCCCTGGAAGGACGCGTGTCCATCATCAGTTTTGGCCCAGCCGCAGATGTCACACGGGGACGACGGCGGCGAAGGAGAGGGAGAGTGACGCCATAGAACTCTCTTCCTCTTCTGGAGACCCTGGGCCGGCTCCGCTGCTGCTGCTGCCGACTGCTGGTCCTGCAGCCACTGCTGAGCCGTCCTCCCACCAGGGCCGTCTTCCAGGGTGCAGAAGAAACGTCCCTGGAAGGACGCGTGTCCATCATCAGTTTTGGCCCAGCCGCAGATGTCACACGGGGACGACGGCGGCGGCGGCGAAGGAGAGGGAGAGTGACGCCATAGAACTCTCTTCCTCTTCTGGAGACCCTGGGCTGGCTCTGCTGCTGCTGCTGCCGCTGCCGCCTGCTGGTCCTGCAGCCACTGCTGAGCCGTCCTCCCGCCAGGGCCGTCTTCCAGGGTGCAGAAGAAACGTCCCTGGAAGGACGCGTGTCCATCATCAGTTTTGGGCCAGCCGCAGATGTCACACAGGGACGACGGCAGCGAAGGAGAGGGAGAGTGATGCCATAGAACTCTCTTCCTCTTCTGGAGACCCTGGGCTGGCTCCGCTGCTGCTGCTGCCGCTGCCGTCTGCTGGTCCTGCAGCCACTGCTGAGCCGTCCTCCCACCAGGGCCGTCTTCCAGGGTGCAGAAGAAACGTCCCTGGAAGGACGCGTGTCCATCATCAGTTTTGGCCCAGCCGCAGATGTCACACGGGGACGACGGCGGCGGCGGCGAAGGAGAGGGAGAGTGACGCCATAGAACTCTCTTCCTCTTCTGGAGACCCTGGGCTGGCTCCACTGCTGCTGCTGCCGCTGCCGTCTGCTGGTCCTGCAGCCACTGCTGAGCCGTCCTCCCACCAGCGGAGCTGTCAGAGTCTACAAAAATGCAATACAGAACTGTTAGTCAAGATGACTGGTACATGCAGGTAAAAATAAACAGCAATTTAACAAAATATATTTTGTTACACACCTGAAATAGGCTGCAAATGCTTTGTTTTCCTTGTCGCTTTCCTTCCTTCCATTCTGCCTTCTGCCTTCCAACTCAGTGGTCAGGTCAGGTCTGTTCTGACTGACGTTGTGTGCTGAACCCCTTTTTCTCCCAACAGGACAGACATGAAAGGCTTTGTGTAGGCTTTGTCTGAAGGTGGGGGGGTAGTGTACCATTGTTTAAGACTGATGGCCCTCTTTTGAATGTTAAAACAGCACATCTCCTCAGGTAGTCTGGGAGCCTTAGGTAGAGAGAGAATGAATGGGGTGGGGGTAGTGTACCATTGTTTAAGACTGATGGCCCTCTTTTGAATGTTAAAACAGCACATCTCCTCAGGTGGTCTGGGAGCCTTAGGTAGCCTGTGTAAAGTTTTACCTGGGGAGAGAATGAATGTGAAAAGATTTCTTGATATGTTATGTAAACTAAAAACATGTTTGCCATGATATCAGTCACCCCTATGATTACCACCATGTTTTTTTCTACAATTATTTCATTCATTTTAAGGGGGAGAATAAACTTTATCTGATGGTTGAATGTAACATTGAATAAATGTAATAAATCATTCACTGTTTGGTGGCTTACAAGATATAAATAAGGAGGAGAAAGCGTTTTTTTTTTTAAAAAAAGAGTTTATTAAAAACATACACACACAAATAAACTTAAAATGAAAATAAAGAAAAGAATAGTTTAACTATATACAGTATTTACAACTTGGCGTCTGCCAGCCACTGCTCCACAGTTCTGCCGTTGGACCGGGAGCAGAAGGTCTTCCCCTTGGAGCGGCTGTGGCCATATTCTTTAGTCTTTGGTTGGCCACACAGCCTGCATGTGAAGTGGTATACCTTCCGAGACGGCTTCAGGGGCCGTCCTTCCTCCCAGGCACGACGTTCCCTCTCCTGCTGGAGCCTGTGCCTCCATGCGGTGACCGGAAAGGCGGGACGAAGACAAATGGAACAAGGGCATAAAGAAGATGGGGAAACCGGAGCTGTTTAACCTCGTTTCATTTGTGTTCTTGGAACAAGTATTTGGTTTATATTTACAATTGCATTTTTACATTTATTTATTTAGCAGACGCTTTTATCCAAGGCGACTTACAAAAGTGCATACAGTAAGTATAGCGACAGTACAGGGACAGGATGTGTACAGTTCCACAATGAGACGGTTCTCAGCTGAGAGCAAGGTCTGTCTGAGGACACAGTACTATCAGATTTGTACAATTACAGCGTATAGGGCAACTAATACGATACACCTTCAAACAGCAAACTTCAACAACCTCAAACGGCGCAATGAGCGTCAGGGTAAAGGCGGCAACAAGAAACAATTTAAAAAGCATAGCAATTTCCAGGTAGAGTCTGAAGAGTTGCGTCTTCAGGCCCCGTCTGAAGGAATGGGGTGAAGGATCTGTCCGTAGCAGGACAGGGAGTTCGTTCCACCACCGGGGAGCGATGTAGGTGAAACGCCGATGTCTGACAGAACTAGCACCTCCTGTTTATATGTTGGGACCTGGGAGATTATTATATTACTACCATGTGCCATCGAAATTCAAAGTTTAAATATGCTTTAGATGTGTTAACACATTACTTGCGATTAGCATTTAAACGCATTGGAATGAATGACCTGGCGATCTCTGGAAATGTATTTAAACCGTGATCAGACTATTTGGTTAACATGTTTAGGCCCTAGAGATTGTGTTACTATACAGTGTGGGATCAAAATTCAAAGTGTAAATATGCTTTTGATGCCTTTAAATTATTAACCGCGATTTTCATTTGAACGCATTGGAATGAATGAGCTAATTTCAGTCAGTCCTCTATAATGGCCTGGCGACCTCTGAAAATGCATTTAAACCGTGGTTTAAAATGGTTAACATTTTAAGAACCCTAAGATGTTGTTACAACATTGTGGAATCGAAATAAAAAGCGTAAATATGTTTTAGATGTGTAAATAGGACCCCTGCTATGTTAAAAATGTGTGTGATTGAACGGGCACGTGTGTAAACCACTATCAAACTGTGCACTAGTGGGCTATTATAAAGGCTCCACAGGGAGTGTAAACGGTTCATGTGCATTAGCAGTGTGATCAGTGTAATTACTCTCTTTCATACTCTCACATACACTGCCATGCATGGGTTCTTGTCCTGTCAGTCACCCACCCTCACTAACACACTCTCTCTCTCTCTCTCTTTCTTTGCAGCGCCGTCCTGAGCCAGGGGGCAGTCTCCAAAGGCCAGCAGGCTTGTGGAAGCCGTCCTGCTAGAACTGTGTCGTGCGCACAGCCGCGAGGCGACTAAAAAGTAACTGAATCAGCCCGAAGTACCGTGGTGGTAGAGTTGTATCGCAATTGTCAAGTTTCTAACGTAACTGAAACTGTGTCTGAGTCGTAATTCCCCGAAAACAATTCTAAAGATTCTGAAGTAAGTGAACTGGCCCGAAGGACTGTGGTAGAGAGGTGTAACTGGAATTGTGACGAAGATCCTGAAGTAACTGGAACGTGGGAATTTGCTGTGCCCGAAGTACTGGGGCAGTGATTCCGTAGTGTAAGTATCTAAAGCAACTGACACTTGTGCTGTTGCGAGCCCGAAGCACTGCGGCTCTGTGAAGTTTAAAACGATTACCCGAAGAAGTGTGGTTTTCGCCAGACGTACTGTGGCAGAGTTTAAAAGTTGTTAGCGTTGTTGTTAGTGTGGAAACTTTATTCATTTGCGTCCGAAGCACTGGAGCTGTGAATAATTGGACTTACGGGTATCTTAAAGTAACCAGATAACGTACAGTCATCAGAGGGGACTGGTTGTGACTAGCCTACGGAATTGTTATAACTTCATCCATAATGGAAGATTTAATTGTTAAATATATTGCTAAGCACGGTTCATGCGGAATCTTCAATGGGATAGAGAACATCATGTATGAGCCCTATGAGTGGGCTAAATGCCTAAAAACTAGAAAGGAAGGGTTGCTAATGCGCTTCATGCGATTTTTGCTTCATACAAATTAACAAACAAAATGTTAGATAACGTGGAGTCGGAGAAAGAAGCACTTGAAACTGAAAATAAAGTGCTTCACTCACGAATTTGCGAAAGTATAATGACTATGAAAAATTACCAGGCGGGTGAAACTATTTTGAAAGAGGAAAGAGTGCAGTTGAAACAAGAAATTGCAGAACTTAAAGCTGACAATTACATGCTTAAGTCAAAAGACTTGATGATTTTTGGGAGAAAACCTCTCAGTTACAAGACAATTATGATCATTACTCTGACCGCACAGTTAAGTTCCCCATGGCGCAAATCCATTCCACTACTACCATTCACCCAGGTGAGGAAGATAGCACCGTCACCACTACGACTGTTAGGGCTCTCACTCCTACGGAGTTTGATCTATCTCAGCATGATGCTTTAGAATTTCTAGCCAGTTTGGAACAATATGTTAATTTGCATATCTTAACAGATTCAGATGCTTGTGTGGTCCTGACTATGTGTCTCCCACGTGCATTGGCAAGGGCCCTCCCAGAAAAGGTGCAGAGGAAAACTGCTAATGATAGAGAGAGGAAGGAGGCATTGCTTGAGGTCTTGGGGGCAAGAGTCATTAACTGGGAGAAGATAACACGGGTTAAAATGAGGACCTGTCCAAATCTGTCCAATAACCTTCCTAAGGAGTCTCCTTAGCTGGAGTAGTTCTCTGTCTTCTATCCTGGTTAAAAGTAGATAATTGAATAAAGGTTAGTGTGAGCAGTCTGTGGTTGTAATAAAGCTTCATCGGGCCTGAGGATGTGGTGCTTAGAGTGTTCCAGTGGAAAGAGGTGTTGTTCCAAAGATGGGTAAGTCCGTGCAAAGGATGACAACCTAAGGCAGGACAGCACCGCCACTAGGATACCTGGAATGGGTGATGCTTTATGGCATATAAGCATCAAGCACCTGTATGCTAATTATTGTCGATCCTGATCAAAGCTCTGTATCAGTATAAAGAATGCTTTCGCTGAGTGCTCAGGGTTCAGATTGACTCCGCTGAACCCAGAGTGCGTTTTCACGTATTTCTGACAACTGCCGTTCCTGTAAATAAAAAAGTCTTTTCTGCGAAGATCGGAATTGCGCCTTGTTTTTCCTTACAGTTTACATAACATAACATAACCTGGTCATTAGAAACAGTTAAAACAGGCTTTTAAATAAAAAGGCTTTTAAATTAAATCTGCACACATTCATAAGGCCAAAACCATAAATAGGAATGTACTTTTATGTGCCTTTAAAAAATTAAGTCTTGTCTCTTTAAACCCTTTTGTTGAAATATGTTAAGTAGCCATGTGCTCGAGATGATGTCATGAACAACAAGGATTGATTGACAGCGATCTTCAAAATCCTGTCTGAGAGGTCTATCGTTCCCATTTCGACCGCAAAAAATCAGAAAAAATAGCCAGAGTCCTTTCGGGGAGCTGAGATTTGGCACGTCTGGCTCAGGTAAATGTACCGCGCCGACCGCAAACCGCCTGCCGCCCGCTGCTGCAGGCAAGGATGACACGCAAATTCGTGAAGCGTTCCATATTATCATTCATTTTTTTTTCCCGACGCAGTCAACTGGTAGGTATACTGAGTATATGGTTTAGCAAAATTATCCCATTGAGATTAGCCCATTTTCACAGGCAGACCATTCAGAAGTGGAACACTCAGGGGTTATAATTCCAGAATACAACATTTTGGAACACATTAATTCTGGAATAACAGAATAGAATAAAAAGCAAATACTCCTTACTTTAGACCAGTGTTTCTCAAACTTTTTCTGCCATTCCCCACTTTGGAGGTGGGGAAGGCTTCCAAGCCCCACCTGTCCCCAGTCGCCCCAACAAAATGGTAATAAACTAGGCTTTAAGTTTAAACTGACCAAATTTATTGAAATAACATCACATTTTAAAACGATAACATCAAAGAACACCATAAAAAGTTCAAAACAGCCGTGAGCTCACCCTCTCTCACACAACCACAAACTAAGTAAACAAAATACTACCCAGTTCAGATCAACCAATTCAGAGCTCACTCACACAGACTGCAAGCGACGAAACCACGGTGGGCATTCCAGACTGACAAAGGAAACCCTATTGTCCTACCTTAAAACGTCTTCCTGGCCACAGCAAATCTTGCTATGATAACCATATGATCCACTTGTCTTGCCATGCGGTTCTCGATAGACAAGCCAATGCTAGTCTTTCCCGGGACACTGTGGATGTCTTAATCAGTTTCAATTTGCGGAAAGAGCGTTTGCGACTGTAAATGTAATGGCAAGTTCTTTTATTTTCTGCCAAAATGGTTCTTTAGACAGCAAAGCAAGGAACGATAAGCTAATAGTAAACACTAACACCACCTTCTGCATCAAGACCGACAGCCTGTACGCGCTGCGTTCCAAAGGAGGAGGGGGGGAATTTTGATACATTTTGAAAATAATTCGCTATCAACCAGTTGTGAAACTGGAATAGAAGCTCTGTTTATTCATTTTATGCTAGTTGTCACGCATGCATAGGACTACTGACTGTTGCTGAATACGGTGTTGGAAGATCGTATAAAGAAGAGACAGATGACGAGAAGTAGAAGTAGCAAGAAGGGAGACGTGACAGAAAGGTATAGAAAAATCGTAAGATTACACTATAGCGGAGCTTGCAAGTAAGAGACTAAAAGAGTAAAAGAGAACTGAAATAGTCTTTAAAAAGACTGTTTAAATTACTGCAACTGCAGTGCTGTAAGGTTAGCCTTTTAAAAGGCTGGTGTTGAAATTGTAAATGGCAGTTTAATGCCAGTTTAAAAGCTATATTTCTGATATGATATAAGATATTTCTGTTGGAAAGCTGCAAGATCGGTACGAACTTGACACACCTGCACAGTGGTGTGTTTCCGATATCTGCTCTTTCTTATGTACTTGAGGCGTCTGCTTAAGTTCGCCAGTAAGGTTACTGTCCTGTGTACTTTTTCATCGACACAAGACGGCAGAATGTCGCCTTCTCATCATAAAGGGATCTTGACATTTCTTAGCCGATAGATAAATCAGAATTAAACACTGATGGCAAGTGATTGGTATATTCCAGGGGTGTTCAAATGATCAGTTTGTTATTCAGCAGCTTCAGAAGTTCATAACGAGTTGATCATTTGAATCAGCTGCGTTGGAGCAGGGAGAGATCTAAAACATGCAGGACAAGTGGCCCTCCAGGAGAGGTTTGGACACCCCTGGTATATTCAAATTCACTTCGCCCGCGAGGCCTCGCCCATATCAGAGTACCCGCCTTGGCACAAGAATCTGCCAGGAATACCGTCCTCAAACTTTGGCCGAAAATTTCCTCCCGTTCGTCGCGACCCACTTGTCACGTCTCTATTCCCCACTAGTGGGGCGCGCCCCACACTTTGAGAAACGCGGGCATAGCCTACGCGCTAAACGGCAGATCATACCGGTGTGACCGTAATAATATATGATAATTATTTGACAGTCTGCTGTAGTGCAATATGGGTCAAATCTCGCTAATAACATTACAGCCTATCATAATGTGTGTGACATTCTTCATAATCGATAACCAACTTTAAGTTGGTGTGCCTTGACGTTCTGGTTTGACCTTTGATGCTCCTTAGTCCCAAAAAGGTTGAAAACCTCTGCAATAGTAAACAAATACAATGTGTATTGAGAGATGCAGACTTCTCTATAAAATCGACTGTAACTCGCTTAATTCTGAAACCGATTTTCATGAAATTTGGTTTGTTATAAACGTGAGAATTTAACATGATCCTGGTTACTTATTGGAATTAAATTCAGTTACTGGGGACGGATCTAATCAGCTCTATGCCAAAACATAAACCTTCTGAATAGCCACAACGTCCTATGGGACATGCAGGCTCTGATCCAGGCAGCATCAAGTGTAAATTATTTAGAATTTCAGCCTTTGTGAGTTTCTCCAAAACTGTAGATAAGCACTTTTTACATAATTCCAGAATACTATGCAAATGTAATTTGCTTTAGCCACACAGGATACAATCACATTAGCATTACAGAATATAACTCAAATGTATTCTGATTAAGCCTCATAGGTTAAATTCACATTATCTTGATTTTTTTATGTGCTACAATCAGCCATGTTTTAGTTAAGCAAACAGCATTCTTATCTTATTAGAAATCTTTTAAAATGATAAGACAGAAGGAAAATGATAGTGGCTAATTCATTGCCAGCCAGAGTAAGAATGATGAGCCATGTTTCACATGATTTTTTACTATGTGAAAGTTATGTGACGATTATATTTGAAGTGCATATTTAAAAGCACCTGTTTAAAAAGCAATTAAAATGTTAATAAAGAGAATTGCTCGTCTCAATTGGTACTGGTAATTCAAGTTTTGCTCAATTTATGTGGAACCGTCCTGAAACCTGGGGTCCATGTTCTCTAAGCAGATAAAACAGCCATCTAAAAAGAGCTTCCACTTGGTGAAATAAACAAATTGCTTCTCAGTGTTTCCTCAGTACGTTGACAATTTCACAAGATTTTCCCAACTCGACAAACACTGCTTAGAGAGGAGAACTTGCATTTTTAATGCAAAGTTGGTTGCTTGAGAGAGGAATCAGCTTTGGCAGCTGAAAACAAGCCTGTGCTCCTTGTGATCTTGCAAGGTAATGTTGCTTGTGCGGAAAAGTAGCGCCCAACGTGGGGCTCGAACCCACGACCCTGAGATTAAGAGTCTCATGCTCTACCGACTGAGCTAGCCGGGCTGCTTGGTTGCTTTAGCAGACGGCAGTCATTGCCAGAAGTCACTGGCCTCTGTCTCTGGTACCTTTGACGGTCAGCTGCCAAGTGCAAACACATTGCTTTGTGCATTCAAGATGCAGTGTTCTGTGGCGAGGTCTCTGTGGTGCAATTGGCTGTCTTTTCTCTGCATCCTTGACTTTTCCACTTAGCAGAAGGCAGGGAACTCCACCGGTCGCGCACAGCCCTGGATAACAGTTGACACTCGACTCCACATAATGAAGCTGTGGACACCTCATTCAACTGTTGTGAGGGTTCAGGAAACCCGTTTTGGGTTGGCCGACTACATCCGGTTCATCACCACATTGCCAGAACCGGTGGAAAGAATTTCTTCTCCGCAGCAAAAAGCGCTTGTTGCTGCAAACAAGAATGTCTGACACAACACCTGGTATCAGAAACTCGGGCCATTTCGGGACTGGCAAAGCCTTACCACCACATGGTGCTGTCTTCAGCAGACTTCATGGTTCTCCTTTGAGTCAGGGGAGAAAGCATGAGGTGCTAGCTGATTGTTGATGAAAGGAAAGCAGAGGAACCACAAAGGCACCGCTGGGATTCGAACCCAGGATCTCCTGTTTACTAGACAGGCACTTTACCCAACTTAGCCACGGCACCCTGAAACAGAATTGCACAAGCTCATAAAAAACAAACAACGTTATGGCAAACGGAAATTTAAAGGTAGAAGTAAAATACTGAACACCGGAAGGGTGGGAAACAAAAATTTTGTACATAATGTGCTACACCTCTTCATGTGAATGCGGGGACAGCAGCAGACTGGTGTGAATGGAGTGACACCATCTTACACTGCGGGAGGTTCTTTAAATGAGCCGGTTAAATCGTGTCTCTGCAGGTGCCTGCCCTGCCCGTCTCTTACAACATCACAAAACGCGGTATTCAGTCTGGAAGTACATCCAGACGATCACCAAGTAAGGGGTGTGGCTTCCTGTTCATGCTCTACAAGGATCCGCTCACACATTTGACTGATGAAGTCAGGCTTATAATTACAGCTGTTGTCACCTGAGCACCATCAACCTCCAGAGCGAGAGCTCCGGCCTACCCAGGGGTAAACCTTGTCAACCAGAGCTGCTGGGGTAAACCGTGGGCACAGTGCCCCCTGGGTGTACAGCCGGGATGGCTAACTTTCTCCTTCTGGACTCTGTAAGCAAATTCCTAAATCAAGGAAAGAAGAATTTAGAAGTTTTATTTTTAAAGTTTTTAAAGAATGTAAGAGTTAAAGAAATATATTAGTTTAACTTTAGTTCCAGTTTGTTGTTGAATCAAATGCAATGTGATTGAGTGCAGTCCTGCTTTAGGCTCGTTCCCAGAGATTATTCAAGCACGAAAAATCCATCAGCATTTCACTCTTCCATTTACATTTTATATGTTTATATGGCAGAAAATTTGCTACTTGCAAGTAATTATTGTTATTGGTGAGTTTTTTTGTGAGTCACCCTCTGGAAATTTTGAAACAAATGGTGAAATATTTGTCAATAACTGGCTTTGTAATTTTAGTTGCATTTCAGCCATTTGCTACAAACGAGGCTGAAGTGAAGACAGAGCACTAACATACACACTAGCTGCTTTGCCTCTGAGGCTGTGCCATTCATTCACTTTGCATGTGAACTGCAATGTTGAGCATCCACACAGATGGGTGGATAACACACCGGCTGGCTCACAGAAGTGTCTGACTAGCTGAAAATCACACAATGATGTAAAGATTTCCTCACTTCTCAAAATCTTTACACACATGGTCTTAAACACTGATACACAATAAGCATGGTTAGATCTGCAATGTCTGCAATACAGTAATACATAGACTGTTATGTACATAATTTCCTATTTCCAGTGTGAATGCTGTCTTTTGCACTGATATGTCAGTGCCATCTAGAGAAAAGGCATACTGCTAGTTAAGCTTAATGTGGGGTACTATTATCTCCATGATTATGTGTTTACATAAATGGTTATAACAGAAACACACCCGGAGTGCCATGTACAGTGAATATCTGAACAGTTTTATCTCAACCAAGGAAATTGTTTGAATGAATATCATTCATCTTGTATCAACTGAGTCCAAGGGATCATAAATGTGTTGACCGACTGCATTAGGCAAAACTGCAGTATGTGTAGCAGCACAGGCAGCATGTACCTGTGTTACGCTGTTGTGCAGGTTCTCCTGCGACCTGAAGGCGGTCAGGATGCTGAGGGAGTGCGCTTTGGGGAACAGTGCCACCAAATTGTACACCACAGTGTGCAAGCAGCACAGTGAGGCCTGGATGCAGCGGTCCGTGCACTACCTCACCGAGCTGAAGCGTTTTCTGGCCCTGGGCATTGTGCTCACAGGCATTTCTGCTGGAGGGCCTGGTGAGGTGGAATGAGGAGCGTGCTGTGGCAGCAGCGGAGGGAGCGGGCCAGGTGCTGCGCTGCTGTAGTGGCCACCTGCAGCGCTATGCTGTCTGAGGAGTTCTTTTTATTAAGGTGCTATTAGCCATCTCCCGTACACACATTGTAATGTCTGCATTAATAACACAAGATCACAGCAGGAGGGGTGCGCTCAAACGACAAACAGTAAAAGGTAAACAGCCGCTCAAGACCCGTTTCCCCATATATATCCTCCATTGACTGGTTTTCTATTGTTGTTGTTGTGTTTTTTCAATAAACAAACACACAAATGCAAATAAAAGCATTGGATTTCAAAATGCTGGCTGAGGATGTTTTATTTTTATTTTTTTATTATTTTCTATTTTTATTAACTTGTTATTAGCCATTTCACCACAGGTGGGGACTGCAGGGCATAAATACAATGCTTTTTATATACTGTAGAGCACACATTTTGGAACTAGCACCTACTATGCACCTATTGAGGCCTACTCTGCAGTACATTTGTTGAGTAATTTAGGTATGGGGCTTTGCTCCACTTAACAGCACACTCATTTGGTTAGGAGTCCAAGGCCTTGCCTGCAATGGCGTAGTGGCAGAACAGAAATCACAATCCTTTTTTATCAAGCATGGTTTTGCTTTCAATCCAGCTGCAAGTCTTAGTTGACAACTTTAATAATCTTTTATATTTTGGAGATCTCCCAGAATGTTTAGTAGTTTCCAGGTTCAGGGCTTGATGAGAAAGTCTACATTACAGAGTATTACCATCTATAATACTCTGTAATATAACATTTGTGATATACAGTATATAATGTAAAATTTGTAATGAAAGTTAACAGCTAAACCTTGTCTAGTGTTTCGGATCGCACACTAGCACACTATGTAGTATGCTTATCAACTATGCTTGGCTATTTATCGCTAACAACCATTGATGTTGATCCAGTTCAATGTTTTCAATATTTCGATATTTGATAACACTCTCTAGTAAGTTAACTTGGTAGTAATAGTATTCATGACAACAAAATGCCAATATAAGTAGCTAACCATCTACCTTGGCTAATGTGGTTAGTTGAACAACATTAGCTAGGGTAGTTAACGATGTTTGAGAAGATGATACTGCTAACTAGTCCTTTGCTGTTTTGATGACAAACACCCAATCAAGATAATGAATAATATTCATGTGTAACGTTATATTGGTGTGACAGCTACGGATGAGGACACTGCTAATTTAATAGCCTGGCCGTTGGCATGCGCAAATCGGCCTAGAGTATGATAAAGTAAGATAAAATAGCCATATGTTTCCTTAAATATTTGTGTAAGAGTCAACAACCCATAGTAATGTTAAGTTTAGCTAGCTGTACATTTATCAAGTAGCTAGCTAGTCAACTTTTGTATTTGTATGTGCTTTATTTTCCTGCACACAACCACAGGTGTTCAGCAGACACAAATTGTTCTCATTTTTAAGAAATATGTGAAGGGTGAAGAAAAATAATCTGGAAGGAAAGGTGACGAGATTAAAAAAAAAGATTAAAAAAAAGATTAAAAAAAAAAAAGAACCTAACACAAGAATAGTAGGCCCTACGTAATGCTAGCAGGCATAAAATACCATAAGCAACGGTGTCAAGGCATCAAGTCCTGCTCTTAAATTGTGTGACATATGAGAGTTGTCTTTTCAATATAATTGAAATATATTAAATTCTAAGTTATATAAGATGTTTATTTATAATGATATATTATGGGTGGCATTTGTAGTGTTCTCCTTTGCCGGGTGTGGGATTTGAACTCTGCTCTGGTCTTTCCCTTTTCTTCACCTTCTTACTCGAACAAGAAACAAGACGCAACATGAAAATTTCAACGCTGCAGTACCTACTTGTGACAACAAGATGGGAGACTAATACCAGCATTGAATATTTTGTTTTATAGATTCCCTCAATTGCTCTTGATACGTTCCTGCAAAATACGGTGCATGTTTTCAAAACAATTAACACAGCCGTCTCATCAGAATTTTCAGTTTGCAAAATAGCTAAATTCAACTGCAAAATTATGTATTGTTTATATTTATGATACTACCTTTATATAAAACAAATATCTGCATTGAAAAAATAAAAAGTCACCTGTCCAGGAGAGAACAAATTCACCGAAATCCACATAGGAATAATAATCGTAAAATACGTGTCAGAATGTGCAGCAATGTCTTTCACTGAATTGTGTGTGTGTGTGTGATGAAATTTAGGGTTAATGTAAAACATAAATCACAACTCTTTATTACAACTTTGAGTATGGTGAAAAATAAAATGTATTTTTTGTGTTGCTTTACAAAAGCTGATTTCAAGAGAGCTATGTTGCATGTTGCATAGCTATGTTGTGGTTATCCACAACAATCAACAATCAAAGTCCTGATTTACCTCCCTTTTGGTACATCGTGCAATACTTCTTAAGTAGAAGGAAACTGACCCACTAACACACTCCCAGTGGAATAATGTTAGACATAATGTCACACATTCAACTTCAGAGGATTTGTTACTCTTTATGGGGGTCAGAAAAGAGATTTTATAATATTTGGAGTCATTTCCTTAACTATCTCCAAAACTTCAGAAGTAGAGCTTCTGAATAATGTTACATTACATTACATGCATTTAGCATACGTGACTTCCAGCACAATAGAAGAGAAGCGTATCCATTAATTTAGATAAGGAACAGTGTCAGACCAGGCTAACAACACTCCCAGACCAGTGAGTGTGAGCATAACACTATTTGAGCCCTACCACAAGTTAACTTCTGATGGCAATCTGATGCCAAGTATACTACAATAAAACAGTCCCTAGAACACAGTCAAAAATGCATATATAATACTACCTGTTAAATAAGCATCAAATACTAGAGGTATCAGGTGTTAGGGGGTGGGGATTGAAGTGGAACTGAGATGCAGTCTAAAGAGGTGGGTCTTCAGTCTGCATCAGAAGATGGCCAATGATTCTGCTGTCCTAACTTCTGTGGGGATATCTTTCCACCAATCCAGACAGGGATCGTGTCTGAGAAGAGGGACCCCATCAGGTAGGACAGTCAGTTGCCATGGAGATGCAGAGCACAGCGATCTTGAGGGAACATATAGGGTTTGAAGAGCGGTCGTAGTGATGAGGGGGCTGTCCCATTCACTGTCCTGTATGCCAACATGAAGGTTTTGAACTTAATGCGAGTGATAACAGGAAGCCAATGAAGCGAGGTGAGGAGGGGAGTAACTTGACTACGTTTAGGGAATAATAACATAGCCCTTTATTTGTAACAACTGTGGCTTTGTTGTTTCTCATGGATGTATACCAACTCTGTTCATATTTTTCCATAAATCACTGATTTGTTGTTTTTGCCCTTTTGGAAATTGTCACATAGTCACGCTTCACGAATTTGTGTGTCATCCTTGCGCAAGCGTTCCATATTTTCATTCATTTTTGAGTCAACTGGTAGGCCCAATAGTGAGAATTTAGCTAAATTTGAGATTATCGTATTTTTGCAGGCAGATGAGCATTTACTTTAGAGCACTTAGACCTTTCAGAAGTAGAATACTCAGGGGTTATAATCCCAGAATACATGATTCTGGAATAATGATTCCAGAATAGGGTGCAAATATACCTTGCCTTCAAATCACAGGTTAAATTCACATTAGCATTACAGAACAGAATTCAAATGTAAATGATTTAGTCTCACAGAGAAGAGAAGAGCAATCCGCTTTGTTTCAGTCTGACATTAACGTGTAAAATTCAAAGCAATATTTGTAGCACATCTTCCCTTAGGAATGTTCACATGCATGTGAAATAACAATTCAGTGCACTGTACAACCCTAAAATTTCTGGACCAAACAATCTGACGTAAAAAGCAAAGGTAAAAAGGCGCAACAATAAAATGAGAGATCAGCATTTTCAGATCAGCTATTTCAATGCTGCAGTACCAATACACACCCACAAGATGGAAGACTAGTGCCAGCATTGAAAATTCTGTTTTCAATTGATTTTGGCACATTCCTGCAAACTAAGTCCCACGTACTCAAAACAGCTAACACGGCCGTGTCAACAGAATTTCCATTTTGCAAAAGAGCCAAACTGCAAAATGATGTACTGATTACATTCCTGATACTACCTTTACAAAAAATATCCACTCAAAACAGTAAAAAAAAAGTCACCTGTGGAGGAGATAATAAATTCACCTATATCCACACAGAAATAATAATGGTAAAATACATTTATCAGAATGTTCAGCAATCTCTTTCACTGAATTGTGTGTGCACCTGCGTTGTTTTGCGTGCACCCTAACCCTAACCCTAACCTCATTTTTAAAAAATGTGTAATAACATAAAAAATGCTGCTTATTCAGCCAAAACAGGACTGACCATAAAACATAAATTTAGGAATTGATGGAATTTAACCTGTGAGGCCTAATCAAGACACATTTGAATTACATTCTGTAATGCTAATGTGATTGTATCCTGTGAGGCTAAAGCAAAGTATATTTGCATAGTACTCCGGAATTATAAATTCCAGACGAGTATTCTACTTCTGAAAGGTTTGAAAGCAAGTGCTCATCTGCCTGCGTAAATACGATAATCTCAAATTTAGCTAAATTTTCACTATTGGGCCTACCAGTTGACTCTGACGGGAAAAAAATCAATGAAAACACAGAACACTTGACGAATCTGCCTGTACATCCTGGGGCCACGGGTTCTTCTCCCTCGGCGCATGGCTACATAGCATACTGCTCCAGCCAGAGGGGTTTTTTTTTTTTTCTTTTGAAAAAAGGCCCGCGGCGCTGGTTTTTTCCTTTTGCAAAAAAGGCGCATAAAAGTACTGTATTTACGGTTCTGGTCCCGACTGAATTTTAAGAATGAGAATTTGTAGGAAACACCTTTCAAATGATTTTTTCAAGGAAGGAGACAAGGTTTTAAGAAATGAAATGTTTATTATACAGTATGAAATCTTGGAAAAATGGTAAAAATATAAATGTAAAAATGTATTGTAATGTAAAATGTAAAATTAAAAATGTAAATTTAAAAACACACTCGCACACAAACGATTTATTTACAGATATGCACACGACACGGCCTTTTCAGTTCCTCTCGCTCCTCTTTTCGGCCAGCCACTGCTCCACAGATTTGCAGGCATAGAGAGCACAGAAGTGCTCCCCACGGTACTGGCTGTGGCCATAGTCCTTCTGCCGCGGCTGGCCACAGAGCTGGCAGATTCTAACTTTGTGGGGCTTCCGCTTTTTCTTCTGGGGTGACGTGGCGCTGTCGTCTCTCTCTCCCACCTCTTTTTCATGTTCCAGGCAGACGTCCTGGGGATCTTGCCCACGTCCTCCGGGCCACGCTGATCCTCTAGCATTTGGCGAGCCGTCCGTCCTCCGGGGCCCGCTGCCACGGCACAGAAAAACTGGCCCTTGAAATAGGCGTGCCCGCTGTCCAGGGTTGGCGGTTTGCCGCTGATGAGGCAGGGATCCCCGGGCTGGCCCACGGCTTCCCCCTCGCGCTGCGCAGCTGCTCCAGGTCCTTCTGCTTTTGCACCTTCCGCCTGTATATTGTGTTTCTGGTGGGCACCCGTTCAGAAACACCCGCCGCCGCCGGCTCTGCTGCAGCTGCCGCTGGTGCTGGCTCCTCTGCTGCTGCTGCCGCCGCCGCAGCCTGCTGCTCCTGCAGCCACTGCTGACCTTCCTTCCATTCTGTCTCAGTGGTCAGTCAGGTCTGTTCTGACTGACCTTGTGTGCTAAACCCCCTTTTCTCCCAACAGGACAGACATATGAAAGGCTTTGTCTGAAGGCGTGGGGGTAGCCTAGCATTGTGTCAGGCCAATGGCCGTCTTTTGAATGCTAAAACGGCACATCTCCTCAGCTAGTCTGGGAGCATGAGGTAGAGAGAGAATGAATGGGGCAGGGGGTAGCCGGGCATTGTTTCAGGCCGATGGCCGTCTTTTGAATGCTAAAACGGCACATCTCCTCAGCTAGTCTGGGAGCATTAGGTAGAGAGAGAATGAATGGGGCAGGGGGTAGCCGGGCATTGTTTCAATTAACCAATAACAGTGTTGGGTGTCATCATTAAAAAAGAAACTACATCATGTAGGGTAAAACCTCATAGAAGAGAGGCATTTGAAAAAATCAGTGGCTATTTCAATAAAGAAAAACTATACATTACATATAACAATTTGAATTGCACTGCAAGGGTTGTGTTCATGTTACATTGTTTAGTAATTGTGCCAACTATCTTTATGAAAACTAGAGATAATAAATAAATCATTATACCAGATGTCAATATCATTACTGATCTGTATGGACAGTGGCAACATGTGTTCTTAAATATAGAGGAACTGTACAGCAATTTGGTGTTCTCATGTATAATTCATACACACCTACAGTCTCAGATTCAGTTTTCTAAAGCATGTGATCTAAGTTAGCATTAGGTAGCCTGTGTAAAGTTTTACCTGGAGAGAGAATGAATGTGATGCCATGATGTCAGTAAACCCTTATTATTACCACCTTGTTTCTTCAATTATTTCATTTTTTAAGGGGGGGGAGAATAAACCTTATCTGATGGTCAAATGTAACATTGAATAAATGTAATAAACCATTCACTTTTTTGGTTGCTTACAAGTTATAAATAAGGAGAAGAGAGTTTTTGTTTTAAAAAAAGAAAAAGAATTTATTAAAAAAAAAAAAAACACACACACACACACACACAAACAAATAAATTATATAATAATGTAACTATGTACACTATTTACAGTTTTGAGTCTGCCAGCCACTGTTCCACAGTTCTCCCGTCGGCCCGGGAACAGAAGCTCTTCCCTCTGTAGCGACTGTGGCCATATTCTTTTGTCTTCGGCTGGCCACAGAGGCTGCAGAGGAAATGCCGGACCTTCCGGGGCGGCTTCAGGTGCTGTCCTTGCTCCTGGGCACGACGTTCCCTCTCCTGCTGTAGCCTGTGCCTCCACGCCGTGGTCCGTGAAACCGTCTTAGCAGGAGAGGGGATGGCGGCTGCGGCTGGAGCAGTGGCGGCTGTGGACGGGGCACCGGCGCCTGCGCCCGCGCTGGTGGAAGGGGTGGCGCTGGTGGAAGGGGTTGCCGGGGTGGCTGAGGCTGAGGAGGAGGAGGATAGCCTGGCACTGGTGATGATGAGGTCATACAGTTCCGGGGCCAGCGGCCCTCTGATGGTGGCAGCCAGACTAGAGGCGTCCTCGGGCAGGTGGTGCTGGAGAGGCCGGTCTGGCTGCTCGGGCTGCTGCGGCAGAGTCCTCGGGGCAGGCAAGGGCTCTGCTGCCGTCTGGGGTGCGCTGGGCCCCGGAACCGCTATCGCGATGGTCTCCCTCATCATCGCCTTGCTCCTGTGGTTGTGCCTGAGAAAAGCAGACACAAAAAAGTGGACATTAGTAATCAGGAACACACGCGCGCGCGCACACACACACACACACCACGGCACAAAAAGGATCAGGTCTTACCATTGTGCAAGGGTCCGATGATTCACATTATACAGCTGGATGCATGTGCTCACCATGAGGGTGGGGCAATACAAGACGTTGTCCTGAATCCGCCGGTAGTCCCTCATGACGGCACCCCAGCGACGGACGCGGACCCCCGCGATCGTAGTTGCCTCGTGGATGTGCGCACGACACAGCTCCAGCATAATGGCTTCCACAAGCCTGCTGATCTTCGGAGACTGTGCCGCACCCACCCCCTGGCCCAGGACGACGCTGCAGAGAAGAGAGAGAGAGAGAGAGAGAGAGAGAGAGTGTGTTAGTGAGGGTGGGTGACTGACAAAACAGGAACCCACACTGCAAAAAATAGCCCTTCAAAAATAAGAAATAAAATAATTAATACAAGGTGTTTTTTGCTAGTAATAAGTGAAAAAATATTCCAATGGAACTAGTGGAAATACACTTGTTAAGATTTCTTGAAAGGGATCTTAAAATTAGGTGGAAAAAAAATTTTGATCCATTCTTAACTGGTATTAGGAAGTGTTTTTGTGTCATGCAGTTTAAAAACCTTCTGACTTGTTAAAAAAGGCTTGCTTAATTTGATATACCACTCAAAGTAAGATGCTTTCAAGACAGCTTCACCAAACAAGATATTGAAGATGCACCTTCTAAAAACAAGTCCTTGTAGCTCAAGGAAATTTTGCTTGTTTGGTGACTGTGTCTTATATTAAGTGTAAAGTGTCTTGAAAAGAGACAAATATGCTTGGTGAGATTTACCGCTTCACGCTGTCCGCTCCCGGCGTGTGAGCGCGCCGGTGGCTCGTCTTGAACCGGCCCTGGTGGCGTGGGGGGAAGTTCACCGGCGCCTTGTCCCGGTCCGACATTTTCTGCCAGAGAGAAACGATCTCTCTGGCCTGTCGCTGGGTAACGAAGGCGTGGTGGCGCAGCCGCACGAGGGCGTGGGCCAGGGCCACGACGCGATGGTAGCCGCCGTGACCGTCTGGCCCAACCACGTCCTGCAAGAAAGCGCAACACAAGAGAGACAGCTCGTGAAGCCACGCAGCAAACCCACAGCTGACCGTCACAACAAACTGTGTGAAAACCGCGCACTCACGTCCTCCTCCTCCTCAGCCCGCTGCACCTCTGCGCCGGAGAACGACGGCTGGGCGGGGGTCCTGGGGGGATCGGCGTCCCTGGATGAGCCTGAGGGCACATAGCAAAGTTACGCGTTACACATACATTACACGTGTGCTGTACACGTACGCGCTGCATGACTGGATTTTCGTAACAACGCGCACTTACGGGGAGAGTCGGCCTCCATGGCAGCGCCTGCTCGTACAGGGAACAACAAAGCACCGATTACGCGTCGACGCATTTATAAAAGCTGATATTCGTCGCACAGACTTTTGCATAGATAATGTGGTTACCTGGACGTGGGAGAATATGTGCTGGCTGGGCTTCGGGCGTCCTCTGCACTTCGTCCCGGGCCAGCACATACCTCTTCAGGTCCTGCATCCTAGACCCTGCTCCCACCTTCTGCCGCCTCACCCACTGCACATAGCTGCAAAGAGAACAGAGCAAACACAAAATTAATCTCTCAGTCACACACGCGCACACACAAACGCGCACACGCGATACTTACGATCGACTCTCGGCATCCCTGGCCTCATACAGGGACTTTAAAGTGCGGTGGCCGTGCACTCCGATCCCCACCAGGCTGTCATCCAGGCCCCTCACGCTCTGGGAACCCTCACCCATCCTACGCCTGGCGATGGCTTCCACCATCGCTGGATAGAACCTGGCGTAGGAGACGAGGGCGTCCTTGTTCAGCATGAGGGGCGTCTGCATGGTATTCCCGCCCTCTCTCTCCCTCTCATGGGACGCGATGATGGAGCACGCGTATCCCACGTCGTTCTCCAGCAGCCAGCGCAGGCTGTGACCCCGATACTGGCCGAACTGCAGCTCCGTCTCGGCCAGCACCGCCTGGAGGTCTTTGGGGTCACCCCCCTGTTCTGCCACTCTAGCCCTCGCCTCCGCACGGACCCTATCGGCCCTCTTTATCTGCCAGGCGGCGGGGCCCCCCCGGTGGTGCTGAAGGGCCACCGCCTGCGCTGCGGTGGAGGGTTGAAGGGTCAAGAAGAAAGACGAGGGCTCGAAGCGGAATTTCGGGGCGCTCTCCATTTTCTACAAGGAGAAGAAGACAAAAGAAATTAAAGCACACCGTACGCAAAGCATTTTTAAGACACACACACAATGAAAGAGAGTGATTACACTGATGACACTGCTAATACACACGAACCTTTTACACTCCCCGTGGAGCTGTTTCAATAGAACAATAGTGCACAGTTTTTACAGTGGCCTACGCACGCGGCCGTTCATTCACACGCGTGGCCGTTCAACATAGCAGGGTCTCATTTACACATCTAAAACATATTTAGGCCTTTTGTTTCGATTCCACACTGCTGTAACAACATCTCAGGGGTCTGAAAAGGTTAACCAAACAGCCTGATCGCGGCCTGAGCACTGACGGAAATTAGCATTTAAACGCATCGGAATGAATGAGCTAATGGCAGGTAACCGTGCTAACGCTTCTAAAGCGTACTTAAACTTTGAATTTAGGTAGTAACAGAATCATCTCCCAGGTGCCAACATATGAACCAAGCACTCCGATCGTGTTTTAAAGGCGTTTTACCGCCGCGATCGATCTCCTAAACAGTCGATCACCGGTAGTCAGGCTAGCGCGGTAGCACGCTACGTCTGCTATAGGTCCGCTTTATTAAGGCGAAAAAATGGCTTTTCGTGTAAAGTAATCTCGCAGGCAGGTAGCGTCACATAAACCAAGTACTCCGATCGTGTTTTAAAGGCGTTTTTCCGCCGCGATAGATCTTCTAAACCCGCGATTACCGGTAGTCAGGCTAGCGCGGTAGCACGCTAGGTCAGCTATATTAAGGCAGAAAAGGGCTTTTTCGTAGAAAGTAAAGCTATTTTTTTGCCGTGGCACATAGCGTCAAACATGAAAAAGTTGATAAAGTGGATAAAGTTTACGCAATTCGACTTACCGCTGATATTCTCCGCGTAGGTTCAGAATGACGAGCGGCGACGGGAAAACCGGCCCTTGTCGAATCAGAGAGCGGACGTGAAATGGAACAGGCCAATTAAAAGATGCAGCTTTGTCCCATTGGCCTGTTCCATTTAGAACGAAAGCCAATGAGAGCCCAGCTAGAGGGCGTGGCTAAGGTAAATGAACAAAGAATAGAGAAAAGGGTAAACCGGAGGCGCAATTGAAATAAAATGTTGTTTGTGGATGTAATCAGCGAGAAAAGTATCTCAATGTGTCATGTTTCTTTGTAATTTGTAAAGAAGTTTTGAAAAAGAGTTTTTTTTTCTCTCGCAGAGATCTCGCTGATCACCTCCACCGTAGCTGCTGTACAGTAACGTTACGTATTTCAGGTAGGGCGGCTGACCTCGCTGCCCTGCCGAAATTGCACAGCGCCCCGCTGTTTTTCTAAGTGAATCTGTGGCGAAATTGTGGAACTGCAGCAAGAGCGTGGCTCGTAAAGGGTCGGAGGGGCAGATCATGACACTGCCCGGCCTACTGTTAACGTCAGGGCTCAATGTAACACATTACCTGTATTACTCCGCACGAACTTCTCGTGGTCAGTTTGCAAAGATGGCGAGTGAGCAGCATGGGTGCAACAGCGCTGAGTTTCTTTTAAAGAACTCGTTCGAAAAACTTGATATTGGATTAAATTGGCTATCAAGGAATTGGGACCTGATAAACCTGACATTAACATCGACCAACAAACAAACGACAAGGGTCGGTCACTCAATCGGACGTTTTCACGTTCGTGGTATGACAAGAAACCTCGGCTCTCTGGTTGTCCTAAACGGAATAAAATGTTGTGTTTTCCATGCCTGCTTTTCCGTTCCTCTGTTACGGGGGGACAAGGGGATGTTTGGAGCAGTGTAGGTGTGTGTGACATGAAACATTTTTCAGAGAAGGCGAAAAAACACGAGGCTAGCAAGCCTCATCTGAATTGTGCTGTCAAGTTAGCCATGCTGGGGAATGCTAATATTGCAGCACAACTCGATGAGGGCTACAGTGTGAGTTTAAGAAATCACAACAAAGTGGACAGGAATAGGCACATTCTGTCCAAGTTGATAGACTGCATACGATTTTGTGGGGCTTTTGAGCTTGCACTTAGGAGGCACGATGAGACTGAATCATCAAGCAATCCGGGTGTTTTCACAGGTGTTGTGGATCTGGTTGCATCCTTAGTGTTATGCAGGGACACCTCGAAAATGCCACCGTGTTCAGAGGTACCTCCAAAACCATTCAAAATGAAGTGGACTGTATGTTTGAGGTTATGCAGGGCCAGATTATAAATGATCTAAAAAATTCCGAGTTCCTCTCTGTGCAAGCGGATGAAACTACCGACGTGTCCACGCACTGCCAGTTAGTTGTAGCGTTTCGCTACATTGACACCGCCAGCACTGTTCAGGAGAGGTTTTTCTGTTTTAAATCAATTCATGGACAGACAAATTCAGAGTCGATCTCTAAAGTGCTTTTGGAGCAGCTCGGTGTAGTTTGTTCACCCGAGAGCGAAACAGATAAAGGCCGACTGATTGCACAAACATACGATGGGGCTAATTCGTTAGATTCCGCCTGTAACCTAAACATGAACAGAACCTCCACGGTCCGCTCACAATGGTCTTCCTGGGCTCTCACTATCTGGGACGGTGCAAAATATAAAAATTTTAATCCGTTTCAGTGCGATCATCAAATAATCTGCCCTACCCTACCTATTTTTCAACCCAGGAGCCGCTACTGGTCTCCATATAAGTGTATTTACCCTAAAGAGTGGTGATTCTAACATACCTTAAGAGAAAAATAATCTGTCATCAAAAACTGATTGTTTTCATTCTTTTTTTTTTTTGATGAATGTTTTTTATTTTTGCTATTTTTCTGCCGATGTAACTCAAGGTGCATTGTGGATATTATGCAAGTCTGCTGCTGGTGGCCTGAGAGAGGGTGGGTGTGGCGTCATGACGTATGTGCCATTCGCAGTTAGCTACATGCAGAGCTGGCTCTACAGAAACGTCTCGCTAGTTCGACACAGGAGCCTGTGAGAATGAACCAGGAGGTCGAGTGTATATTCCAAAATCACCCCTATGTATTTGGGAATATTCCACTTCTGAAAGGTGAAAGTGTTCCAAAAGTGAGGCTCCAACACTGAGAATAGATTTACTTTAAAAGAGTTGTGCTGTGTGAAATCCTGACTGTTTTGAAAGTGCTGGCCTAAAGGGCAAAACTCTTTAGAGTAAATACCCATATATTGAGACTCTATTGAGGATACTTGTGGCTACGGTCACCAAAAACAGTTACCGTAGCCTACTATGGCAGCTATATAACAGTCGTCCCTTCCTTTCATTCGTGCTCGCTTCGGCAGCACATATACTAAAATTGGAACGATACAGAGAAGATTGATAACCTCAGGGGCCATCCATGCTAATCTTCCCTGTATCGTTCCAATTTTAAGGGGCCACGCTAATCTCCCCTGTATCGTTCCAATATTAGTATATGTGCTGCCGAAGCGCGCATGCTTGAAAAGAAGTGTTATATAGCTGCCGTAGACAGATAACTGTTTTCAGTGACGGTAGCCACAAGTATCCTCAATAGAGTCTCAATCAGGCGCGGCTGGTTCATCTGGGCAGGTGGGGCCGAGCCCTGCCAAAGATTTATCCACCAAAAAAAAATGGATCCATAATATAAATTTGAAATGAAATGTTGCTTGTGGACGTAATCAGCGAGAAAAGTACCTCAATGCGTCATGTTTCTTTGTAATTTGTAAAGAAGTTTTGAAAAAGAGTTTTTTTTTCTCTCGCAGAGATCTCGCTGATCACCTCCACCGTAGCTGCTGTACAGTAACGTTACATATTTCAGGTAGGGCGGCTGACCTCGCTGCCCTGCCGAAATTGCACAGCACCCCGCTGTTTTTCTAAGTAAATCTGTGGCGAAATTGTGGAACTGCAGCAAGAACGTGGCTCGTAAAGGGTCGGAGGGGCAGATCATGACACTGCCCGGCCTACTGTTAACGTCAGGGCTCAATGTAACACATTACCTGTATTACTCCGCACAAACTTCTCGTGGTCAGTTTGCAAAGATGGCGAGTGAGCAGCATGGGTGCAACAGCGCTGAGTTTCTTTTAAAGAACTCGTTCGAAAAACTTGATATTGGATTAAATTGGCTATCAAGGAATTGGGACCTGATAAACCTGACATTAACATCGTCCAACAAACAAACGACAAGGGTCGGTCACTCAATCGGACGTTTTCACGTTCGTGGTATGACAAGAAACCTCGGCTCTCTGGTTGTCCTAAACGGAATAAAATGTTGTGTTTTCCATGCCTGCTTTTCCGTTCCTCTGTTACGGGGGGACAAGGGGATGTTTGGAGCAGTGTAGGTGTGTGTGACATGAAACATTTTTCAGAGAAGGCGAAAAAACACGAGGCTAGCAAGCCTCATCTGAATTGTGCTGTCAAGTTAGCCATGCTGGGGAATGCTAATATTGCAGCACAACTCGATGAGGGCTACAGTGTGAGTTTAAGAAATCACAACAAAGTGGACAGGAATAGGCACATTCTGTCCAAGTTGATAGACTGCATACGATTTTGTGGGGCTTTTGAGCTTGCACGTAGGGGGCACGATGAGACTGAATCATCAAGCAATCCGGGTGTTTTCACAGGTGTTGTGGATCTGGTTGCATTGTGGTGGAAAATTTTTGATAAAGTGTATACCCCATATGTAAATTATGAGTATTAGTATTATGAGTATTGCCACTTTCACCCCCCCCCCCCCCCCCCAGAGAAAAGCGGAGCTTGACGTGGTACGATTAAGCTTGTTACATGGTGGAAATAAGTTATTGCCAGCAAACATCATAAGCATTGCCAACAGATGTTAGCTTTTGATTTTAACCACAGTTATTGACATATTAACTGAAGTTATTGATATATTACATTAGATATTTATTTTATCTTTACTGTACATGTGGAGGTCTGGAAGTATATAAGGAAACCAGACAATCTAATATGTTAGCCTTAAATAATATGTATTCTATAATACTTTGTATAGTGGAAAATATTGTTTGCATTAAGCACTACTACTGAAAAGTAATATGATGTGATTGTATGCCTAAATAATGCTGGGGGTTACCCTAGGTCATAAACATTGCATGTAGGCCATTGTAAGTCACCGCTAGGGGGGTAATCTTGGGGGCTATTACAGGACAGTGGGTGACCTTGGAGAAGGAACACTGCCTTCAGCATTGCCCCTCCTTGGACGTCACCCCAGAACCTTTGTGCGCTATGTTGTTGTTTCATAGTCATGCCATCCTCTCCTATTGGCTCCTAGTCTACGCTTATTGTATCTTCTCTCCCTTCACGTCTATTGGTTCATAGTCTACGCTTATTGTATCTTCTCTCCCTTCTCTTCTCCTATTGGTTTACGGTCTACGCTTATTGTATCTTTTTCCTCTGACTCATAGTCATGCCACCTTCGCTTATTGTATCTCCTCCCTTTGACATGCCCCTACAGCACGTCAGCCTGTTTTTGCCCCTTTTAACATATGCATCCCATTTTAGTTTTATATTTCTTTTATGAGTTATACAGTTAGAAAATAAGAGCTGATTGCCTGCTTTGGCCTAGCTGACATCTACTGGCAAATGCTTGCGAACTGTATGTGGATTTACTGCTGTTTGTCATAGTTGCCCATCATAGTAGTGCTGAGCCAACGGGCCCCCTTTGCGGGGTTTAGTTCTTCTGGCCCATCTCCTGGGCCGTGTCCAGACGGGGCCTAGTTCTTACATTAACCCTTTGTTTTAAGGCTTAACCTTGTAGCTTATGGCACATAGATATCTGTGTGCCTTCTTACAGTCTGCAGCACCGTGGTCTGGTTAACTGAGTTACTTAACCTTTTTTATTATTTAAATGTGGGCCTGGAAATAATGGTAATATTCCAGGCATATATGCTGTGTATTATTTAATTATGTTTAAAAATCATATAAGTGTGGAGTGGAAATAATGGGAAATTTCAGAAGTGTTATGTTTAAAATAATATACCATTAATGACTATGGAGTTTATGAGACTTTCCAGGCGGGGTAAATGTAACATCTTAAAAATTAAATAATGGTGTATTAAAATGGAAAATGGGATGATCTTGAAGGAGGAGCCTGGGAGGAGTTGGAAGTTGTGGTCTGGGATAGGAGGAGCGAGAAAAGGCATAAAGGATGGATGTAGGCTGAGGGGAAGAGGAAGTGATTGGGAAGTGATTGGGGAAGTGATTGAGGGAGTGATTGGGGAGTGTTTGTGAATGTATACACACGCATATACACCTGTTGCTCCGCGGACCAACCCGGTTTACTGTATGTGATTGATCACCATACGCAATAAACCAAACAACCATGATTACATCAGACTCTGTGAGGACTTATTATTTTCCGGAAGGCATCAAAATGTGGAGGAAGACCCTCGGTCCATTTGGCCCAGACCAGGGGGATATCCACCACAGCATCCTTAGTGTTATGCAGGAACACCTCGAAAATGCCACCGTGTTCAGACGTACCTCCAAAACCATTCAAAATGAAGTGGACTGTATGTTTGAGGTTATGCAGGGCCAGATTATAAATGATCTAAAAAATTCCGAGTTCCTCTCTGTGCAAGCGGATGAAACTACCGATGTGTCCACGCACTGCCAGTTAGTTGTAGCGTTTCGCTACATTGACACCGCCAGCACTGTTCAGGAGAGGTTTTTCTGTTTTAAATCAATTCATGGACAGACAAATTCAGAGTCGATCTCTAAAGTGCTTTTGGAGCAGCTCGGTGTAGTTTGTTCACCCGAGAGCGAAACAGATAAAGGCCGACTGATTGCACAAACATACGATGGGGCTAATTCGTTAGATTCCGCCTGTAACCTAAACATGAACAGAACCTCCACGGTCCGCTCACAATGGTCTTCCTGGGCTCTCACTATCTGGGACGGTGCAAAATATAAAAATTTTAATCCGTTTCAATGCGATCATCAAATAATCTGCCCTACCTATTTTTCAACCCAGGAGCCGCTACTGGTCTCCATATATGTGTATTTACCCTAAAGAGTGGTGATTCTAACATACCTTAAGAGCAAAATAATCTGTCATTAAAAACTGATTGTTTTCATTCTTTTTTTTTTTTGATGAATTTTTTTATTTTTGTTTTTTTTCCTGCCGATGTAACTCAAGGTGCATTGTGGATATTATGCAAGTCTGCTGCTGGTGGCCTGAGAGAGGGTGGGTATGGCGTCATGACGTATGTGCCATTCGCAGTTAGCTACATGCAGAGCTGGCTCTTCAGAAACGTCTCGCTAGTTCGACACAGGAGCCTGTGAGACTGAACCAGGAGGTCGAGTGTATATTCCAAAATCACATCTATGTATTTCGGAATATTCCACTTCTGAAAGGTGAAAGTGTTCCAAAAGTAAGGCTCCAACACTGAGAATAGATTTACTTTAAAAGAGTTGTGCTGTGTGAAATCCTGACTGTTTTGAAAGTGCTGGCCTAAAGGGCAAAACTCTTTAGAGTAAATACCCATATATTGAGACTCTATTGAGGATACTTGTGGCAACCGTCACCAAAAAACAGTTACGGTAGCCTACTATGGCAGCTATATAACAGTCGTCCCTTCCTTTCATTCGTGCTCGCTTCGGCAGCACATGTACTAAAATGTTTTGCTCGGTCCCGATTTGAATTTTAAGAATGAGAATTAGTAGGAAACACCTTTCGATTTATGAACGGTTTTGCTCGGTCCCCGATTCGAATTTTAAGAATGAGAATTAGTAGGAAACACCTTTCGAATTATTTCTTTCAAGGAAGCAGACAAGGTTTTTAGCAATGAATGAAACGTTTATTATACAACATGTTCAGTATTTATAATATGTATGCACTGATAAAAATGTAAAAATGCAATGTAAAATTAAAAATGTAAATTTAAAAACACACTCGCACACAAAGAAACTATTTACAGATACACGGCCTTTTCAGTTCCTCTCGCTCCTCTTTTCGGCCAGCCACTGCTCCACAGATTTGCAGGCGTAGAGAGCACAGAAGTGCTCCCCACGGTACTGGCTGTGGCCATAGTCCTTCTGCTGCGGCTGGCCACAGAGCTGGCAGATTCTAAGTTTGTGGGGCTTCCGCTTTTTCTTCTTGGGTGACGTGGCGCTGTCGTCTCTCTCTCCCTTCTCCCCTCTCTCCCACCTCTTTTTCATGTTCCAGGCAGACGTCCTGGGGATCTTGCCCACGTCCTCCGGGCCACGCTGATCCTCTAGCATTTGGCGAGCCGTCCGTCCTCCGGGGCCCGCTGCCACGGCACAGAAAAACTGGCCCTTGAAATAGGCGTGCCCGCTGTCCAGGGTTGGTGGTTTGCCGCTGATGAGGCAGGGATCCCCGGGCTGGCCCACGGCTTCCCCCTCGCGCTGCGCAGCTGCTCCAGGTCCTTCTGCTTTTGTACCTTCCGCCTGTATATTGTGTTTCTGGTGGGCACCCGTTCAGAAACACCCGCCGCCGCCGGCTCTGCTGCAGCTGCCGCTGGTGCTGGCTCCTCTGCTGCTGCTGCCGCCGCCGCAGCCTGCTGCTCCTGCAGCCACTGCTGACCTTCCTTCCATTCTGTCTCAGTGGTCAGGCAGGTCTGTTCTGACTGACCTTGTGTGCTGAACCCCCTTTTCTCCCAACAGGACAGACACATGAAAGGCTTTGTCTGAAGGCGGGGGGTAGCCTAGCATTGTGTCAGGCCAATGGCCCTCTTTTGAATGTTAAAACGGCACGTCTCCTCAGGTAGCCTGGGAGCGTTAGGTAGAGAGAGAATGAATGGGGCGGGGGGTAGCCGGGCATTGTTTCAGGCCGATGGCCGTCTTTTGAGTGCTAAAACGGCACATCTCCTCAGCTAACCTGGGAGCGTTAGGTAGAGAGAGAATGAATGGGGCAGGGGGTAGCCGGGCATTGTTTCAGGCTAATGGCCGTCTTTTGAATGCTAAAACGGCACATCTCCTCAGCTAGTCTGGGAGCATTAGGTAGAGAGAGAATGAATGGGGCAGGGGGTAGCCGGGCATTGTTTCAATTAACCAATAACAGTGTTGGGTGTCATCATTAAAAAAGAAACTACATCATGTAGGGTAAAACCTCATAGAAGAGAGGCATTTGAAATAATCAGTTGCTATTTCAATAAAGAAAAAATATACATAACATATAACAATTTGAATTGCACTGCAAGGGTTGTGTTCATGTTACATTGTTTAGTAATTATGCCAACTATCTTCATGAAAACTAGAGATAATAAATAAATCATTATACCAGATGTCAATATCATTACTGATCTGTATGGACAGTGGCAACATGTGTTCTTAAATATAGAGGAACTGTACAGCAATTTGGTGTTCTCATGTATAATTCATACACACCTACAGTCTCAGATTCAGTTTTCTAAAGCATGTGATCTAAGTTAGCATTAGGTAGCCTGTGTAAAGTTTTACCTGGAGAGAGAATGAATGTGATGCCATGATGTCAGTAAACCCTTATTATTACCACCTTGTTTCTTCAATTATTTCATTTTTTAAGGGGGGGAGAATAAACCTTATCTGATGGTCAAATGTAACATTGAATAAATGTAATAAACCATTCACTTTTTTGGTTGCTTACAAGTTATAAATAAGGAGAAGAGAGTTTTTGTTTTAAAAAAAGAAAAAGAATTTATTAAAAAAAAAAAAAAAAAACAAAAAAAAAAAAAAAACACACACACACACACACACACACACACAAACAAATAAATTATATAATAATTTAACTATGTACACTATTTACAGTTTTGAGTCTGCCAGCCACTGTTCCACAGTTCTCCCGTCGGCCCGGGAACAGAAGCTCTTCCCTCTGTAGCGACTGTGGCCATATTCTTTTGTCTTCGGCTGGCCACAGAGTCTGCAGAGGAAATGCTGGACCTTCCGGGGCGGCTTCAGGTGCCGTCCTTCCTCCTGGGCACGACGTTCCCTCTCCTGCTGTAGCCTGTGCCTCCAAGCCGTGGTCCGTGAAACCGTCTTAGCAGGAGAGGGGATGGCGGCTGCGGCTGGAGCAGTGGCGGCTGTGGACGAGGCACCGGCGCCTGCGCCCGCGCTGGTGGAAGGGGTGGCGCTGGTGGAAGGGGTTGCCGGGGTGGCTGAGGCTGAGGAGGAGGAGGACAGCCTGGCAGTGGTGATGATGAAGTCATACAGTTCCGGGGCCAGCGGCCCTCTGATGGTGGCAGCCAGACTAGAAGCGTCCTCGGGCAGGTGGTGCTGGAGAGGCCGGTCTGGCTGCTCGGGCTGCTGCGACAGAGTCCTCGGAGCAGGCAAGGGCTCTGCTGCCGTCTGGGGTGCACTGGGTCCCGGAACCGACATCACGATGGTCTCCCTCATCATCGCCTTGCTCCTGTGGTTGTGCCTGAGAAAAGCAGACACAAAAAACTGGACATTAGTAATCAGGAACACACGCGCACACACACACACACACACACACACACACACACACACACACACACACACACACACCACGGCACAAAAAGGATCAGGTCTTACCATTGCGCAATGGTCCGCTGATTCACATTATACAGCTGGATGCGTGTGCTCGCCATGAGGGTGGGGCAATGCAGGACGTTGTCCTGAATCCGCCGGTAGTCCCTCATGACGGCACCCCAGCGACGGACGCGGACCCCCGCGATCGTAGTTGCCTCGTGGATGTGCACACGACACAGCTCCAGCATAATGGCTTCCACAAGCCTGCTGATCTTCGGAGACTGTGCCGCACCTGCCCCCCGGCCCAGGACGACGCTGCAGAGAAGAGAGAGAGAGAGAGAGAGAGAGAGAGAGAGAGAGAGAGAGAGAGAGAGAGAGTGTTAGTGAGGGTGGGTGACTGACAAAACAGGAACCCACACTGTAAAAAATAGCCCTTCAAAAATAAGAAATAAAATAATTAATACAAGGTGTTTTTTGCTAGTAATAAGTGAAAAAATCTGCCAATGGAACTAGTGGAAATACACTTGTTAAGATTTCTTGAAAGGGATCTTAAAATTAGGTGGAAAAAAACAAATTTTGATCCATTCTTAACTGGTATTAGGAAGTGTTTTTGTGTCATGCAGTTTAAAAACCTTCTGACTTGTTAAAAAAGGCTTGCTTAATTTGATATACCACTCAAAGTAAGATGTTTTCAAGACAGTTTCAAGATACAAGATAATAAACAAGATATTCAAGATGCACCGTCTAAAAACAAGTCCTTGTAGCTCAAGGAAATTTTGCTTGTTTGGTGACTGTGTCTTATATTAAGTGTAAAGTGTCTTGAAAAGGGACAAATATGCTTGGTGAGATTTACCGCTTCACGCTGTCCGCTCCCGGCGTGTGAGTGCGCCGGTGGCTCGTCTTGAACCGGCCCTGGTGGCGTGGGGGGAAGTTCACCGGCGCCTTGTCCCGGTCCGACAATTTCTGCCAGAGAGAAATGATCTCTTTGGCCTGTCGCTGGGTAACGAAGGCGTGGTGGCGCAGCCGCACGAGGGCGTGGGCCAGGGCCACGACGCGATGGTAGCCGCCGTGACCGTCTGGCCCAACCACGTCCTGCAAGAAAGCGCAACACAAGAGAGACAGCTCGTGAAGCCACGCAGCAAACCCACAGCTGACCGTCACAACAAACTGTGTGAAAACCGCGCACTCACGTCCTCCTCCTCCTCAGCCTGCTGCACCTCCAACACACGGTCGGCGCCGTCGTCTCGGGATGTAGGTGGGCCGGTGGATCCCGACTGGGACGTCGAGGACTCTGCGACGACGACGGTGGCGGCGGGCGCACCGCTGGGCTCCGCTTCCTGGAGGAGAGCAAAGTGGTGCTCGAGGAAAGGAATCTCCTCCAGCACCTGCTCGTCCTCCCCGAAGCCCTCGTCGCCGTCGTCCTCCCAGTCCTCCTCTGCCTCTTCGGTCCCATCCGGAGCGTCGAGATCACCCAAATCTCGCTGCAGCACAGCGCCCGTCTGGGAGTACAGGTACTCCACCCCGATGAGTTCCCCTACGCAGACAAACACACACACGGGTGTTAAATCACAGACGCCGCAAAGCAGCAGCAGCAGCAGCAAGGTGCTGTCGCTCAGGTAACTTACCTGTGTACTCCCTGGGCTGGGTGTAGCTTTCAACCAGCGTGAGCCCGACGAACTCCTGGCACAGCTGGTTGAAACTGTGCTGCAGCTGGGCACTGTAGCAGCGCAGCGCCGAGCGTTGTCCTCCCTCGACTGCCGCCCTGCCGCGGTTCTCGTTCCACCGCACCAGGCCCTCCAGCAGGTACACCTGGAAGTGAACATCACTGGCAGATGTACCTAAAACAAAGGGCAGAGCCGCACAGTTAGTTTGAGAAGGACTAAACATACATACATACGGAAAGCGTTTCTGCACGCGCGCATGTGGGGAAAAAAGACTTACCTGGAATGAAGCGGCACAGGTGCAGGTGGAACGACTCCAGGGAAGTGGAGCCTCTGGCGCACCTGTAGACGGGGAGCCTCACCCCGCCCCTGGTGACCTCCCCCGTCTTGGCGTAGAGCTCCACTCCCGCAGGGTCCTGGATGCAGTCGAGGTGCCTGCGCTGCGTGCTCCAGATGTCCTCCATGCGGGCGCGGTGGATCAAAGGGACGCCCATGCTATCCTTCACCTCCCAGAAGGCGTCCAGCACCTCCTGGAGGAGCCGCTCCGTCTCGGCAGCACCGCGGGTGCGGCGCCGACAGTGACGGGCGAGCTCCTTGCCGGAAAGCTTCACACGGGCGTCCCTCCCCTCCTCGGACTGCTTGGCCTCCCTCAGGCGGGCGACGTCCTCCGCATCCCATTCAAAGATGGCAAAGGACAGCCTCGCCATGAAGGGGCCGTAGAGCTGGTGGCTGTCGGTGGTGACACCTCTCGCGAAGCGACGCAGGAGGTGCCACACGTCGAGCCTGACCACCAGCTCGTGCCACTCGTGGAACATCTGCGATGTCCTGGGCTGTCCCACGGCGACACAGCAGTCCCGGCCCACGTACAAGACCTTGGGAGGGGCCTTCCCGGCTTCGCGGTACCGCCGCATCAGTCCGGCCGCCATGTCGGCGAGTCCGTTCCCCTCGGCGGCCGTGAGGACGGACACGAGCACCTGCCCGTGCTCGTTGCCGACGTTGGTGACCCAGGCGGCCGTCCCGGCGGCACCGCCCGCAAGCTTCTTGGTGACCTGCGCAAAACAGCGACGCATAACGTTTAGACGCACGTCGCGCACACGTGGGTAGGGCAGGCGACGGCACGCTGCGGCGGGCGACGAAGCTTACCTTCTTGGACGAATCCATCTTCAAAATGTCACCAAAGATTGACGTGACCCTGGCCTTCGTCTCGTCTAGTCTCGTCAGGGCGTCCCGGACGTAGACAGAGATCAGCCAGGGTACGCTGGGCACCGGGTGCATTGGTGGAAGCGACACCTCCTGCGGTGCCGCGCCCGGTGCCCGAAGCTTGCGGAGCACGGAGAGGTACAGCATGGACTGCGCCATCCACTCCCTGGTGTGCTGCTCCACCAGAGAGGCGCGGAGGCGAGACGCACTGTTGCCCAGAGTGCGCTCCTTCAGCAGCCCGACCACCGCTCTGTCGCAGGACAACCTGGGAGGGAAATCAGACGTTACTAGGGAAAATAAAAAAACAGACACATTGCTGCATTGTGCCGGGTTGCTGTGTTGAAATGCATTAAAGCCACTTACTTGTACGTGAGAACAGCTGGGAACTGCTCACGATGGGCGACGTCCAGCTGTTCCAAGATGTCCCGCGACCAGCCAGCCACCTTCTTGCGACAGGAGCCGCACTCAAGGTACTCGGTGCCCATGAAGTACCAGGCGCTCCTGTCCAAGACCCTCCGGACGGTCTTATACAGCCCAGCGCCCACGAGCTTGCCCCCACAAGCAGGGCAGCGGAAGTGGTATGCCCACATCCTGTAGGGCAGCCACAGGAAGAAGGGGCGCTGGAAGAAGGGGTGGGCTGTGGCGGGTGGCTGCGTGTAGATGGGCCGGGCGCCTGGCGGATACCACCACATGCGGAATTCAGATGTGAGGACAACCTGCCCGCTGGCTGTCCTCCTGAACAATGCCCGGCCCACCCAATCGTGCTGCTCTTCCGGCAGCGAAAGCCTCCAGGCGCGTGGCAGCAGCTGGAACACACAGCAGGATCAGACCATTAGTGTGCTGAACTGAATGTAAAACAGATACACACACACACAGACATAAACACGCAATAACACAAACGCCATTCATCACTGAGCATACCTCTGCGCCGGAGAACGACGACTGGGCGGGGGTCCTGGGGGGGTCGGCGTCCCTGGATGAGCCTGAGGGCACATAGCAAAGTTACGCGCTACACATATACGTTGCACGTATGCTGTACACGTACGCGCTGCATGATTGGGTTTTCGTAACAACACACACTTACGGGGAGAGTCGGCCTCCATGGCCGATGACGCGTCGACGCATTTATAAAAGCTGATATTCATCGCACAGACTTTTGCGTACATAATGTGGTTACCTGGACGTGGGAGAATATGTGCCGGCTGGGCTTCGGGCGTCCTCTGCTCCTCGTCCCGGGCCAGCACATAGCTCTTCAGGTCGTGCATCCTAGACCCTGCTCCCACCTTCAGCCCCCTCACCCACTGCACATAGCTGCAAAGAGACCAGAGCAAACACAAAATTAATCTCTCAGTCACACACGCGCACACACAAACACGCACACACGATACTTACGCTCGACTCTCGGCATCCCTGGCCTCATACAGGGACTTTAAAGTGCGGTGGCCGTGCACTCCGATCCCCACCAGGCTGTCATCCAGGCCCCTCACGCTCTGGGAACCCTCACCCATCCTACGCCTGGCGATGGCTTCCACCATCGCTGGATAGAACCTGGCGTAGGAGACGAGGGCGTCCTTGTTCAGCATGCGGGGCGTCTGCATGGTATTCCCGCCCTCTCTCACCCTCTCATGGGACGCGATGATGGAGCACGCATATCCCACGTCGTTCTCCAGCAGCCAGCGCAGGCTGTGACCCCGATACTGGCCGAACTGCAGCTCCGTCTCGGCCAGCACCGCCTGGAGGTCTTTGGGGTCACCCCCCTGTTCTGCCACTCTAGCCCTCGCCTCCGCACGGACCCTATCGGCCCTCTTTATCTGCCAGGCGGCGGGCCCCCCCCGGCGGTGTTGAAGGGCCACCGCCTGCGCCGCGGTGGATGGCCGAAGGGTCAAGTCGAAAGACGAGAGCTCGAAGCGGAATTTCGGGGCGCTCTCCATTTTCTACAAGGAGAGGAAGACAAAAGAAATTAAAGCACACCGTACGCAAACCATTTTTAAGACACACACACACACACACACACAAAGAGAGTGATTACACTGATGACACTGCTAATACACACGAACCTTTTACACTCCCCGTGGAGCTGCTTACAATAGAACAATAGTGCACAGTTTTTACAGTGGCCTACGCACGCGGCCGTTCATTCACACGCGTGGCCGTTCAACATAGCAGGGTCTCATTTACACATCTAAAACATATTTAGGCCTTTTGTTTCGTTTCCACACTGCTGTAACAACATCTCAGGGGTCTGAAAAGGTTAACCAAACAGCCTGATCGCGGCCTGAGCACTGACGGAAATTAGCATTTAAACGCATCGGAATGAATGAGCTAATGGCAGGTAACCGTGCTAACGCTTCTAAAGCGTACTTAAACTTTGAATTTAGGTAGTAATAGAATCATCTCCCAGGTGCCAACATATGAACCAAGCACTCCGATCGTGTTTTAAAGGCGTTTTACCGCCGCGATCGATCTCCTAAACTGGCGATCACCGGTAGTCAGGCTAGCGCGGTAGTACGCTACGTCTGCTATAGGTCCGCTATATTAAGGCTTTTCGTGTAAAGTAATCTCGCAGGCAGGTAGCGTCACATAAACCAAGTACTCCGATCGTGTTTTAAAGGCGTTTTTCCGCCGCGATAGATCTTCTAAACCGGCGATTACCGGTAGTCAGGCTAGCGCGGTAGCACGCTAGGTCAGCTATATTAAGGCAGAAAAGGGCTGGATAAATAAAGTGGATAAAGTTTACGCAGTTCGACTTACCGCTGATATTCTCCGCGTAGGTCAAGTTCAGAATGAAAAGCGGCGACAGGAAAACCGGCCCTTGTCGAATCAGAGAGCGGACGTGAAATGGAACAGGCCAATTAAAAGATGCAGCTTTTTCCCATTGGCCTGTTCCATTTAGAACGAAAGCCAATGAGAGCCCAGCTAGACCGGAAGGGCGTGGCTAAGGTAAATGAACAAAGAATAGAGAAAAGGGTAAACCGGAGGCGCAATTGAAATAAAATGTTGTTTGTGGATGTAATCAGCGAGAAAAGTATCTAAATGTGTCATGTTTCTTTGTAATTTGTAAAGAAGTTTTGAAAAAGAGTTTTTTTTTCTCTCGCAGAGATCTGGCTGATCACCTCCACCGTAGCTGCTGTACAGTAACGTTAAATATTTCAGGTAGGGCGGCTGACCTCGCTGCCCTGCCGAAATTGCACAGCACCCCGCTGTTTTTCTATGTAAATCTGTGGCGAAATTGTGGAACTGCAGCAAGAGCGTGGCTCGTAAAGGGTCGGAGGGGCAATCTGGCGTAAAAAGCAAAGGTAAAAAGGCGCAACATTAAAATTAGAGATCAGCAGTGGGCTTTTACTGCCATCTTCTGGTAAATGTCACTATTTCAATGCTGCAGTACCCATACACACCCACAAGATGGAAGACTAGTGCCAGCATTGAAAATTCTGTTTTCAATTGATTTTGGCACATTCCTGCAAACTAAGTCCCACGTACTCAAAACAGCTAACACAGCCGTGTCAACAGAATTTCCATTTTGCAAAAGAGCCAAACTGCAAAATGATGTACGGATTACATTCCTGATACTACCTTTACAAAAGAAGTTTTGAAAAAGAGTCTTTTTTCTCTCGCAGCGATCTCGCTGATCACCTCCACCGTAGCTGCTGTACAGTAACGTCAAATAATCTGCCCTACCTATTTTTCAACCCAGGAGCCGCTACTGGTCTCCATATATGTGTATTTACCCTAAAGAGTGGTGATTCTAACATACCTTAAGAGCAAAATAATCTGTCATTAAAAACTGATTGTTGTTATTCATTTATTTATTTTTTTTTTTGATGATTTTTTTTCATTTTTGTTTTTTTCCTGCCGATGTAACTCAAGGTGCATTGTGGATATTATGCAAGTCTGCTGCTGGTGGCCTGAGAGAGGGTGGGTGTGGCGTCATGACGTATGTGCCATTCGCAGTTAGCTACATGCAGAGCTGGCTCTACAGAAACGTCTCGCTAGTTCGACACAGGAGCCTGTGAGAATGAACCAGGATGCCGAGTGTATATTCCAAAATCACCCCTATGTATTTGGGAATATTCCACTTCTGAAAGGTGAAAGTGTTCCAAAAGTAAGGCTCCAACACTGAGAATAGATTTACTTTAAAAGAGTTGTGCTGTGTGAAATCCTGACTGTTTTGAAAGTGCTGGCCTAAAGGGCAAAACTCTTTAGAGTAAATACCCATATATTGAGACTCTATTGAGGATACTTGTGGCTACGGTCACCAAAAACAGTTACCGTAGCCTACTATGGCAGCTATATAACAGTCGTCCCTTCCTTTCATTCGTGCTCGCTTCGGCAGCACATATACTAACATTGGAACGATACAGAGAAGATTGATAACCTCAGTGGCCATCAATGCTAATCTTCCCTGTATCGTTCCAATTTTAAGGGGCCATGCTAATCTCCCCTGTATCGTTCCAATATTAGTATATGTGCTGCCGAAGCGCGCATGCTTGAAAAGAAGTGTTATATAGCTGCCGTAGACAGATAACTGTTTTCAGTGACGGTAGCCACAAGTATCCTCAATAGAGTCTCAATCAGGCGCGGCTGGTTCATCTGGGCAGGTGGGGCAGAGCCCTGCCAAAGATTTATCCACCAAAAAAAAATGGATCCATAATATAAATTTGAAATGAAATGGCGCTTGTGGATGTAATCAGCAAGAAAAGTACCTCAATGCGTCATGTTTCTTTGTAATTTGTAAAGAAGTTTTGAAAAAGAGTCTTTTTTCTCTCGCAGCGATCTGGCTGATCACCTCCACCGTAGCTGCTGTACAGTAACGTTAAATATTTCAGGTAGGGCGGCTGACCTCGCTGCCCTGCCGAAATTGCACAGCACCCCGCTGTTTTTCTATGTAAATCTGTGGCGAAATTGTGGAACTGCAGCAAGAGCGTGGCTCGTAAAGGGTCGGAGGGGCAGATCATGACACTGCCCGGCCTACTGTTAACGTCAGGGCTCAATGTAACACATTACCTGTATTACTCCGCACGAACTTCTCGTGGTCAGTTTGCAAAGATGGCGAGTGAGCAGCATGGGTGCAACAGCGCTGAGTTTCTTATAAAGAACTCGTTCGAAAAACTTGATATTGGATAAATTGGCTATCAAGGAATTGGGACCTGATAAACCGCCTTCGTTACCCAGCTCTCGCTCTCTCTCTCTCTCTCTCTCTCTCTTTTCTCTGCAGCGTCGTCCTGGGCCAGGGGGTGGGTGCGGCACAGTCTCCGAAGATCAGCAGGCTTGTGGAAGCCATTATGCTGGAGCTGTGTCGTGGAAGGAAGGACGGCACCTGAAGCCGCCCCGGAAGGTCCGGCATTTCCTTTGCAGCCTCTGTGGCCAGCCGAAGACAAAAGAATATGGCCACAGTCGCTACAGAGGGAAGAGCTTCTGTTCCCGGGCCGACGGGAGAACTGTGGAGCAGTGGCTGGCAGACTCAAAACTGTAAATAGTGTACATAGTTAAATTATTATATAGTTTATTTGTTTGTGTGTGTGTGTGTGTTTCTTTTTTTAATAAATTCTTTTTCTTTTTTTAAAAAAAAAAACTCTCTTCTCCTTATTTATAACTTGTAAGCAACCAAAAAAGTGAATGGTTTATTACATTTATTCAATGTTACATTTGACCACCAGATAAGGTTTATTCTCCCCCCCTTAAAAAATGAAATAATTGTTGAAAAAACAAGGTGGTAATAATAAGGGTTTACTGACATCATGGCAAACATGTTTTTAGTTTACGTAACATATCAAGAAATCTTTTCACATTCATTCTCTCTCCAGGTAAAACTTTACACAGGCTACCTAATGCTAACTTAGATCACATGCTTTAGAAAACTGAATCTGAGACTGTAGGTGTGTATGAATTATACATGAGAACACCAAATTGCTGTACAGTTCCTCTATATTTAAGAACACATGTTGCCACTGTCCATACAGATCAGTAATGATATTGACATCTGGTATAATGATTTATTTATTATCTCTAGTTTTCATACAGATAGTTGGCACAATTACTAAACAATGTAACATGAACACAACCCTTGCAGTGCAATTCAAATTGTTATATGTTATGTATATTTTTTCTTTATTGAAATAGCAACTGATTATTTCAAATGCCTCTCTTCTATGAGGTTTTACCCTAAATGATGTAGTTTCTTTTTTAATGATGACACCCAACACTGTTATTGGTTAATTGAAACAATGCCCGGCTACCCCCTGCCCCATTCATTCTCTCTCTACCTAATGCTCCCAGACTAGCTGAGGAGATGTGCCGTTTTAGCATTCAAAAGACGGCCATTAGCCTGAAACAATGCCCGGCTACCCCCTGCCCCATTCATTCTCTCTCTACCTAACGCTCCCAGGCTACCTGAGGAGACGTGCCGTTTTAACATTCAAAAGAGGGCCTGACACAATGCTAGGCTACCCCCGCCTTCAGACAAAGCCTTTCATGTGTCTGTCCTGTTGGGAGAAAAGGGGGTTCAGCAAACAAGGTCAGTCAGAACAGACCTGCCTGACCACTGAGACAGAATGGAAGGAAGGTCAGCAGTGGCTGCAGGAGCAGCAGGCTGCGGCGGCGGCAGCAGCAGCAGAGGAGCCAGCACCAGCGGCAGCTGCAGCAGAGCCGGCGGCGGCGGGTGTTTCTGAACGGGTGCCCACCAGAAACACAATATACAGGCGGAAGGTGCAAAAGCAGAAGGACCTGGAGCTCCTGCGCAGCGCGAGGGGGAAGCCGTGGGCCAGCCCGGGGATCCCTGCCTCATCAGCGGCAAACCGCCAACCCTGGACAGCGGGCACGCCTATTTCAAGGGCCAGTTTTTCTGTGCCGTGGAAGCGGGCCCCGGAGGACGGACGGCTCGCCAAATGCTAGAGGATCAGCGTGGCCCGGAGGACGTGGGCAAGATCCCCAGGACGTCTGCCTGGAACATGAAAAAGAGGTGGGAGAGAGAGACGACAGCGCCACGTCACCCCAGAAGAAAAAGCGGAAGCCCCACAAACTTAGAATCTGCCAGCTCTGTGGCCAGCCGCGGCAGAAGGACTATGGCCACAGCCAGTACCGTGGGGAGCACTTCTGTGCTCTCTACGCCTGCAAATCTGTGGAGCAGTGGCTGGCCGAAAAGAGGAGCGAGAGGAACTGAAAAGGCTGTGTATCTGTAAATAGTTCCTTTGTGTGCGAGTGTGTTTTTAAATTTAAATTTTTAATTTTACATTGCATTTTTACATTTTTATCAGTGCATACATATTATAAATACTGAACATGCTGTATAATAAACGTTTCATTCATTGCTAAAAACCTTGTCTGCTTCCTTGAAAGAAATAATTCGAAATGTGTTTCCTACTAATTATCATTCTTAAAATTCGAATCGGGGACCGAGCAAAACCGTACATAAATCGAAAGGTGTTTCCTACTAATTCTCATTCTTAAAATTCAAATCGGGACCGAGCAAAACATTTTAGTACATGTGCTGCCGAAGCGAGCACGAATGAAAGGAAAGGACGACTGTTATATAGCTGCCATAGTAGGCTACGGTAACTGTTTTTGGTGACCGTAGCCACAAGTATCCTCAATAGAGTCTCAATATATGGGTATTTACTCTAAAAGTTTTGCCCTTTAGGCCAGCACTTTCAAAACAGTCAGGATTTCACACAGCACAACTCTTTTAAAGTAAATCTATTCCCGGTGTTGGAGCCTTACTTTTGGAACACTTTCACCTTTCAGAAGTGGAATATTCCCAAATACATAGGGGTGATTTTGGAATATACACTCGGCATCCTGGTTCATTCTCACAGGCTCCTGTGTCGAACTAGCGAGACGTTTCTGTAGAGCCAGCTCTGCATGTAGCTAACTGCGAATGGCACATACGTCATGACGCCACACCCACCCTCTCTCAGGCCACCAGCAGCAGACTTGCATAATATCCACAATGCACCTTGAGTTACATGGGCAGAAAAATAACAAAAATAAAAAACATTGATCAAAAAAAAAAAGAATGAAAACAATCAGTTTTTGATGACAGATTATTTTTCTCTTAAGGTATGTTAGAATGACCACTCTTTAGGGTAAATACACTTATATGGAGACCAGTAGCGGCTCCTGGGTTGAAAAATAGGTAGGGTAGGGCAGATTATTTGATGATCGCATTGAAACGGATTAAAATTTTTATATTTTGCACCGTCCCAGATAGTGAGAGCCCAGGAAGACCACTGTGAGCGGACCGTGGAGGTTCTGTTCATGTTTAGGTTACAGGCGGAATCTAGCGAATTAGCCCCATCGTATGTTTGTGCAATCAGTCGGCCTTTATCTGTTTCGCTCTCGGGTGAACAAACTACACCGAGCTGCTCCAAAAGCACTTTAGAGATCGACTCTGAATTTGTCTGTCCATGAATTGATTTAAAACAGAAAAACCTCTCCTGAACAGTGCTGGCGGTGTCAATGTAGTGAAACGCTACAACTAACTGGCAGTGCGTGGACACATCAGTAGTTTCATCTGCTTGCACAGAGAGGAACTCGGAATTTTTTAGATCATTTATAATCTGGCCCTGCATAACCTCAAACATACAGTCCACTTCATTTTGAATGGTTTTGGAGGTACCTCTGAACACGGTGGCATTTTCGAGGTGTTCCTGCATAACACTAAGGATGCAACCAGACCCACAACACCTGTGAAAACACCCGGATTGCTTGATGATTCAGTCTCATCGTGCCCCCTACGTGCTAGCTCAAAAGCCCCACAAAATCGTATGCAGTCTATCAACTTGGACAGAATGTGCCTATTCCTGTCCACTTTGTTGTGATTTCTTAAACTCACACTGTAGCCCTCATCGAGTTGTGCTGCAATATTAGCATTCCCCAGCATGGCTAACTTGACAGCACAATTCAGATGAGACTTGCTAGCCTCGTGTTTTTTCGCCTTCTCTGAAAAATGTTTCATGTCACACACACCTACACTGCTCCAAACATCCCCTTGTCCCCCCGTAACAGAGGAACGGAAAAGCAGGCATGGAAAACACAACATTTTATTCCGTTTAGGACAACCAGAGAGCCGAGGTTTCTTGTCATACCACGAACGTGAAAACGTCCGATTGAGTGACCGACCCTTGTCGTTTGTTTGTTGGACGATGTTAATGTCAGGTTTATCAGGTCCCAATTCCTTCATAGCCAATTTAATCCAATATCAAGTTTTTCGAACGAGTTCTTTAAAAGAAACTCAGCGCTGTTGCACCCATGCTGCTCACTTGCCATCTTTGCAAACTGACCACGAGAAGTTCGTGCGGAGTAATACAGGTAATGTGTTACATTGAGCCCTGACGTTAACAGTAGGCCGGGCAGTGTCATGATCTGCCCCTCCGACCCTTTACGAGCCACGCTCTTGCTGCAGTTCCACAATTTCGCCACAGATTTACTTAGAAAAACAGCGGGGCGCTGTGCAATTTCGGAAGGGCAGCGAGGTCAGCCGCCCTACCTGAAATATTTAATGTTACTGTACAGCAGCTACGGTGGAGGTGATCAGCCAGATCTCTACGAGAGAAAAAAAAACTCTTTTTCAAAACTTCTTTACAAATTACAAAGAAACATGACGCATTGAGGTACTTTTCTCGCTGATTACATCCACAAGCAACATTTCATTTCAAATTTATATTATGGATCCATTTTTTTTGGTGGATAAATCTTTGGCAGGGCTCTGCCCCACCTGCCCAGGTGAACCAGCCGCACCTGATTGAGACTCTATTGAGGATACTTGTGGCTACCGTCACTGAAAACAGTTATCTGTCTACAGCAGCTATATATCACTTCTTTTCAAGCATGCGCGCTTCGGCAGCACATATACTAATATTGGAACGATACAGGGGAGATTAGCATGGCCCCTTAAAATTGGAACGATACAGGGAAGATTAGCATGGATGGCCACTGAGGTTATCAATCTTCTCTGTATCGTTCCAATTTTAGTATATGTGCTGCCGAAGCGAGCACGAATGAAAGGAAGGGACGACTGTTATATAGCTGCCATAGTAGGCTACGGTAACTGTTTTTGGTGACCGTAGCCACAAGTATCCTCAATAGAGTCTCAATATATGGGTATTTACTCTAAAGAGTTTTGCCCTTTAGGCCAGCACTTTCAAAACAGTCAGGATTTCACACAGCACAACTCTTTTAAAGTAAATCTATTCTCAGTGTTGGAGCCTTACTTTTGGAACACTTTCACCTTTCAGAAGTGGAATATTCCCAAATACAAAGGGGTGATTTTGGAATATACACTCGGCATCCTGGTTCATTCTCACAGGCTCCTGTGTCGAACTAGCGAGACGTTTCTGTAGAGCCAGCTCTGCATGTAGCTAACTGCGAATGGCACATACGTCATGACGCCACACCCACCCTCTCTCAGGCCACCAGCAGCAGACTTGCATAATATCCACAATGCACCTTGAGTTACATCGGCAGAAAAATAACAAAAATAAAAAACATTCATCAAAAAAAAAAAAGAATGAAAACAATCAGTTTTTGATGACAGATTATTTTTCTCTTAAGGTATGTTAGAATCACCACTCTTTAGGGTAAATACACTTATATGGAGACCAGTAGCGGCTCCTGGGTTGAAAAATAGGTAGGGTAGGGCAGATTATTTGATGATCGCATTGAAACGGATTAAAATTTTTATATTTTGCACCGTCCCAGATAGTTAGAGCCCAGGAAGACCACTGTGAGCGGACCGTGGAGGTTCTGTTCATGTTTAGGTTACAGGCGGAATCTAGCGAATTAGCCCCATCGTATGTTTGTGCAATCAGTCGGCCTTTATCTGTTTCGCTCTCGGGTGAACAAACTACACCGAGCTGCTCCAAAAGCACTTTAGAGATCGACTCTGAATTTGTCTGTCCATGAATTGATTTAAAACAGAAAAACCTCTCCTGAACAGTGCTGGCGGTGTCAATGTAGCGAAACGCTACAACTAACTGGCAGTGCGTGGACACATCGGTAGTTTCATCTGCTTGCACAGAGAGGAACTCGGAATTTTTTAGATCATTTATAATCTGGCCCTGCATAACCTCAAACATACAGTCCACTTCATTTTGAATGGTTTTGGAGGTACCTCTGAACACGGTGGCATTTTCGAGGTGTTCCTGCATAACACTAAGGATGCAACCAGATCCACAACACCTGTGAAAACACCCGGATTGCTTGATGATTCAGTCTCATCGTGCCCCCTACGTGCTAGCTCAAAAGCCCCACAAAATCGTATGCAGTCTATCAACTTGGACAGAATGTGCCTATTCCTGTCCACTTTGTTGTGATTTCTTAAACTCACACTGTAGCCCTCATCGAGTTGTGCTGCAATATTAGCATTCCCCAGCATGGCTAACTTGACAGCACAATTCAGATGAGACTTGCTAGCCTCGTGTTTTTTCGCCTTCTCTGAAAAATGTTTCATGTCACACACACCTACACTGCTCCAAACATCCCCTTGTCCCCCCGTAACAGAGGAACGGAAAAGCAGGCATGGAAAACACAACATTTTATTCCGTTTAGGACAACCAGAGAGCCGAGGTTTCTTGTCATACCACGAACGTGAAAACGTCCGATTGAGTGACCGACCCTTGTCGTTTGTTTGTTGGACGATGTTAATGTCAGGTTTATCAGGTCCCAATTCCTTCATAGCCAATTTAATCCAATATCAAGTTTTTCGAACGAGTTCTTTAAAAGAAACTCAGCGCTGTTGCACCCATGCTGCTCACTTGCCATCTTTGCAAACTGACCACGAGAAGTTCCTGCGGAGTAATACAGGTAATGTGTTACATTGAGCCCTGACGTTAACAGTAGGCTGGGCAGTGTCATGATCTGCCCCTCCGACCCTTTACGAGCCACGCTCTTGCTGCAGTTCCACAATTTCGCCACAGATTTACTTAGAAAAACAGCGGGGCGCTGTGCAATTTCGGCAGGGCAGCGAGGTCAGCCGCCCTACCTGAAATATTTAACGTTACTGTACAGCAGCTACGGTGGAGGTGATCAGCGAGATCTCTGCGAGAGAAAAAAAAACTCTTTTTCAAAACTTCTTTACAAATTAGAAAGAAACATGACGCATTGAGGTACTTTTCTCGCTGATTACATCCACAAGCAACATTTCATTTCAAATTTATATTATGTATCCATTTTTTTTGGTGGATAAATCTTTGGCAGGGCTCTGCCCCACCTGCCCAGGTGAACCAGCCGCACCTGATTGAGACTCTATTGAGGATACTTGTGGCTACCGTCACTGAAAACAGTTATCTGTCTACGGCAGCTATATAACACTTCTTTTCAAGCATGCGCGCTTCGGCAGCACATATACTAATATTGGAACGATACAGGGGAGATTAGCATGGCCCCTTAAAATTGGAACGATACAGGGAAGATTAGCATGGATGGCCACTGAGGTTATCAATCTTCTCTGTATCGTTCCAATGTTAGTATATGTGCTGCCGAAGCGAGCACGAATGAAAGGAAGGGACGACTGTTATATAGCTGCCATAGTAGGCTACGGTAACTGTTTTTGGTGACCGTAGCCACAAGTATCCTCAATAGAGTCTCAATATATGGGTATTTACTCTAAAGAGTTTTGCCCTTTAGGCCAGCACTTTCAAAACAGTCAGGATTTCACACAGCACAACTCTTTTAAAGTAAATCTATTCTCAGTGTTGGAGCCTTACTTTTGGAACACTTTCACCTTTCAGAAGTGGAATATTCCCAAATACAAAGGGGTGATTTTGGAATATACACTCGGCATCCTGGTTCATTCTCACAGGCTCCTGTGTCGAACTAGCGAGACGTTTCTGTAGAGCCAGCTCTGCATGTAGCTAACTGCGAATGGCACATACGTCATGACGCCACACCCACCCTCTCTCAGGCCACCAGCAGCAGACTTGCATAATATCCACAATGCACCTTGAGTTACATGGGCAGAAAAATAACAAAAATAAAAACATTGATCAAAAAAAAAAAGAATGAAAACAATCAGTTTTTGATGACAGATTATTTTTCTCTTAAGGTATGTTAGAATGACCACTCTTTAGGGTAAATACACTTATATGGAGACCAGTAGCGGCTCCTGGGTTGAAAAATAGGTAGGGTAGGGCAGATTATTTGATGATCGCATTGAAACGGATTAAAATTTTTATATTTTGCACCGTCCCAGATAGTGAGAGCCCAGGAAGACCACTGTGAGCGGACCGTGGAGGTTCTGTTCATGTTTAGGTTACAGGCGGAATCTAGCGAATTAGCCCCATCGTATGTTTGTGCAATCAGTCGGCCTTTATCTGTTTCGCTCTCGGGTGAACAAACTACACCGAGCTGCTCCAAAAGCACTTTAGAGATCGACTCTGAATTTGTCTGTCCATGAATTGATTTAAAACAGAAAAACCTCTCCTGAACAGTGCTGGCGGTGTCAATGTAGTGAAACGCTACAACTAACTGGCAGTGCGTGGACACATCAGTAGTTTCATCTGCTTGCACAGAGAGGAACTCGGAATTTTTTAGATCATTTATAATCTGGCCCTGCATAACCTCAAACATACAGTCCACTTCATTTTGAATGGTTTTGGAGGTACCTCTGAACACGGTGGCATTTTCGAGGTGTTCCTGCATAACACTAAGGATGCAACCAGACCCACAACACCTGTGAAAACACCCGGATTGCTTGATGATTCAGTCTCATCGTGCCCCCTACGTGCTAGCTCAAAAGCCCCACAAAATCGTATGCAGTCTATCAACTTGGACAGAATGTGCCTATTCCTGTCCACTTTGTTGTGATTTCTTAAACTCACACTGTAGCCCTCATCGAGTTGTGCTGCAATATTAGCATTCCCCAGCATGGCTAACTTGACAGCACAATTCAGATGAGACTTGCTAGCCTCGTGTTTTTTTCGCCTTCTCTGAAAAATGTTTCATGTCACACACACCTACACTGCTCCAAACATCCCCTTGTCCCCCCGTAACAGAGGAACGGAAAAGCAGGCATGGAAAACACAACATTTTATTCCGTTTAGGACAACCAGAGAGCCGAGGTTTCTTGTCATACCACGAACGTGAAAACGTCCGATTGAGTGACCGACCCTTGTCGTTTGTTTGTTGGACGATGTTAATGTCAGGTTTATCAGGTCCCAATTCCTTCATAGCCAATTTAATCCAATATCAAGTTTTTCGAACGAGTTCTTTAAAAGAAACTCAGCGCTGTTGCACCCATGCTGCTCACTTGCCATCTTTGCAAACTGACCACGAGAAGTTTGTTCGGAGTAATACAGGTAATGTGTTACATTGAGCCCTGACGTTAACAGTAGGCCGGGCAGTGTCATGATCTGCCCCTCCGACCCTTTACGAGCCACGCTCTTGCTGCAGTTCCACAATTTCGCCACAGATTTACTTAGAAAAACAGCGGGGCGCTGTGCAATTTCGGCAGGGCAGCGAGGTCAGCCGCCCTACCTGAAATATTTAACGTTACTGTACAGCAGCTACGGTGGAGGTGATCAGCGAGATCTCTACGAGAGAAAAAAAAACTCTTTTTCAAAACTTCTTTACAAATTACAAAGAAACATGACGCATTGAGGTACTTTTCTCGCTGATTACATCCACAAGCAACATTTCATTTCAAATTTATATTATGGATCCATTTTTTTTGGTGGATAAATCTTTGGCAGGGCTCTGCCCCACCTGCCCAGGTGAACCAGCCGCACCTGATTGAGACTCTATTGAGGATACTTGTGGCTACCGTCACTGAAAACAGTTATCTGTCTACAGCAGCTATATATCACTTCTTTTCAAGCATGCGCGCTTCGGCAGCACATATACTAATATTGGAACGATACAGGGGAGATTAGCATGGCCCCTTAAAATTGGAACGATACAGGGAAGATTACCATGGATGGCCACTGAGGTTATCAATCTTCTCTGTATCGTTCCAATTTTAGTATATGTGCTGCCGAAGCGAGCACGAATGAAAGGAAAGGACGACTGTTATATAGCTGCCATAGTAGGCTACGGTAACTGTTTTTGGTGACCGTAGCCACAAGTATCCTCAATAGAGTCTCAATATATGGGTATTTACTCTAAAGAGTTTTGCCCTTTAGGCCAGCACTTTCAAAACAGTCAGGATTTCACACAGCACAACTCTTTTAAAGTAAATCTATTCTCAGTGTTGGAGCCTTACTTTTGGAACACTTTCACCTTTCAGAAGTGGAATATTCCCAAATACATAGGGGTGATTTTGGAATATACACTCGGCATCCTGGTTCATTCTCACAGGCTCCTGTGTCGAACTAGCGAGACGTTTCTGTAGAGCCAGCTCTGCATGTAGCTAACTGCGAATGGCACATACGTCATGACGCCACACCCACCCTCTCTCAGGCCACCAGCAGCAGACTTGCATAATATCCACAATGCACCTTGAGTTACATGGGCAGAAAAATAACAAAAATAAAAAACATTCATCAAAAAAAAAAAAGAATGAAAACAATCAGTTTTTGATGACAGATTATTTTTCTCTTAAGGTATGTTAGAATCACCACTCTTTAGGGTAAATACACTTATATGGAGACCAGTAGCGGCTCCTGGGTTGAAAAATAGGTAGGGTAGGGCAGATTATTTGATGATCGCATTGAAACGGATTAAAATTTTTATATTTTGCACCGTCCCAGATAGTTAGAGCCCAGGAAGACCACTGTGAGCGGACCGTGGAGGTTCTGTTCATGTTTAGGTTACAGGCGGAATCTAGCGAATTAGCCCCATCGTATGTTTGTGCAATCAGTCGGCCTTTATCTGTTTCGCTCTCGGGTGAACAAACTACACCGAGCTGCTCCAAAAGCACTTTAGAGATCGACTCTGAATTTGTCTGTCCATGAATTGATTTAAAACAGAAAAACCTCTCCTGAACAGTGCTGGCGGTGTCAATGTAGCGAAACGCTACAACTAACTGGCAGTGCGTGGACACATCGGTAGTTTCATCTGCTTGCACAGAGAGGAACTCGGAATTTTTTAGATCATTTATAATCTGGCCCTGCATAACCTCAAACATACAGTCCACTTCATTTTGAATGGTTTTGGAGGTACCTCTGAACACGGTGGCATTTTCGAGGTGTTCCTGCATAACACTAAGGATGCAACCAGATCCACAACACCTGTGAAAACACCCGGATTGCTTGATGATTCAGTCTCATCGTGCCCCCTACGTGCTAGCTCAAAAGCCCCACAAAATCGTATGCAGTCTATCAACTTGGACAGAATGTGCCTATTCCTGTCCACTTTGTTGTGATTTCTTAAACTCACACTGTAGCCCTCATCGAGTTGTGCTGCAATATTAGCATTCCCCAGCATGGCTAACTTGACAGCACAATTCAGATGAGACTTGCTAGCCTCGTGTTTTTTCGCCTTCTCTGAAAAATGTTTCATGTCACACACACCTACACTGCTCCAAACATCCCCTTGTCCCCCCGTAACAGAGGAACGGAAAAGCAGGCATGGAAAACACAACATTTTATTCCGTTTAGGACAACCAGAGAGCCGAGGTTTCTTGTCATACCACGAACGTGAAAACGTCCGATTGAGTGACCGACCCTTGTCGTTTGTTTGTTGGACGATGTTAATGTCAGGTTTATCAGGTCCCAATTCCTTCATAGCCAATTTAATCCAATATCAAGTTTTTCGAACGAGTTCTTTATAAGAAACTCAGCGCTGTTGCACCCATGCTGCTCACTTGCCATCTTTGCAAACTGACCACGAGAAGTTCCTGCGGAGTAATACAGGTAATGTGTTACATTGAGCCCTGACGTTAACAGTAGGCCGGGCAGTGTCATGATCTGCCCCTCCGACCCTTTACGAGCCACGCTCTTGCTGCAGTTCCACAATTTCGCCACAGATTTACTTAGAAAAACAGCGGGGCGCTGTGCAATTTCGGCAGGGCAGCGAGGTCAGCCGCCCTACCTGAAATATTTAACGTTACTGTACAGCAGCTACGGTGGAGGTGATCAGCGAGATCTCTGCGAGAGAAAAAAAAACTCTTTTTCAAAACTTCTTTACAAATTACAAAGAAACATGACGCATTGAGGTACTTTTCTCGCTGATTACATCCACAAGCAACATTTCATTTCAAATTTATATTATGGATCCATTTTTTTTGGTGGATAAATCTTTGGCAGGGCTCTGCCCCACCTGCCCAGGTGAACCAGCCGCACCTGATTGAGACTCTATTGAGGATACTTGTGGCTACCGTCACTGAAAACAGTTATCTGTCTACGGCAGCTATATAACACTTCTTTTCAAGCATGCGCGCTTCGGCAGCACATATACTAATATTGGAACGATACAGGGGAGATTAGCATGGCCCCTTAAAATTGGAACGATACAGGGAAGATTAGCATGGATTGCGCCTCCGGTTGGCCCTTTTTCTCTATTCTTTGTTTCATATACCTTAGCCACGCCTTTCCGGTCTAGCTGGGCTCTCATTGGCTTTCGTTCTAAATGAAACAGGCCAATGGACAACAGCTGCATTTTTTGATTGGCCTGTTTCATTTCACGTCCGCGCTCTGATTTGACAAGGCCCGGTTTTCCCGCCGCTGTTCTTCATTCTGAACTTGACCTACTCCGAAAACACCAGCAGTAAGTCGAACTGCGTAAACTTTATCCACTTTATCAACTTTTTCATGTTTGACGCTATGTGCCACGGCGAAAAAATAGCTTTATTTTCTACGAAAAAGCTCTTTTCTGCCTTAATATAGATACCGCGCTAGCCTGACCACCGGTAATCGGCGGTTTAGAAGATCGATCGCGGCGGAAAAACGCATTTAAAACACGATCGGAGTACTTGGTTTATGTGACGCTACCTGCCTGCGAGATTACTTTACACGAAAAGCCATTTTTTCGCCTTAATAAAGCGGACCTATAGCAGACCTAGCGTGCTACCGCGCTAGCCTGACTACCGGTGATCGACTGTTTAGGAGATCGATCGCGGCGGTAAAACGCTTTTAAAACACGATCGAAGTGATTGGTTCATATGTTGGCACATGGGAGATGATTGTATTACTACCTAAATTCGAAGTTTAAGTACGCTTTAGAAGCGTTAGCACGGTTACCCGCCATTAGCTCATTCATTCCGATGCGTTTAAACGCTATTTTCCGTCAATGCTCTAAAATGATCTGGCGGCCTCTCAAAATGCATTTAAACCGAGATCAGACTGTTTGGTTAACCTTTTCAGACCCCCGAGATGTTGTTACAGCAGTGTGGAGTCGAAACAAAAGGCCTAAATATGTTTTAGATGTGTAAATGAGACCCCTGCTTTGTTGAACGGCCACGTGCCTAGGCCATTGTAAAAACTGCACCATTGTTCTATTGTAAGCAGCTCCACGGGGAGTGTAAAAGGTTCATGTGTATTAGCAGTGTGATCAGTGTAATCACTCTCTTTCATTGTGTTTGTGTGTGTGTGTGTGTGTCTTAAAAATGCTTTGCTTACGGTGTGCTTTAATTTCTTTTGTCTTTTGTGTGTTTCTTTTGTCGTCTTCTCCTTGTAGAAAATGGAGAGCGCCCCGAAATTCCGCTTCGAGCCCTCGTCTTTCGACTTGACCCTCCGGCCCTCCGACGCAGCGCAGGCGGTGGCCCTTCAACACCGCCAGGGGGGGGGGGGGCGCCGCCTGGCAGATAAAGAGGGCCGATAGGGTCAGCGCGGAGGCGAAGGCTAGAGTGGCAGAACGGGGGGGTGACCCAAACGACATCCAGGCGGTGCTGGCCGAGACGGAGCTGCAGTTCGGCCAGTATCGGGGTCACAGCCTGCGCTGGCTGCTGGAGAACGACGTGGGATACGCGTGCTCCATCATCGCGTCCCACGAGAGGGAGAGAGAGGGCGGGGATACCATGCAGACGCCCCTCATGCTCAACAAGGACGCCCTCGTCTCCTACGCCAGGTTCTATCCAGCGATGGTGGAAGCCATCGCCAGGCGTAGGATAGGTGAGGGTTCCCAGAGCGTTAGGGGCCTGGATGACAGCCTGGTGGGGATCGGAGTGCACGGACACCGCACTTTAAAGTCCCTGTACGAGGCCAGGGATGCCGAGAGTCGATCGTAAGTATCGTGTGTGCGCGTTTGTGTGTGCGCGTGTGTGACTGAGAGATTAATTTTGTGTTTGCTCTGTTCTCTTTGCAGCTATGTGCAGTGGGTGAGGCGGCAGAAGGTGGGAGCAGGGTCTAGGATGCAGGACCTGAAGAGGTATGTGCTGGCCCGGGACAAGGAGCAGAGGACGCCCGAAGCCCAGCCGGCACATATTCTCCCACGTCCAGGTAACCACATTATCTATGCAAAAGTCTGTGCGACGAATATCAGCTTTTATAAATGCGTCGACGCGTAATCGGTGCTTTGTTGTTCCCTGTACGAGCAGGCGCTGCATCCACAGACCCTACTGCTCCTTCTGACGCCGAGCTGCTGGCCGCTGCCATGGAGGTCGACTCTCCCAGTAAGTGGGCTTTGTTACGAAAACCCAGTCATGCAGCGCGTACGTGTACAGCACACGTGTAATGTATGTGTAACGCATAACTTTGCTATGTGCCCTCAGGCTCATCCAGGGACGCCGATCCCCCCAGGACCCCCGCCCAGCCGTCGTTCTCCGGCGCAGAGGTACGCTCAGTGATGAATGGCTTTTGTGTTATTGCGTGCGTGTTTGTTTGTCTGTGTGTGTGTGTGTTACATTCAGTTCAGCACACTAACAGTCTGATCCTGCTGTGTGTTCCAGCTGCTGCCACGCGCCTGGAGGCTTACGCTGCCAGAGGAGCAACAGGATTGGGTGGGCCGGGCATTGTTCAGGAGGACAGCCAGCGGGCAGGTTGTCCTCACATCTGAATTCCGCATGTGGTGGTATCCGCCAGGCGCCCGGCCCATCTACACGCAGCCACCCGCCACAGCCCACCCCTTCTTCCAGCGCCCCTTCTGCCTGTGGCTGCCCTACAGGATGTGGGCATACCACTTCCGCTGCCCTGCCTGTGGGGGCAAGCTCGTGGGCGCTGGGCTGTATAGGACCGTCCGGAGGGTCTTGGACAGGAGCGGCTGGTACTTCATGGGCACCGAGTACCTCGAGTGCGGCTCCTGTCACAAGAAGGTGGCGGGCTGGTCGCGGGACATCTTGGAACAGCTGGACATCGCCCATCGCGAGCAGTTCCCAGCTGTTCTCACGTACAAGTAAGTGGCTTTAATGCATTTCAACACAGCAACCCGGCACAATGCAGCAATGTGTCTGTTTTTTTTATTTTCCCTAGTAACGTCTGATTTCCCTCCCAGGTTGTCCTGCGACAGAGCGGTCATTGGGCTGCTGAAGGAGCGCACTCTGGGCAACAGTGCGTCTCGCCTCCGCGCCTCTCTGGTGGAGCAGCACACCAGGGAGTGGATGGCGCAGTCCATGCTGTACCTCTCCGTGCTCCGCAAGCTTCGGGCACCGGGCGCGGTACCGCAGGAGGTGTCGCTTCCACCAATGCACCCGGTGCCCAGCGTAGCCTGGCTGATCTCCGTCTACGTCCAGGACGCCCTGACGAGACTAGACGAGATGAAGGCCAGGGTCACGTCCATCTTTGGTGACATCTTGAAGATGGATTCGTCCAAGAAGGTAAGCTTTGTCGCCTTTGTCGCCTGCCCTACCCACGTGTGCGCGACGTGCGTCTAAACGTTATGTGTCGCTGTTTTGCGCAGGTCACCAAGAAGCTTGCGGGCGGTGCCGCCGGGACGGCCGCCTGGGTCACCAACGTCGGCAACGAGCACGGGCAGGTGCTCGTGTCCGTCCTCACGGCCGCCGAGGGGGACGGACTCGCCGACATGGCGGCCGGACTGATGCGGCGGTACCGTGAAGCCGGGAAGGCCCCTCCCAAGGTCTTGTACGTGGACCGGGACTGCTGTGTCGCCGTGGGACAGCCCAGGACATCGCAGATGTTCCACGAGTGGCACGAGCTGGTGGTCAGGCTCGACGTGTGGCACCTCCTGCGTCGCTTCGCGAGAGGTGTCACCACCGACAGCCACCAGCTGTACAGCCCCTTCATGGCGAGGCTGTCCTTTGCCATCTTTGAATGGGATGCGGAGGACGTCGCCCGCCTGAGGGAGGCCAAGCAGTCCGAGGAGGGGAGGGACGCCCACGTGAAGCTTTCCGGCAAGGAGCTCGCCCGTCACTGTCGGCGCCGCACCCGCGGTGCTGCCGAGACGGAGCGGCTCCTCCAGGAGGTGCTGGACGCCTTCTGGGAGGTGAAGGATAGCGTGGGCGTCCCTTTGATCGACCGCGCCCGCATGGAGGACATCTGGAGCACGCAGCGCAGGCACCTCGACTGCATCCAGGACCCTGCGGGAGTGGAGCTCTACGCCAGGACGGGGGAGGTCACCAGGGGCGGGGTGAGGCTCCCCGTCTACAGGTGCGCCAGAGGCTCCACTTCCCTGGAATCGTTCCACCTGCACCTGTGCCGCTTCATTCCAGGTAAGTCTTTTTTCCCCACATGCGCGCGTGCAGAAACGCTTTCCGTATGTATGTATGTTTAGTCCTTCTCAAACTAACTGTGCGGCTCTGCCCTTTGTTTTAGGTACGTCTGCGAGTGACGTTCACTTCCAGGTGTACCTGCTGGAGGGCCTGGTGCGGTGGAACGAGAACCGCGGCAGGGCGGCAGTCGAGGGAGGACAACGCTCAGCGCTGCGCTGCTACAGTGCCCAGCTGCAGCACAGTTTCAACCAGCTGTGCCAGGAGTTCGTCGGGCTCGCGCTGGTTGAAAGCTACACCCAGCCCAGGGAGTACACAGGTAAGTTACCTGAGCGACAGCACCTTGCTGCTGCTGCTGCTGCTGCTTGGCGGCGTCTGTGATTTAACACCCGTGTGTGTGTGTGTTTGTCTGCGTAGGGGAACTCATCGGGGTGGAGTACCTGTACTCCCAGACGGGCGCTGTGCTGCAGCGAGATTTGGGTGATCCCGACGCTCCGGGTGGGAACGAAGAGGCAGAGGAGGACTGGGAGGACGACGGCGACGAGGGCTTCGGGGAGGACGAGCAGGTGCAGGAGGAGATTCGTTTCCTCGAGCACCACTTTGCTCTCCTCCAGGAAGCGGAGCCCAGCGGTGCGCCCGCCGCCGCCGCCGCCGTCGTCGTCGCAGAGGCCTCGACGTCCCAGTCGGGATCCACCGGCCCGGACACATCCGGAGGCGACGGCGCCGACCGTGTGTTGGAGGTGGAGCAGGCTGAGGAGGAGGAGGACGTGAGTGCACGGTTTTCACACAGTTTGTTGTGACGGTCAGCTGTGGGTTTGCTGCGTGGCTTCACGAGCTGTCTCTCTTGTGTTGCGCTTTCTTGCAGGACGTGGTTGGGCCAGACGGTCACGGCGGATACCATCGCGTCGTGGCCCTGGCCCACGCCCTCGTGCGGCTGCGCCACCACGCCTTCGTTACCCAGCGACAGGCCAAAGAGATCATTTCTCTCTGGCAGAAATTGTCGGACCGGGACAAGGCGCCGGTGAACTTCCCCCCACGCCACCAGGACCGGCTCGTCCAGGGCCGGTTCAAGACGAGCCACCGGCGCGCTCACACGCCGGGAGTGGACAGCGTGAAGCGGTAAATCTCATCAAGCATATCTGTCTCTTTTCAAGACACTTTACACTTAATATAAGACACGGTCACCAAACAAGCAAAATTTCCTTGAGCTACAAGGACTTGTTTTTAGAAGGTGCATCTTCAATATCTTGTTTGGTGAAACTGTCTTGAAAACATCTTACTTTGAGTGGTATATCAAATTAAGCAAGCCTTTTTCAACAAGTCAGAAGGTTTTTAAACTGCATGACACAAAAACACTTCCTAATACCAGTTAAAAATGGATCAAAATTTGTTTTTTTTCCACCTAATTTTAAGATCCCTTTCAAGAAATCTGAAAGAAAAAGTGTATTTCCACTAGTTCCACTGGCAGATTTTTTCACTTATTACTAGCAAAAAACACCTTGTTTTAATTATTTTATTTCTTATTTTGAAGGGCTATTTTTTGCAGTGTGGGTTCCTGTTTTGTCAGTCACCCACCCTCACTAACTCTCTCTCTCTCTCTCTCTCTCTCTCTTCTCTGCAGCGTCGTCCTGGGCCGGGGGGCAGGTGCGGCACAGTCTCCGAACATCAGCAGGCTTGTGGAAGCCATTATGCTGGAGCTGTGTCGTGCGCATAGCCGTGACACAATTGTGATCGCGGGGGTCCGCATTCATCGCTGGGGTGCCGTCATGAGGGACTACGGGCGGATTCGGGACACCGTCCTGAATTCCCCCACCCTCATGGCGAGCACACGCATCCAGCTGTACAATGTGAATCAGCGGACCCTTGCGCAATGGTAAGACCTGATCCTTTTTGTGCCGTGATGTGTCTGTGTGTGTCTGCACGTGTGTTCCTGATTACTAATGTCCACTTTTTTGTGTCTGCTTTTCTCAGGCACAACCAGAGGAGCAAGGCGATGATGAGGGAGACCATCGTCATGGCGGTTCCGGGGCCCAGCGCACCCCTGACAGCAGCAGAGCCCTTGCCTGCTCCGAGGACTCTGCCGCAGCAGCCCGAGCAGCCAGACCGGCCTCTCCAGCACCACCTGCCCGAGGACGCCTCTGGTCTGGCTGCCACCATCAGAGGACCGCTGGCCCCGGAACTGTATGACATCATCATCGCCACTGCCAGGCTATCCTCCTCCTCTTCAGCCTCAGCCACCCCGGCAACCCCTTCCACTAGCGCCACCCCTTCCACCAGCGCCACCCCTTCCACCAGCGCAGGCGCCGGCGCCACCCCTTCCACCAGCGCGGGCGCAGGCGCCGGTGCCCTGTCCACAGCCGCCACTGCTCCAGCCGCAGCCGCCATCCCCTCTCCTGCTAGGACGGTTTCACGGACCACAGCTTGGAGGCACAGGCTACAGCAGGAGAGGGAACGTCATGCCCAGGAGCAAGGACAGCACCTGAAGCCGCCCCGGAAGGTCCAGCATTTCCTCTGCAGCCTCTGTGGCCAGCCGAAGACAAAAGAATATGGCCACAGTCGCTACAGAGGGAAGAACTTCTGTTCCCGGACCGACGGGAGAACTGTGGAGCAGTGGCTGGCAGACTCGAAACTGTAAATAGTGTACATAGTTAAATTATTATATAGTTTGTGTGTGTGTGTGTGTGTGTGTGTGTGTGTGTGGGTGTGTGTGTGTTTCTTTTTTTAATAAATTCTTTTTCTTTAAAAAAAAAAAAAACCTCTCTTCTCCTTATTTATAACTTGTAAGCAACCAAAAAAGTGAATGGTTTATTACATTTATTCAATGTTACATTTGACCACCAGATAAGGTTTATTCTCCCCCCCTTAAAAAATGAAATAATTGTTGAAAAAACAAGGTGGTAATAATAAGGGTTTACTGACATCATGGCAAACATGTTTTTAGTTTACGTAACATATCAAGAAATCTTTTCACATTCATTCTCTCTCCAGGTAAAACTTTACACAGGCTACCTAATGCTAACTTAACTGTAACCTATGTAAGTCGCTTTGGATAAAAGCGTCTGCTGAATGAATAAATGTAAATGTAACTTAGATCACATGCTTTAGAAAACTGAATCTGAGACTGTAGGTGTGTATGAATTATACATGAGAACACCAAATTGCTGTACAGTTCCTCTATATTTAAGAACACATGTTGCCACTGTCCATACAGATCAGTAATGATATTGACATCTGGTATAATGATTCATTTATTATCTCTAGTTTTCATACAGATAGTTGGCACAATTACTAAACAATGTAACATGAACACAACCCTTGCAGTGCAATTCAAATTGTTATATGTTATGTATAGTTTTTCTTTATTGAAATAGCCACTGATTATTTCAAATGCCTCTCTTCTATGAGGTTTTAACCTACATGATGTAGTTTCTTTTTTAATGATGACACCCAACACTGTTATTGGTTAATTGAAACAATGCCCGGCTACCCCCTGCCCCATTCATTCTCTCTCTACCTAATGCTCCCAGACTAGCTGACGAGATGTGCCGTTTTAGCATTCAAAAGAGGGCCATCGGCCTGAAACAATGCCCGGCTTCCCCCCGCCCCATTCATTCTGTCTCTACCTAACGCTCCCAGGCTACCTGAGGAGACGTGCCGTTTTAACATTCCAAAGAGGGCCATTGGCCTGAAACAATGCTAGGCTACCCCCCGCCTTCAGACAAAGCCTTTCATGTGTCTGTCCTGTTGGGAGAAAAGGGGGTTCACCACACAAGGTCAGTCAGAACAGACCCGACTGACCTTTGAGACAGAATGGCAGGAAGGAAAGTTACAATGAAGAGGAAGCATTTGGAGCCTATTTCAGGTATGTAACAAAATATACTTTGTTAAATTGCTGTTTATTTTTATCTACATGTTCCAGTCACCTTGACTAACAGTTCTGTATTGCATTTTTGTAGACTCTAACAGCTCCGGGTCAGAGTACTGTCCAGGGCCCACACCCTCCTCCTCCATTTCCTCCTTCTCCTCGTCATCCAGCTACTCCCCTCCACGCTGCTCTGTCCAGAGTAGGAAGAGGGTTGTACACCGTCGCTCTCCCTATCCTAAGAGGAGCAGCAGAGCCAGCAGAGCAGCAGAGGAGCCAGCACCAGCGGCAGCTGCAGCAGAGCCGGCGGCGGCGGCAGCAGCAGCAGAGGAGGCAGCAGCAGCAGAGGAGCCAGCACCAGCGGCAGCTGCAGCAGAGCCGGCAGCGGCGGCAGCAGCAGCAGAGGAGCCAGCACCAGCGGCAGCAGCAGCAGAGGAGCCAGCACCAGCGGCAGCTGCAGCAGAGCCGGAGGCGGGTGTTTCTGGTGCCCAACGGGTGCCCACCAGAAGCACAATATACAGACGCAGGCTACAAAAACAGAGGGACCTGGAGCAGCTGCGCAGCGCAAGGGGGAATCAGCAGAGCAAGCCCGGGGACCCCTGCCTCATCTGCGGGAACCCGCGGACCCTGGACGGCGGGCACGCATATTTCAAGGGCCAGTTTTACTGTGCCATAGAAGCGGGCCCCGGAGGGCTGACGGCTCGCCAAATGATTAAGGATCAGCTTGGCCCGGAGGACGCCAGCAAGATCCCCAGGACGTCAGCCTGGAATATGAAGAAGAGGTGGGAGAGAGAGGAGAAGCGAGAGAGAGAAGAGAGCCCCGCGTCACCCCAGAAGAAAAAACGGAAGGCCCACAGACTTAGGATCTGCCAGCTCTGTGGCCAGCCGCAGCAAAAGGACTATGGACACAGTCAATATCGCGGGGAGCACTTCTGTGCTCTCTACAGCTGCAAATCTGTGGAGCTGTGGCTGGCCGAAAAGAGGAGTGAGGAGAACTGAAAAAAGGGCAGTGTATGTGTAAATAGTTCCTTTGTGTGTTTTTAAATTTTTAATTTTACATTTTTACATATTTTTTTACATATTTTTATCAGGTTGTAGTATAGAATAATAAACGTTTGGTTGGTTGATTGCTTTAAACCTTGTCTCTTCCTTCCTTCCTTCCTTCATTGAAAGAAATAATTCGAAAGGCGTTTTACTAAAAGCGTACATAATTTGAAAGGGCACATGACTACCAATTCTCGTTGTTAAAATTCAAATCGGGGAGAAAAGCGTACATAATTCGAAAGGGCACATTACTACCAATTCTCGTTGTTAAAATTCAAATCGGGGAGAAAAGCGTACATAATTCGAAAGGGCACATTACTACCAATTCTCGTTGTTAAAATCCAACTCAAACAAAACCGTGCAAAATAGCAAAACCGTGAATACAGTGCTTTTACACGCCTTTGTTTTAAAGCGGGGGCAAAAAAGCCGGCCGCGCGCCTTTATTCAAATGAAAAGGAAAAAAAAAACCTCCGGCGGGTGACGTCGCCGAGGAGGGCGACGTCACTCCGGCGGGTGACGACGAGGGCGCCCCCCTCAGATTTGACGAGCCCTCCGTCCGGTCCGTTCCGATTTCCGCCGCGGGACATCGGGGGAAAATAAGCGGGGCGTCGGGGGGTCGCCGCCGCGGGGTCCGCCGCCGAGCCCGGGGCTACGGGGGCGGACGCCGGAGGGGCGGGGCGGGCAAAACGTGGGGGCGGAGCACGGGCGCGGGGGCCGCCGCCGCGAAAAACACTACCCTTCCTATGGCCCCTGAGGTTATCAATCTTCTCTGTATCGTTCCAATTTTAGTATATGTGCTGCCGAAGCGAGCACGAATGAAAGGAAAGGACGACTGTTATATAGCTGCCATAGTAGGCTACGGTAACTGTTTTTGGTGACCGTAGCCACAAGTATCCTCAATAGAGTCTCAATATATGGGTATTTACTCTAAAGAGTTTTGCCCTTTAGGCCAGCACTTTCAAAACAGTCAGGATTTCACACAGCACAACTCTTTTAAAGTAAATCTATTCTCAGTGTTGGAGCCTTACTTTTGGAACACTTTCACCTTTCAGAAGTGGAATATTCCCAAATACATAGGGGTGATTTTGGAATATACACTCGGCATCCTGGTTCATTCTCACAGGCTCCTGTGTCGAACTAGCGAGACGTTTCTGTAGAGCCAGCTCTGCATGTAGCTAACTGCGAATGGCACATACGTCATGACGCCACACCCACCCTCACTCAGGCCACCAGCAGCAGACTTGCATAATATCCACAATGCACCTTGAGTTACATGGGCAGAAAAAACAAAAATCAAGAAATTCATTAAAAAAAATAACAATACATTTTTAATAACAATTTATTTACTTTTATTCACTCTAACATTTTAAAGTATGTTAGAATCACCACACTTTAGACTAAATACACATATATTGAGACTCTATTGAGGATACTTGTGGCTACCGTCACTGAAAACAGTTGTCAGACTACACCACCTCTATAGCGGTTCCATATTTTCATCCATTTTTTCCAGTCGGAGTCAACTGGTAGGCCCAATAGTGAAAATTTAGCTAAATTTGAGATTATCGTATTTACGCAGGCAGATGAGCACTTGCTTTCAAACCTTTCAGAAGTAGAATACTCGCCTGGAATTTATAATTCCAGAGTACTATGCAAATATACTTTGCTTTAGCCTCACAGGATACAATCACATTAGCATTACAGAATGTAATTCAAATGTGTCTTGATTAGGCCTCACAGGTTAAATTCCATCAATTCCTAAATTTATGTTTTATGGTCAGTCCTGTTTTGGCTGAATATTCAGCATTTTTTATGTTATTACACATTTTTTAAAAATGAGGTTAGGGTTAGGGTTAGGGTGCACGCAAAACAATGCAGGTGCACACACAATTCAGTGAAAGAGATTGCTGAACATTCTGATAAATGTATTTTACCATTATTATTTCTGTGTGGATATAGGTGAATTTATTATCTCCTCCACAGGTGACTTTTTTTTTACTGTTTTGAGTGGATATTTTTTGTAAAGGTAGTATCAGGAATGTAATCCGTACATCATTTTGCAGTTTGGCTCTTTTGCAAAATGGAAATTCTGTTGACACGGCTGTGTTAGCTGTTTTGAGTACGTGGGACTTAGTTTGCAGGAATGTGCCAAAATCAATTGAAAACAGAATTTTCAATGCTGGCACTAGTCTTCCATCTTGTGGGTGTGTATGGGTACTGCAGCATTGAAATAGTGACATTTACCAGAAGATGGCAGTAAAAGCCCACTGCTGATCTCTAATTTTAATGTTGCGCCTTTTTACCTTTGCTTTTTACGCCAGATTTCCCCTCCGACCCTTTACGAGCCACGCTCTTGCTGCAGTTCCACAATTTCGCCACAGATTTACATAGAAAAACAGCGGGGTGCTGTGCAATTTCGGCAGGGCAGCGAGGTCAGCCGCCCTACCTGAAATATTTAACGTTACTGTACAGCAGCTACGGTGGAGGTGATCAGCGAGATCTCTGCGAGAGAAAAAAAACCTCTTTTTCAAAACTTCTTTACAAATTACAAAGAAACATGACACATTGGTGTACTTTTCTCGCTGATTACATCCACAAGCGCCATTTCATTTCAAATTTATATTATGGATCCATTTTTTTTGGTGGATACATCTTTGGCAGGGCTCTGCCCCACCTGCCCGGGTGAACCAGCCGCGCCTGATTGAGACTCTATTGAGGATACTTGTGGCTACCGTCACTGAAAACAGTTATCTGTCTACGGCAGCTATATAACACTTCTTTTCAAGCATGCGCGCTTCGGCAGCACATATACTAATATTGGAACGATACAGGGGAGATTAGCATGGCCCCTTAAAATTGGAACGATACAGGGAAGATTAGCATGGATGGCCCCTGAGGTTATCAATCTTCTCTGTATCGTTCCAATTTTAGTATATGTGCTGCCGAAGCGAGCACGAATGAAAGGAAAGGACGACTGTTATATAGCTGCCATAGTAGGCTACGGTAACTGTTTTTGGTGACCGTAGCCACAAGTATCCTCAATAGAGTCTCAATATATGGGTATTTACTCTAAAGAGTTTTGCCCTTTAGGCCAGCACTTTCAAAACAGTCAGGATTTCACACAGCACAACTCTTTTAAAGTAAATCTATTCTCAGTGTTGGAGCCTTACTTTTGGAACACTTTCACCTTTCAGAAGTGGAATATTCCCAAATACATAGGGGTGATTTTGGAATATACACTCGGCATCCTGGTTCATTCTCACAGGCTCCTGTGTCGAACTAGCGAGACGTTTCTGTAGAGCCAGCTCTGCATGTAGCTAACTGCGAATGGCACATACGTCATGACGCCACACCCACCCTCTCTCAGGCCACCAGCAGCAGACTTGCATAATATCCACAATGCACCTTGAGTTACATGGGCAGAAAAAACAAAAATCAAGAAATTCATTAAAAAAAATTTTAAAAAATAACTATACATTTTTAATAACAATTTATTTACTTTTATTCACTCTAACATTTTAAAGTATGTTAGAATCACCACACTTTAGACTAAATACACATATATTGAGACTCTATTGAGGATACTTGTGGCTACCGTCACTGAAAACAGTTGTCAGACTACACCACCTCTATAGCGGTTCCATATTTTCATCCATTTTTTCCAGTCGGAGTCAACTGGTAGGCCCAATAGTGAAAATTTAGCTAAATTTGAGATTATCGTATTTACGCAGGCAGATGAGAACTTGCTTTCAAACCTTTCAGAAGTAGAATACTCGCCTGGAATTTATAATTCCAGAGTACTATGCAAATATACTTTGCTTTAGCCTCACAGGATACAATCACATTAGCATTACAGAATGTAATTCAAATGTGTCTTGATTAGGCCTCACAGGTTAAATTCCATCAATTCCTAAATTTATGTTTTATGGTCAGTCCTGTTTTGGCTGAATATTCAGCATTTTTTATGTTATTACACATTTTTTAAAAATGAGGTTAGGGTTAGGGTTAGGGTGCACGCAAAACAACGCAGGTGCACACACAATTCAGTGAAAGAGATTGCTGAACATTCTGATAAATGTATTTTACCATTATTATTTCTGTGTGGATATAGGTGAATTTATTATCTCCTCCACAGGTGACTTTTTTTTTACTGTTTTGAGTGGATATTTTTTGTAAAGGTAGTATCAGGAATGTAATCCGTACATCATTTTGCAGTTTGGCTCTTTTGCAAAATGGAAATTCTGTTGACACGGCTGTGTTAGCTGTTTTGAGTACGTGGGACTTAGTTTGCAGGAATGTGCCAAAATCAATTGAAAACAGAATTTTCAATGCTGGCACTAGTCTTCCATCTTGTGGGTGTGTATGGGTACTGCAGCATTGAAATAGTGACATTTACCAGAAGATGGCAGTAAAAGCCCACTGCTGATCTCTAATTTTAATGTTGCGCCTTTTTACCTTTGCTTTTTACGCCAGATTGCCCCTCCGACCCTTTACGAGCCACGCTCTTGCTGCAGTTGCACAATTTCGCCACAGATTTACATAGAAAAACAGCGGGGTGCTGTGCAATTTCGGCAGGGCAGCGAGGTCAGCCGCCCTACCTGAAATATTTAACGTTACTGTACAGCAGCTACGGTGGAGGTGATCAGCCAGATCTCTGCGAGAGAAAAAAAAACTCTTTTTCAAAACTTCTTTACAAATTACAAAGAAACATGACACATTGGTGTACTTTTCTCGCTGATTACATCCACAAGCGCCATTTCATTTCAAATTTATATTATGGATCCATTTTTTTTGGTGGATACATCTTTGGCAGGGCTCTGCCCCACCTGCCCGGGTGAACCAGCCGCGCCTGATTGAGACTCTATTGAGGATACTTGTGGCTACCGTCACTGAAAACAGTTATCTGTCTACGGCAGCTATATAACACTTCTTTTCAAGCATGCGCGCTTCGGCAGCACATATACTAATATTGGAACGATACAGGGGAGATTAGCATGGCCCCTTAAAATTGGAACGATACAGGGAAGATTAGCATGGATGGCCCCTGAGGTTATCAATCTTCTCTGTATCGTTCCAATTTTAGTATATGTGCTGCCGAAGCGAGCACGAATGAAAGGAAAGGACGACTGTTATATAGCTGCCATAGTAGGCTACGGTAACTGTTTTTGGTGACCGTAGCCACAAGTATCCTCAATAGAGTCTCAATATATGGGTATTTACTCTAAAGAGTTTTGCCCTTTAGGCCAGCACTTTCAAAACAGTCAGGATTTCACACAGCACAACTCTTTTAAAGTAAATCTATTCTCAGTGTTGGAGCCTTACTTTTGGAACACTTTCACCTTTCAGAAGTGGAATATTCCCAAATACATAGGGGTGATTTTGGAATATACACTCGGCATCCTGGTTCATTCTCACAGGCTCCTGTGTCGAACTAGCGAGACGTTTCTGTAGAGCCAGCTCTGCATGTAGCTAACTGCGAATGGCACGTACGTCATGACGCCACACCCACCCTCTCTCAGGCCACCAGCAGCAGACTTGCATAATATCCACAATGCACCTTGAGTTACATGGGCAGAAAAAACAAAAATCAAGAAATTCATTAAAAAAATTTTAAAAAATAACTATACATTTTTAATAACAATTTATTTACTTTTATTCACTCTAACATTTTAAAGTATGTTAGAATCACCACACTTTAGACTAAATACACATATATTGAGACTCTATTGAGGATACTTGTGGCTACCGTCACTGAAAACAGTTGTCAGACTACACCACCTCTATAGCGGTTCCATATTTTCATCCATTTTTTCCAGTCGGAGTCAACTGGTAGGCCCAATAGTGAAAATTTAGCTAAATTTGAGATTATCGTATTTACGCAGGCAGATGAGAACTTGCTTTCAAACCTTTCAGAAGTAGAATACTCGCCTGGAATTTATAATTCCAGAGTACTATGCAAATATACTTTGCTTTAGCCTCACAGGATACAATCACATTAGCATTACAGAATGTAATTCAAATGTGTCTTGATTAGGCCTCACAGGTTAAATTCCATCAATTCCTAAATTTATGTTTTATGGTCAGTCCTGTTTTGGCTGAATATTCAGCATTTTTTATGTTATTACACATTTTTTAAAAATGAGGTTAGGGTTAGGGTTAGGGTGCACGCAAAACAACGCAGGTGCACACACAATTCAGTGAAAGAGATTGCTGAACATTCTGATAAATGTATTTTACCATTATTATTTCTGTGTGGATATAGGTGAATTTATTATCTCCTCCACAGGTGACTTTTTTTTTTACTGTTTTGAGTGGATATTTTTTGTAAAGGTAGTATCAGGAATGTAATCCGTACATCATTTTGCAGTTTGGCTCTTTTGCAAAATGGAAATTCTGTTGATACGGCTGTGTTAGCTGTTTTTAGTATGTGGGACTTAGTTTGCAGGAATGTGCCAAAATCAATTGAAAACAGAATTTTCAATGCTGGCACTAGTCTTCCATCTTGTGGGTGTGTATGGGTACTGCAGCATTGAAATAGTGACATTTACCAGAAGATGGCAGTAAAAGCCCACTGCTGATCTCTAATTTTAATGTTGCGCCTTTTTACCTTTGCTTTTTACGCCAGATTGCCCCTCCGACCCTTTACGAGCCACGCTCTTGCTGCAGTTGCCACAATTTCGCCACAGATTTACATAGAAAAACAGCGGGGTGCTGTGCAATTTCGGCAGGGCAGCGAGGTCAGCCGCCCTACCTGAAATATTTAACGTTACTGTACAGCAGCTACGGTGGAGGTGATCAGCCGAGATCTCTGCGAGAGAAAAAAAAACTCTTTTTCAAAACTTCTTTACAAATTACAAAGAAACATGACACATTGGTGTACTTTTCTCGCTGATTACATCCACAAGCGCCATTTCATTTCAAATTTATATTATGGATCCATTTTTTTTGGTGGATACATCTTTGGCAGGGCTCTGCCCCACCTGCCCGGGTGAACCAGCCTGCGCCTGATTGAGACTCTATTGAGGATACTTGTGGCTACCGTCACTGAAAACAGTTATCTGTCTACGGCAGCTATATAACACTTCTTTTCAAGCATGCGCGCTTCGGCAGCACATATACTAATATTGGAACGATACAGGGGAGATTAGCATGGCCCCTTAAAATTGGAACGATACAGGGAAGATTAGCATGGATGGCCCCTGAGGTTATCAATCTTCTCTGTATCGTTCCAATTTTAGTATATGTGCTGCCGAAGCGAGCACGAATGAAAGGAAAGGACGACTGTTATATAGCTGCCATAGTAGGCTACGGTAACTGTTTTTGGTGACCGTAGCCACAAGTATCCTCAATAGAGTCTCAATATATGGGTATTTACTCTAAAGAGTTTTGCCCTTTAGGCCAGCACTTTCAAAACAGTCAGGATTTCACACAGCACAACTCTTTTAAAGTAAATCTATTCTCAGTGTTGGAGCCTTACTTTTGGAACACTTTCACCTTTCAGAAGTGGAATATTCCCAAATACATAGGGGTGATTTTGGAATATACACTCGGCATCCTGGTTCATTCTCACAGGCTCCTGTGTCGAACTAGCGAGACGTTTCTGTAGAGCCAGCTCTGCATGTAGCTAACTGCGAATGGCACATACGTCATGACGCCACACCCACCCTCTCTCAGGCCACCAGCAGCAGACTTGCATAATATCCACAATGCACCTTGAGTTACATGGGCAGAAAAAACAAAAATCAAGAAATTCATTAAAAAAAATTTTAAAAAATAACAATACATTTTTAATAACAATTTATTTACTTTTATTCACTCTAACATTTTAAAGTATGTTAGAATCACCACACTTTAGACTAAATACACATATATTGAGACTCTATTGAGGACACTTGTGGCTACCGTCACTGAAAACAGTTGTCAGACTACGCCACCACTATAGCGGCTCCATATTTTCATCCATTTTTTCCAGTCGGAGTCAACTGGTAGGCCCAATAGTGAAAATTTAGCTAAATTTGAGATTATCGTATTTACGCAGGCAGACGAGCACTTGCTTTCAAACCTTTCAGAAGTAGAATACTCGCCTGGAATTTATAATTCCAGAGTACTATGCAAATATACTTTGCTTTAGCCTCACAGGATACAATCACATTAGCATTACAGAATGTAATTCAAATGTGTCTTGATTAGGCCTCACAGGTTAAATTCCATCAATTCCTAAATTTATGTTTTATGGTCAGTCCTGTTTTGGCTGAATATTCACCATTTTTTGTGTTATTACACATTTTTTAAAAATGAGGTTAGGGTTAGGGTTAGGGTGCACGCAAAACAACGCAGGTGCACACACAATTCAGTGAAAGAGATTGCTGAACATTCTGATAAATGTATTTTACCATTATTATTTCTGTGTGGATATAGGTGAATTTATTATCTCCTCCACAGGTGACTTTTCTTTTTACTGTTTTGAGTGGATATTTTTTGTAAAGGTAGTATCAGGAATGTAATCCGTACATCATTTTGCAGTTTGGCTCTTTTGCAAAATGGAAATTCTGTTGACACAGCTGTGTTAGCTGTTTTGAGTACGTGGGACTTAGTTTGCAGGAATGTGCCAAAATCAATTGAAAACAGAATTTTCAATGCTGGCACTAGTCTTCCATCTTGTGGGTGTGTATGGGTACTGCAGCATTGAAATAGTGACATTTACCAGAAGATGGCAGTAAAAGCCCACTGCTGATCTCTAATTTTAATGTTGCGCCTTTTCACCTTTGCTTTTTACGCCAGATTGCCCCTCCGACCCTTTACGAGCCACGCTCTTGCTGCAGTTCCACAATTTCGCCACAGATTTACATAGAAAAACAGCGGGGTGCTGTGCAATTTCGGCAGGGCAGCGAGGTCAGCCGCCCTACCTGAAATATTTAACGTTACTGTACAGCAGCTACGGTGGAGGTGATCAGCGAGATCTCTGCGAGAGAAAAAAAAACTCTTTTTCAAAACTTCTTTACAAATTACAAAGAAACATGACACATTGGTGTACTTTTCTCGCTGATTACATCCACAAGCGCCATTTCATTTCAAATTTATATTATGGATCCATTTTTTTTGGTGGATACATCTTTGGCAGGGCTCTGCCCCACCTGCCCGGGTGAACCAGCCGCGCCTGATTGAGACTCTATTGAGGATACTTGTGGCTACCGTCACTGAAAACAGTTGTCAGACTACGCCACCACTATAGCGGTTCCATATTTTCATCCATTTTTTCCAGTCGGAGTCAACTGGTAGGCCCAATAGTGAAAATTTAGCTAAATTTGAGATTATCGTATTTACGCAGGCAGACGAGCACTTGCTTTCAAACCTTTCAGAAGTAGAATACTCGCCTGGAATTTATAATTCCAGAGTACTATGCAAATATACTTTGCTTTAGCCTCACAGGATACAATCACATTAGCATTACAGAATGTAATTCAAATGTGTCTTGATTAGACCTCACAGGTTAAATTCCATCAATTCCTAAATTTATGTTTTATGGTCAGTCCTGTTTTGGCTGAATATTCAGCATTTTTTATGTTATTACACATTTTTTAAAAATGAGGTTAGGGTTAGGGTTAGGGTGCACGCAAAACAACGCAGGTGCACACACAATTCAGTGAAAGAGATTGTTGAACATTCTGATAAATGTATTTTACCATTATTATTTCTGTGTGGATATAGGTGAATTTATTATCTCCTCCACAGGTGACTTTTTTTTTTACTGTTTTGAGTGGATATTTTTTGTAAAGGTAGTATCAGGAATGTAATCCGTACATCATTTTGCAGTTTGGCTCTTTTGCAAAATGGAAATTCTGTTGATACGGCTGTGTTAGCTGTTTTTAGTATGTGGGACTTAGTTTGCAGGAATGTGCCAAAATCAATTGAAAACAGAATTTTCAATGCTGGCACTAGTCTTCCATCTTGTGGGTGTGTATGGGTACTGCAGCATTGAAATAGTGACATTTACCAGAAGATGGCAGTAAAAGCCCACTGCTGATCTCTAATTTTAATGTTGCGCCTTTTCACCTTTGCTTTTTACGCCAGATTTCCCCTCCGACCCTTTACGAGCCACGCTCTTGCTGCAGTTCCACAATTTCGCCACAGATTTACATAGAAAAACAGCGGGGTGCTGTGCAATTTCGGCAGGGCAGCGAGGTCAGCCGCCCTACCTGAAATATTTAACGTTACTGTACAGCAGCTACGGTGGAGGTGATCAGCGAGATCTCTGCGAGAGAAAAAAAAAACTCTTTTTCAAAACTTCTTTACAAATTACAAAGAAACATGACACATTGGTGTACTTTTCTCGCTGATTACATCCACAAGCGCCATTTCATTTCAAATTTATATTATGGATCCATTTTTTTTGGTGGATACATCTTTGGCAGGGCTCTGCCCCACCTGCCCGGGTGAACCAGCCGCGCCTGATTGAGACTCTATTGAGGATACTTGTGGCTACCGTCACTGAAAACAGTTATCTGTCTACGGCAGCTATATAACACTTCTTTTCAAGCATGCGCGCTTCGGCAGCACATATACTAATATTGGAACGATACAGGGGAGATTAGCATGGCCCCTTAAAATTGGAACGATACAGGGAAGATTAGCATGGATGGCCCCTGAGGTTATCAATCTTCTCTGTATCGTTCCAATTTTAGTATATGTGCTGCCGAAGCGAGCACGAATGAAAGGAAAGGACGACTGTTATATAGCTGCCATAGTAGGCTACGGTAACTGTTTTTGGTGACCGTAGCCACAAGTATCCTCAATAGAGTCTCAATATATGGGTATTTACTATAAAGAGTTTTGCCCTTTAGGCCAGCACTTTCAAAACAGTCAGGATTTCACACAGCACAACTCTTTTAAAGTAAATCTATTCTCTGTGTTGGAGCCTTACTTTTGGAACACTTTCACCTTTCAGAAGTGGAATATTCCCAAATACATAGGGGTGATTTTGGAATATACACTCGGCATCCTGGTTCATTCTCACAGGCTCCTGTGTCGAACTAGCGAGACGTTTCTGTAGAGCCAGCTCTGCATGTAGCTAACTGCGAATGGCACATACGTCATGACGCCACACCCACCCTCTCTCAGGCCACCAGCAGCAGACTTGCATAATATCCACAATGCACCTTGAGTTACATGGGCAGAAAAAACAAAAATCAAGAAATTCATTAAAAAAAAATTTTAAAAATAACAATACATTTTTAATAACAATTTATTTACTTTTATTCACTCTAACATTTTAAAGTATGTTAGAATCACCACACTTTAGACTAAATACACATATATTGAGACTCTATTGAGGACACTTGTGGCTACCGTCACTGAAAACAGTTGTCAGACTACACCACCACTATAGCGGTTCCATATTTTCATCCATTTTTTCCAGTCGGAGTCAACTGGTAGGCCCAATAGTGAAAATTTTGCTAAATTTGAGATTATCGTATTTACGCAGGCAGATGAGCACTTGCTTTCAAACCTTTCAGAAGTAGAATACTCGCCTGGAATTTATAATTCCAGAGTACTATGCAAATATACTTTGCTTTAGCCTCACAGGATACAATCACATTAGCATTACAGAATGTAATTCAAATGTGTCTTGATTAGGCCTCACAGGTTAAATTCCATCAATTCCTAAATTTATGTTTTATGGTCAGTCCTGTTTTGGCTGAATATTCAGCATTTTTTATGTTATTACACATTTTTTAAAAATGAGGTTAGGGTTAGGGTTAGGGTGCACGCAAAACAATGCAGGTGCACACACAATTCAGTGAAAGAGATTGCTGAACATTCTGATAAATGTATTTTACCACTATTATTTCTGTGTGGATATAGGTGAATTTATTATCTCCTCCACAGGTGACTTTTCTTTTTACTGTTTTGAGTGGATATTTTTTGTAAAGGTAGTATCAGGAATGTAATCCGTACATCATTTTGCAGTTTGGCTCTTTTGCAAAATGGAAATTCTGTTGACACAGCTGTGTTAGCTGTTTTGATTACGTGGGACTTAGTTTGCAGGAATGTGCCAAAATCAATTGAAAACAGAATTTTCAATGCTGGCACTAGTCTTCCATCTTGTGGGTGTGTATGGGTACTGCAGCATTGAAATAGTGACATTTACCAGAAGATGGCAGTAAAAGCCCACTGCTGATCTCTAATTTTAATGTTGCGCCTTTTTACCTTTGCTTTTTACGCCAGATTGCCCCTCCGACCCTTTACGAGCCACGCTCTTGCTGCAGTTCCACAATTTCGCCACAGATTTACATAGAAAAACAGCGGGGTGCTGTGCAATTTCGGCAGGGCAGCGAGGTCAGCCGCCCTACCTGAAATATTTAACGTTACTGTACAGCAGCTACGGTGGAGGTGATCAGCGAGATCTCTGCGAGAGAAAAAAAAAACTTCTTCACAAATTACAAAGAAACATGACACATTGGTGTACTTTTCTCGCTGATTACATCCACAAGCGCCATTTCATTTCAAATTTATATTATGGATCCATTTTTTTTGGTGGATACATCTTTGGCAGGGCTCTGCCCCACCTGCCCGGGTGAACCAGCCGCGCCTGATTGAGACTCTATTGAGGATACTTGTGGCTACCGTCACTGAAAACAGTTATCTGTCTACGGCAGCTATATAACACTTCTTTTCAAGCATGCGCGCTTCGGCAGCACATATACTAATATTGGAACGATACAGGGGAGATTAGCATGGCCCCTTAAATTGGAACGATACAGGGAAGATTAGCATGGATGGCCCCTGAGGTTATCAATCTTCTCTGTATCGTTCCAATTTTAGTATATGTGCTGCCGAAGCGAGCACGAATGAAAGGAAAGGACGACTGTTATATAGCTGCCATAGTAGGCTACGGTAACTGTTTTTGGTGACCGTAGCCACAAGTATCCTCAATAGAGTCTCAATATATGGGTATTTACTCTAAAAAGTTTTGCCCTTTAGGCCAGCACTTTCAAAACAGTCAGGATTTCACACAGCACAACTCTTTTAAAGTAAATCTATTCCCGGTGTTGGAGCCTTACTTTTGGAACACTTTCACCTTTCAGAAGTGGAATATTCCCAAATACATAGGGGTGATTTTGGAATATACACTCGGCATCCTGGTTCATTCTCACAGGCTCCTGTGTCGAACTAGCGAGACGTTTCTGTAGAGCCAGCTCTGCATGTAGCTAACTGCGAATGGCACATACGTCATGACGCCACACCCACCCTCTCTCAGGCCACCAGCAGCAGACTTGCATAATATCCACAATGCACCTTGAGTTACATGGGCAGAAAAAACAAAAATCAAGAAATTCATTAAAAAATTTTTTTAAAAATAACAATACATTTTTAATAACAATTTATTTACTTTTATTCACTCTAACATTTTAAAGTATGTTAGAATCACCACACTTTAGACTAAATACACATATATTGAGACTCTATTGAGGATACTTGTGGCTACCGTCACTGAAAACAGTTGTCAGCCTACGCCACCTCTATAGCGGTTCCATATTTTCATCCATTTTTTCCAGTCGGAGTCAACTGGGAGGCCCAATAGTGAAAATTTAGCTAAATTTGAGATTATCGTATTTACGCAGGCAGATGAGCACTTGCTTTCAAACCTTTCAGAAGTAGAATACTCGCCTGGAATTTATAATTCCAGAGTACTATGCAAATATACTTTGCTTTAGCCTCACAGGATACAGTCACATTAGCATTACAGAATGTAATTCAAATGTGTCTTGATTAGACCTCACAGGTTAAATTCCATCAATTCCTAAATTTATGTTTTATGGTCAGTCCTGTTTTGGCTGAATATTCACCATTTTTTATGTTATTACACATTTTTTAAAAATGAGGTTAGGGTTAGGGTTAGGGTGCACGCAAAACAACGCAGGTGCACACACAATTCAGTGAAAGAGATTGCTGAACATTCTGATAAATGTATTTTACCATTATTATTTCTGTGCGGATATAGGTGAATTTATTATCTCCTCCACAGGTGACTTTTTTTTTACTGTTTTGAGTGGATATTTTTTGTAAAGGTAGTATCAGGAATGTAATCCGTACATCATTTTGCAGTTTGGCTCTTTTGCAAAATGGAAATTCTGTTGACACGGCTGTGTTAGCTGTTTTGAGTACGTGGGACTTAGTTTGCAGGAATGTGCCAAAATCAATTGAAAACAGAGTTTTCAATGCTGGCACTAGTCTTCCATCTTGTGGGTGTGTATGGGTACTGCAGCATTGAAATAGTGACATTTACCAGAAGATGGCAGTAAAAGCCCACTGCTGATATCTAATTTTAATGTTGCGCCTTTTTACCTATGCTTTTTACGCCAGATTGCCCCTCCGACCCTTTACGAGCCACGCTCTTGCTGCAGTTCCACAATTTCGCCACAGATTTACATAGAAAAACAGCGGGGTGCTGTGCAATTTCGGCAGGGCAGCGAGGTCAGCCGCCCTACCTGAAATATTTAACGTTACTGTACAGCAGCTACGGTGGAGGTGATCAGCGAGATCTCTGTGAGATAAAAAAAAACTCTTTTTCAAAACTTCTTTACAAATTACAAAGAAACATGACACATTGGTGTACTTTTCTCGCTGATTACATCCACAAGCGCCATTTCATTTCAAATTTATATTATGGATCCATTTTTTTTGGTGGATACATCTTTGGCAGGGCTCTGCCCCACCTGCCCGGGTGAACCAGCCGCGCCTGATTGAGACTCTATTGAGGATACTTGTGGCTACCGTCACTGAAAACAGTTGTCAGACTACGCCACCACTATAGCGGTTCCATATTTTCATCCATTTTTTCCAGTCGGAGTCAACTGGTAGGCCCAATAGTGAAAATTTAGCTAAATTTGAGATTATCGTATTTACGCAGGCAGACGAGCACTTGCTTTCAAACCTTTCAGAAGTAGAATACTCGCCTGGAATTTATAATTCCAGAGTACTATGCAAATATACTTTGCTTTAGCCTCACAGGATACAATCACATTAGCATTACAGAATGTAATTCAAATGTGTCTTGATTAGACCTCACAGGTTAAATTCCATCAATTCCTAAATTTATGTTTTATGGTCAGTCCTGTTTTGGCTGAATATTCACCATTTTTTATGTTATTACACATTTTTTAAAAATGAGGTTAGGGTTAGGGTTAGGGTGCACGCAAAACAACGCAGGTGCACACACAATTCAGTGAAAGAGATTGCTGAACATTCTGATAAATGTATTTTACCATTATTATTTCTGTGTGGATATAGGTGAATTTATTATCTCCTCCACAGGTGACTTTTTTTTTTACTGTTTTGAGTGGATATTTTTTGTAAAGGTAGTATCAGGAATGTAATCCGTACATCATTTTGCAGTTTGGCTCTTTTGCAAAATGGAAATTCTGTTGACACGGCTGTGTTAGCTGTTTTGAGTACGTGGGACTTAGTTTGCAGGAATGTGCCAAAATCAATTGAAAACAGAATTTTCAATGCTGGCACTAGTCTTCCATCTTGTGGGTGTGTATGGGTACTGCAGCATTGAAATAGTGACATTTACCAGAAGATGGCAGTAAAAGCCCACTGCTGATCTCTAATTTTAATGTTGCGCCTTTTTACCTTTGCTTTTTACGCCAGATTGCCCCTCCGACCCTTTACGAGCCACGCTCTTGCTGCAGTTCCACAATTTCGCCACAGATTTACATAGAAAAACAGCGGGGTGCTGTGCAATTTCGGCAGGGCAGCGAGGTCAGCCGCCCTACCTGAAATATTTAACGTTACTGTACAGCAGCTACGGTGGAGGTGATCAGCGAGATCTCTGCGAGAGAAAAAAAACCTCTTTTTCAAAACTTCTTTACAAATTACAAAGAAACATGACACATTGGTGTACTTTTCTCGCTGATTACATCCACAAGCGCCATTTCATTTCAAATTTATATTATGGATCCATTTTTTTTGGTGGATACATCTTTGGCAGGGCTCTGCCCCACCTGCCCGGGTGAACCAGCTGCGCCTGATTGAGACTCTATTGAGGATACTTGTGGCTACCGTCACTGAAAACAGTTATCTGTCTACGGCAGCTATATAACACTTCTTTTCAAGCATGCGCGCTTCGGCAGCACATATACTAATATTGGAACGATACAGGGGAGATTAGCATGGCCCCTTAAAATTGGAACGATACAGGGAAGATTAGCATGGATGGCCCCTGAGGTTATCAATCTTCTCTGTATCGTTCCAATTTTAGTATATGTGCTGCCGAAGCGAGCACGAATGAAAGGAAAGGACGACTGTTATATAGCTGCCATAGTAGGCTACGGTAACTGTTTTTGGTGACCGTAGCCACAAGTATCCTCAATAGAGTCTCAATATATGGGTATTTACTCTAAAGAGTTTTGCCCTTTAGGCCAGCACTTTCAAAACAGTCAGGATTTCACACAGCACAACTCTTTTAAAGTAAATCTATTCTCAGTGTTGGAGCCTTACTTTTGGAACACTTTCACCTTTCAGAAGTGGAATATTCCCAAATACATAGGGGTGATTTTGGAATATACACTCGGCATCCTGGTTCATTCTCACAGGCTCCTGTGTCGAACTAGCGAGACGTTTCTGTAGAGCCAGCTCTGCATGTAGCTAACTGCGAATGGCACGTACGTCATGACGCCACACCCACCCTCTCTCAGGCCACCAGCAGCAGACTTGCATAATATCCACAATGCACCTTGAGTTACATGGGCAGAAAAAACAAAAATCAAGAAATTCATTAAAAAAAATTTTAAAAAATAACAATACATTTTTAATAACAATTTATTTACTTTTATTCACTCTAACATTTTAAAGTATGTTAGAATCACCACACTTTAGACTAAATACACATATATTGAGACTCTATTGAGGATACTTGTGGCTACCGTCACTGAAAACAGTTGTCAGACTACACCACCTCTATAGCGGTTCCATATTTTCATCCATTTTTTCCAGTCGGAGTCAACTGGTAGGCCCAATAGTGAAAATTTAGCTAAATTTGAGATTATCGTATTTACGCAGGCAGATGAGCACTTGCTTTCAAACCTTTCAGAAGTAGAATACTCGCCTGGAATTTATAATTCCAGAGTACTATGCAAATATACTTTGCTTTAGCCTCACAGGATACAATCACATTAGCATTACAGAATGTAATTCAAATGTGTCTTGATTAGGCCTCACAGGTTAAATTCCATCAATTCCTAAATTTATGTTTTATGGTCAGTCCTGTTTTGGCTGAATATTCAGCATTTTTTATGTTATTACACATTTTTTAAAAATGAGGTTAGGGTTAGGGTTAGGGTGCACGCAAAACAACGCAGGTGCACACACAATTCAGTGAAAGAGATTGCTGAACATTCTGATAAATGTATTTTACCATTATTATTTCTGTGTGGATATAGGTGAATTTATTATCTCCTCCACAGGTGACTTTTTTTTTACTGTTTTGAGTGGATATTTTTTGTAAAGGTAGTATCAGGAATGTAATCCGTACATCATTTTGCACTTTGGCTCTTTTGCAAAATGGAAATTCTGTTGACACGGCTGTGTTAGCTGTTTTGAGTATGTGGGACTTAGTTTGCAGGAATGTGCCAAAATCAATTGAAAACAGAATTTTCAATGCTGGCACTAGTCTTCCATCTTGTGGGTGTGTATGGGTACTGCAGCATTGAAATAGTGACATTTACCAGAAGATGGCAGTAAAAGCCCACTGCTGATCTCTAATTTTAATGTTGCGCCTTTTTACCTTTGCTTTTTACGCCAGATTGCCCCTCCGACCCTTTACGAGCCACGCTCTTGCTGCAGTTGCACAATTTCGCCACAGATTTACATAGAAAAACAGCGGGGTGCTGTGCAATTTCGGCAGGGCAGCGAGGTCAGCCGCCCTACCTGAAATATTTAACGTTACTGTACAGCAGCTACGGTGGAGGTGATCAGCGAGATCTCTGCGAGAGAAAAAAAAACTCTTTTTCAAAACTTCTTTACAAATTACAAAGAAACATGACACATTGGTGTACTTTTCTCGCTGATTACATCCACAAGCGCCATTTCATTTCAAATTTATATTATGGATCCATTTTTTTTGGTGGATACATCTTTGGCAGGGCTCTGCCCCACCTGCCCGGGTGAACCAGCCGCGCCTGATTGAGACTCTATTGAGGATACTTGTGGCTACCGTCACTGAAAACAGTTATCTGTCTACGGCAGCTATATAACACTTCTTTTCAAGCATGCGCGCTTCGGCAGCACATATACTAATATTGGAACGATACAGGGGAGATTAGCATGGCCCCTTAAAATTGGAACGATACAGGGAAGATTAGCATGGATGGCCCCTGAGGTTATCAATCTTCTCTGTATCGTTCCAATTTTAGTATATGTGCTGCCGAAGCGAGCACGAATGAAAGGAAAGGACGACTGTTATATAGCTGCCATAGTAGGCTACGGTAACTGTTTTTGGTGACCGTAGCCACAAGTATCCTCAATAGAGTCTCAATATATGGGTATTTACTCTAAAAAGTTTTGCCCTTTAGGCCAGCACTTTCAAAACAGTCAGGATTTCACACAGCACAACTCTTTTAAAGTAAATCTATTCCCAGGTGTTGGAGCCTTACTTTTGGAACACTTTCACCTTTCAGAAGTGGAATATTCCCAAATACATAGGGGTGATTTTGGAATATACACTCGGCATCCTGGTTCATTCTCACAGGCTCCTGTGTCGAACTAGCGAGACGTTTCTGTAGAGCCAGCTCTGCATGTAGCTAACTGCGAATGGCACATACGTCATGACGCCACACCCACCCTCTCTCAGGCCACCAGCAGCAGACTTGCATAATATCCACAATGCACCTTGAGTTACATGGGCAGAAAAAACAAAAATCAAGAAATTCATTAAAAAAAATTTTAAAAAATAACTAATAAATTTTTAATAACAATTTATTTACTTTTATTCACTCTAACATTTTAAAGTATGTTAGAATCACCACACTTTAGACTAAATACACATATATTGAGACTCTATTGAGGATACTTGTGGCTACCGTCACTGAAAACAGTTGTCAGACTACACCACCTCTATAGCGGTTCCATATTTTCATCCATTTTTTCCAGTCGGAGTCAACTGGTAGGCCCAATAGTGAAAATTTAGCTAAATTTGAGATTATCGTATTTACGCAGGCAGATGAGAACTTGCTTTCAAACCTTTCAGAAGTAGAATACTCGCCTGGAATTTATAATTCCAGAGTACTATGCAAATATACTTTGCTTTAGCCTCACAGGATACAATCACATTAGCATTACAGAATGTAATTCAAATGTGTCTTGATTAGGCCTCACAGGTTAAATTCCATCAATTCCTAAATTTATGTTTTATGGTCAGTCCTGTTTTGGCTGAATATTCAGCATTTTTTATGTTATTACACATTTTTTAAAAATGAGGTTAGGGTTAGGGTTAGGGTGCACGCAAAACAACGCAGGTGCACACACAATTCAGTGAAAGAGATTGCTGAACATTCTGATAAATGTATTTTACCATTATTATTTCTGTGTGGATATAGGTGAATTTATTATCTCCTCCACAGGTGACTTTTTTTTTACTGTTTTGAGTGGATATTTTTTGTAAAGGTAGTATCAGGAATGTAATCCGTACATCATTTTGCAGTTTGGCTCTTTTGCAAAATGGAAATTCTGTTGATACGGCTGTGTTAGCTGTTTTTAGTATGTGGGACTTAGTTTGCAGGAATGTGCCAAAATCAATTGAAAACAGAATTTTCAATGCTGGCACTAGTCTTCCATCTTGTGGGTGTGTATGGGTACTGCAGCATTGAAATAGTGACATTTACCAGAAGATGGCAGTAAAAGCCCACTGCTGATCTCTAATTTTAATGTTGCGCCTTTTTACCTTTGCTTTTTACGCCAGATTTCCCCTCCGACCCTTTACGAGCCACGCTCTTGCTGCAGTTCCACAATTTCGCCACAGATTTACATAGAAAAACAGCGGGGTGCTGTGCAATTTCGGCAGGGCAGCGAGGTCAGCCGCCCTACCTGAAATATTTAACGTTACTGTACAGCAGCTACGGTGGAGGTGATCAGCGAGATCTCTGCGAGAGAAAAAAAACCTCTTTTTCAAAACTTCTTTACAAATTACAAAGAAACATGACACATTGGTGTACTTTTCTCGCTGATTACATCCACAAGCGCCATTTCATTTCAAATTTATATTATGGATCCATTTTTTTTGGTGGATACATCTTTGGCAGGGCTCTGCCCCACCTGCCCGGGTGAACCAGCCGCGCCTGATTGAGACTCTATTGAGGATACTTGTGGCTACCGTCACTGAAAACAGTTATCTGTCTACGGCAGCTATATAACACTTCTTTTCAAGCATGCGCGCTTCGGCAGCACATATACTAATATTGGAACGATACAGGGGAGATTAGCATGGCCCCTTAAAATTGGAACGATACAGGGAAGATTAGCATGGATGGCCCCTGAGGTTATCAATCTTCTCTGTATCGTTCCAATTTTAGTATATGTGCTGCCGAAGCGAGCACGAATGAAAGGAAAGGACGACTGTTATATAGCTGCCATAGTAGGCTACGGTAACTGTTTTTGGTGACCGTAGCCACAAGTATCCTCAATAGAGTCTCAATATATGGGTATTTACTCTAAAAAGTTTTGCCCTTTAGGCCAGCACTTTCAAAACAGTCAGGATTTCACACAGCACAACTCTTTTAAAGTAAATCTATTCCCGGTGTTGGAGCCTTACTTTTGGAACACTTTCACCTTTCAGAAGTGGAATATTCCCAAATACATAGGGGTGATTTTGGAATATACACTCGGCATCCTGGTTCATTCTCACAGGCTCCTGTGTCGAACTAGCGAGACGTTTCTGTAGAGCCGGCTCTGCATGTAGCTAACTGCGAATGGCACATACGTCATGACGCCACACCCACCCTCTCTCAGGCCACCAGCAGCAGACTTGCATAATATCCACAATGCACCTTGAGTTACATGGGCAGAAAAAACAAAAATCAAGAAAAAATCATAAAAAAAATTAAAAAAAATAACAATACATTTTTAATAACAATTTATTTAGTTTTATTCACTCTAACATTTTAAAGTATGTTAGAATCACCACACTTTAGACTAAATACACATATATTGAGACTCTATTGAGGATACTTGTGGCTACCGTCACTGAAAACAGTTGTCAGACTACGCCACCTATATAGCGGTTGTCCCCCCCTTCCTTTCGTGCTCGCTTCGGCAGCACATATACTAAAATTGGAACGATACAGAGAAGATTAGCATGGCCCCTGCGCAAGGATGACCGCAAATTCGGAGCGTTCGTTTTGCCCTTTAGGCCAGCACTTTCAAAACAGTCAGGATTTCACACAGCACAACTCTTTTAAAGTAAATCTATTCTCAGTGTTGGAGCCTTACTTTTGGAACACTTTCACCTTTCAGAAGTGGAATATTCCCAAATACATAGGGGTGATTTTGGAATATACACTCGGCATCCTGGTTCATTCTCACAGGCTCCTGTGTCGAACTAGCGAGACGTTTCTGTAGAGCCGGCTCTGCATGTAGCTAACTGCGAATGGCACATACGTCATGACGCCACACCCACCCTCTCTCAGGCCACCAGCAGCAGACTTGCATAATATCCACAATGCACCTTGAGTTACATGGGCAGAAAAAACAAAAATCAAGAAAAAATCATAAAAAAAAATTTAAAAAAATAACAATACATTTTTAATAACAATTTATTTACTTTTATTCACTCTAACATTTTAAAGTATGTTAGAATCACCACACTTTAGACTAAATACACATATATTGAGACTCTATTGAGGATACTTGTGGCTACCGTCACTGAAAACAGTTGTCAGACTACGCCACCTCTATAGCGGTTCCATATTTTCATCCATTTTTTCCAGTCGGAGTCAACTGGTAGGCCCAATAGTGAGAATTTAGCTAAATTTGAGATTATTGTATTTACGCAGGCAGATGAGCACTTGCTTTCAAACCTTTCAGAAGTAGAATACTCGCCTGGAATTTATAATTCCAGAGTACTATGCAAATATACTTTGCTTTAGCCTCACAGGATACAGTCACATTAGCATTACAGAATGTAATTCAAATGTGTCTTGATTAGGCCTCACAGGTTAAATTCCATCAATTCCTAAATTTATGTTTTATGGTCAGTCCTGTTTTGGCTGAATATTCAGCATTTTTTATGTTATTACACATTTTTTAAAAATGAGGTTAGGGTTAGGGTTAGGGTGCACGCAAAACAACGCAGGTGCACACACAATTCAGTGAAAGAGATTGCTGAACATTCTGATAAATGTATTTTACCATTATTATTTCTGTGTGGATATAGGTGAATTTATTATCTCCTCCACAGGTGACTTTTTTTTTACTGTTTTGAGTGGATATTTTTTGTAAAGGTAGTATCAGGAATGTAATCCGTACATCATTTTGCAGTTTGGCTCTTTTGCAAAATGGAAATTCTGTTGACACGGCTGTGTTAGCTGTTTTGAGTACGTGGGACTTAGTTTGCAGGAATGTGCCAAAATCAATTGAAAACAGAATTTTCAATGCTGGCACTAGTCTTCCATCTTGTGGGTGTGTATGGGTACTGCAGCATTGAAATAGTGACATTTACCAGAAGATGGCAGTAAAAGCCCAGTGCTGATCTCTAATTTTAATGTTGCGCCTTTTTACCTATGCTTTTTACGCCAGATTTCCCCTCCGACCCTTTACGAGCCACGCTCTTGCTGCAGTTCCACAATTTCGCCACAGATTTACATAGAAAAACAGCGGGGTGCTGTGCAATTTCGGCAGGGCAGCGAGGTCAGCCGCCCTACCTGAAATATTTAACGTTACTGTACAGCAGCTACGGTGGAGGTGATCAGCGAGATCTCTGCGAGAGAAAAAAAAACTCTTTTTCAAACTTCTTTACAAATTACAAAGAAACATGACACATTGGTGTACTTTTCTCGCTGATTACATCCACAAGCGCCATTTCATTTCAAATTTATATTATGGATCCATTTTTTTTGGTGGATACATCTTTGGCAGGGCTCTGCCCCACCTGCCCGGGTGAACCAGCCGCGCCTGATTGAGACTCTATTGAGGATACTTGTGGCTACCGTCACTGAAAACAGTTATCTGTCTACGGCAGCTATATAACACTTCTTTTCAAGCATGCGCGCTTCGGCAGCACATATACTAATATTGGAACGATACAGGGGAGATTAGCATGGCCCCTTAAAATTGGAACGATACAGGGAAGATTAGCATGGATGGCCCCTGAGGTTATCAATCTTCTCTGTATCGTTCCAATTTTAGTATATGTGCTGCCGAAGCGAGCACGAATGAAAGGAAAGGACGACTGTTATATAGCTGCCATAGTAGGCTACGGTAACTGTTTTTGGTGACCGTAGCCACAAGTATCCTCAATAGAGTCTCAATATATGGGTATTTACTCTAAAGAGTTTTGCCCTTTAGGCCAGCACTTTCAAAACAGTCAGGATTTCACACAGCACAACTCTTTTAAAGTAAATCTATTCTCAGTGTTGGAGCCTTACTTTTGGAACACTTTCACCTTTCAGAAGTGGAATATTCCCAAATACATAGGGGTGATTTTGGAATATACACTCGGCATCCTGGTTCATTCTCACAGGCTCCTGTGTCGAACTAGCGAGACGTTTCTGTAGAGCCAGGCTCTGCATGTAGCTAACTGCGAATGGCACATACGTCATGACGCCACACCCACCCTCTCTCAGGCCACCAGCAGCAGACTTGCATAATATCCACAATGCACCTTGAGTTACATGGGCAGAAAAAACAAAAATCAAGAAATTCATTAAAAAAAATTTAAAAAAATAACAATACATTTTTAATAACAATTTATTTACTTTTATTCACTCTAACATTTTAAAGTATGTTAGAATCACCACACTTTAGACTAAATACACATATATTGAGACTCTATTGAGGATACTTGTGGCTACCGTCACTGAAAACAGTTGTCAGACTACGCCACCTCTATAGCGGTTCCATATTTTCATCCATTTTTTCCAGTCGGAGTCAACTGGTAGGCCCAATAGTGAAAATTTAGCTAAATTTGAGATTATCGTATTTACGCAGGCAGATGAGCACTTGCTTTCAAACCTTTCAGAAGTAGAATACTCGCCTGGAATTTATAATTCCAGAGTACTATGCAAATATACTTTGCTTTAGCCTCACAGGATACAATCACATTAGCATTACAGAATGTAATTCAAATGTGTCTTGATTAGGCCTCACAGGTTAAATTCCATCAATTCCTAAATTTATGTTTTATGGTCAGTCCTGTTTTGGCTGAATATTCAGCATTTTTTATGTTATTACACATTTTTTAAAAATGAGGTTAGGGTTAGGGTTAGGGTGCACGCAAAACAACGCAGGTGCACACACAATTCAGTGAAAGAGATTGCTGAACATTCTGATAAATGTATTTTACCATTATTATTTCTGTGCGGATATAGGTGAATTTATTATCTCCTCCACAGGTGACTTTTTTTTTACTGTTTTGAGTGGATATTTTTTGTAAAGGTAGTATCAGGAATGTAATCCGTACATCATTTTGCACTTTGGCTCTTTTGCAAAATGGAAATTCTGTTGACACGGCTGTGTTAGCTGTTTTGAGTACGTGGGACTTAGTTTGCAGGAATGTGCCAAAATCAATTGAAAACAGAATTTTCAATGCTGGCACTAGTCTTCCATCTTGTGGGTGTGTATGGGTACTGCAGCATTGAAATAGTGACATTTACCAGAAGATGGCAGTAAAAGCCCACTGCTGATCTCTAATTTTAATGTTGCGCCTTTTTACCTTTGCTTTTTACGCCAGATTTCCCCTCCGACCCTTTACGAGCCACGCTCTTGCTGCAGTTCCACAATTTCGCCACAGATTTACATAGAAAAACAGCGGGGTGCTGTGCAATTTCGGCAGGGCAGCGAGGTCAGCCGCCCTACCTGAAATATTTAACGTTACTGTACAGCAGCTACGGTGGATGTAATCAGCGAGATCTCTGCGAGAGAAAAAAAAACTCTTTTTCAAAACTTCTTTACAAATTACAAAGAAACATGACACATTGGTGTACTTTTCTCGCTGATTACATCCACAAGCGCCATTTCATTTCAAATTTATATTATGGATCCATTTTTTTTGGTGGATACATCTTTGGCAGGGCTCTGCCCCACCTGCCCGGGTGAACCAGCCGCGCCTGATTGAGACTCTATTGAGGATACTTGTGGCTACCGTCACTGAAAACAGTTATCTGTCTACGGCAGCTATATAACACTTCTTTTCAAGCATGCGCGCTTCGGCAGCACATATACTAATATTGGAACGATACAGGGGAGATTAGCATGGCCCCTTAAAATTGGAACGATACAGGGAAGATTAGCATGGATGGCCCCTGAGGTTATCAATCTTCTCTGTATCGTTCCAATTTTAGTATATGTGCTGCCGAAGCGAGCACGAATGAAAGGAAAGGACGACTGTTATATAGCTGCCATAGTAGGCTACGGTAACTGTTTTTGGTGACCGTAGCCACAAGTATCCTCAATAGAGTCTCAATATATGGGTATTTACTCTAAAAAGTTTTGCCCTTTAGGCCAGCACTTTCAAAACAGTCAGGATTTCACACAGCACAACTCTTTTAAAGTAAATCTATTCTCCGGTGTTGGAGCCTTACTTTTGGAACACTTTCACCTTTCAGAAGTGGAATATTCCCAAATACATAGGGGTGATTTTGGAATATACACTCGGCATCCTGGTTCATTCTCACAGGCTCCTGTGTCGAACTAGCGAGACGTTTCTGTAGAGCCAGCTCTGCATGTAGCTAACTGCGAATGGCACGTACGTCATGACGCCACACCCACCCTCTCTCAGGCCACCAGCAGCAGACTTGCATAATATCCACAATGCACCTTGAGTTACATGGGCAGAAAAAACAAAAATCAAGAAATTCATTAAAAAAAATTTTAAAAAATAACTATACATTTTTAATAACAATTTATTTACTTTTATTCACTCTAACATTTTAAAGTATGTTAGAATCACCACACTTTAGACTAAATACACATATATTGAGACTCTATTGAGGATACTTGTGGCTACCGTCACTGAAAACAGTTGTCAGCCTACGCCACCTCTATAGCGGTTCCATATTTTCATCCATTTTTTCCAGTCGGAGTCAACTGGTAGGCCCAATAGTGAAAATTTAGCTAAATTTGAGATTATCGTATTTACGCAGGCAGATGAGCACTTGCTTTCAAACCTTTCAGAAGTAGAATACTCGCCTGGAATTTATAATTCCAGAGTACTATGCAAATATACTTTGCTTTAGCCTCACAGGATACAATCACATTAGCATTACAGAATGTAATTCAAATGTGTCTTGATTAGACCTCACAGGTTAAATTCCATCAATTCCTAAATTTATGTTTTATGGTCAGTCCTGTTTTGGCTGAATATTCAGCATTTTTTATGTTATTACACATTTTTTAAAAATGAGGTTAGGGTTAGGGTTAGGGTGCACGCAAAACAACGCAGGTGCACACACAATTCAGTGAAAGAGATTGCTGAACATTCTGATAAATGTATTTTACCATTATTATTTCTGTGCGGATATAGGTGAATTTATTATCTCCTCCACAGGTGACTTTTTTTTTACTGTTTTGAGTGGATATTTTTTGTAAAGGTAGTATCAGGAATGTAATCCGTACATCATTTTGCAGTTTGGCTCTTTTGCAAAATGGAAATTCTGTTGACACGGCTGTGTTAGCTGTTTTGAGTACGTGGGACTTAGTTTGCAGGAATGTGCCAAAATCAATTGAAAACAGAATTTTCAATGCTGGCACTAGTCTTCCATCTTGTGGGTGTGTATGGGTACTGCAGCATTGAAATAGTGACATTTACCAGAAGATGGCAGTAAAAGCCCACTGCTGATATCTAATTTTAATGTTGCGCCTTTTTACCTATGCTTTTTACGCCAGATTGCCCCTCCGACCCTTTACGAGCCACGCTCTTGCTGCAGTTCCACAATTTCGCCACAGATTTACATAGAAAAACAGCGGGGTGCTGTGCAATTTCGGCAGGGCAGCGAGGTCAGCCGCCCTACCTGAAATATTTAACGTTACTGTACAGCAGCTACGGTGGAGGTGATCAGCGAGATCTCTGCGAGAGAAAAAAAAACTCTTTTTCAAAACTTCTTTACAAATTACAAAGAAACATGACACATTGGTGTACTTTTCTCGCTGATTACATCCACAAGCGCCATTTCATTTCAAATTTATATTATGGATCCATTTTTTTTGGTGGATACATCTTTGGCAGGGCTCTGCCCCACCTGCCCGGGTGAACCAGCCGCGCCTGATTGAGACTCTATTGAGGATACTTGTGGCTACCGTCACTGAAAACAGTTATCTGTCTACGGCAGCTATATAACACTTCTTTTCAAGCATGCGCGCTTCGGCAGCACATATACTAATATTGGAACGATACAGGGGAGATTAGCATGGCCCCTTAAAATTGGAACGATACAGGGAAGATTAGCATGGATGGCCCCTGAGGTTATCAATCTTCTCTGTATCGTTCCAATTTTAGTATATGTGCTGCCGAAGCGAGCACGAATGAAAGGAAAGGACGACTGTTATATAGCTGCCATAGTAGGCTACGGTAACTGTTTTTGGTGACCGTAGCCACAAGTATCCTCAATAGAGTCTCAATATATGGGTATTTACTCTAAAAAGTTTTGCCCTTTAGGCCAGCACTTTCAAAACAGTCAGGATTTCACACAGCACAACTCTTTTAAAGTAAATCTATTCCCGGTGTTGGAGCCTTACTTTTGGAACACTTTCACCTTTCAGAAGTGGAATATTCCCAAATACATAGGGGTGATTTTGGAATATACACTCGGCATCCTGGTTCATTCTCACAGGCTCCTGTGTCGAACTAGCGAGACGTTTCTGTAGAGCCGGCTCTGCATGTAGCTAACTGCGAATGGCACATACGTCATGACGCCACACCCACCCTCTCTCAGGCCACCAGCAGCAGACTTGCATAATATCCACAATGCACCTTGAGTTACATGGGCAGAAAAAACAAAAATCAAGAAAAAATCATAAAAAAAAATTTAAAAAAATAACAATACATTTTTAATAACAATTTATTTAGTTTTATTCACTCTAACATTTTAAAGTATGTTAGAATCACCACACTTTAGACTAAATACACATATATTGAGACTCTATTGAGGATACTTGTGGCTACCGTCACTGAAAACAGTTGTCAGACTACGCCACCTATATAGCGGTTGTCCCCCCCTTCCTTTCGTGCTCGCTTCGGCAGCACATATACTAAAATTGGAACGATACAGAGAAGATTAGCATGGCCCCTGCGCAAGGATGACACGCAAATTCGTGAAGCGTTCCATATTTTCATCCATTTTTTCCAGTCGGAGTCAACTGGTAGGCCCAATAGTGAAAATTTTGCTAAATTTGAGATTATCGTATTTACGCAGGCAGATGACCACTTGCTTTCAAACCTTTCAGAAGTAGAATACTCGCCTGGAATTTATAATTCCAGAGTACTATGCAAATATACTTTGCTTTAGCCTCACAGGATACAATCACATTAGCATTACAGAATGTAATTCAAATGTGTCTTGATTAGACCTCACAGGTTAAATTCCATCAATTCCTAAATTTATGTTTTATGGTCAGTCCTGTTTTGGCTGAATATTCACCATTTTTTATGTTATTACACATTTTTTAAAAATGAGGTTAGGGTTAGGGTTAGGGTGCACGCAAAACAACGCAGGTGCACACACAATTCAGTGAAAGAGATTGCTGAACATTCTGATAAATGTATTTTACCATTATTATTTCTGTGCGGATATAGGTGAATTTATTATCTCCTCCACAGGTGACTTTTTTTTTACTGTTTTGAGTGGATATTTTTTGTAAAGGTAGTATCAGGAATGTAATCCGTACATCATTTTGCAGTTTGGCTCTTTTGCAAAATGGAAATTCTGTTGACACGGCTGTGTTAGCTGTTTTGAGTACGTGGGACTTAGTTTGCAGGAATGTGCCAAAATCAATTGAAAACAGAATTTTCAATGCTGGCACTAGTCTTCCATCTTGTGGGTGTGTATGGGTACTGCAGCATTGAAATAGTGACATTTACCAGAAGATGGCAGTAAAAGCCCACTGCTGATCTCTAATTTTAATGTTGCGCCTTTTTACCTATGCTTTTTACGCCAGATTGCCCCTCCGACCCTTTACGAGCCACGCTCTTGCTGCAGTTCCACAATTTCGCCACAGATTTACATAGAAAAACAGCGGGGTGCTGTGCAATTTCGGCAGGGCAGCGAGGTCAGCCGCCCTACCTGAAATATTTAACGTTACTGTACAGCAGCTACGGTGGAGGTGATCAGCGAGATCTCTGCGAGAGAAAAAAAAACTTCTTTACAAATTACAAAGAAACATGACACATTGGTGTACTTTTCTCGCTGATTACATCCACAAGCGCCATTTCATTTCAAATTTATATTATGGATCCATTTTTTTTGGTGGATACATCTTTGGCAGGGCTCTGCCCCACCTGCCCGGGTGAACCAGCCGCGCCTGATTGAGACTCTATTGAGGATACTTGTGGCTACCGTCACTGAAAACAGTTATCTGTCTACGGCAGCTATATAACACTTCTTTTCAAGCATGCGCGCTTCGGCAGCACATATACTAATATTGGAACGATACAGGGGAGATTAGCATGGCCCCTTAAAATTGGAACGATACAGGGAAGATTAGCATGGATGGCCCCTGAGGTTATCAATCTTCTCTGTATCGTTCCAATTTTAGTATATGTGCTGCCGAAGCGAGCACGAATGAAAGGAAAGGACGACTGTTATATAGCTGCCATAGTAGGCTACGGTAACTGTTTTTGGTGACCGTAGCCACAAGTATCCTCAATAGAGTCTCAATATATGGGTATTTACTCTAAAAAGTTTTGCCCTTTAGGCCAGCACTTTCAAAACAGTCAGGATTTCACACAGCACAACTCTTTTAAAGTAAATCTATTCTTAGTGTTGGAGCCTTACTTTTGGAACACTTTCACCTTTCAGAAGTGGAATATTCCCAAATACATAGGGGTGATTTTGGAATATACACTCGGCATCCTGGTTCATTCTCACAGGCTCCTGTGTCGAACTAGCGAGACGTTTCTGTAGAGCCGGCTCTGCATGTAGCTAACTGCGAATGGCACATACGTCATGACGCCACACCCACCCTCTCTCAGGCCACCAGCAGCAGACTTGCATAATATCCACAATGCACCTTGAGTTACATGGGCAGAAAAAACAAAAATCAAGAAATTCATTAAAAAAAAATGTTAAAAATAACTACATTTTTAATAACAATTTATTTACTTTTATTCACTCTAACATTTTAAAGTATGTTAGAATCACCACACTTTAGACTAAATACACATATATTGAGACTCTATTGAGGATACTTGTGGCTACCGTCACTGAAAACAGTTGTCAGACTATAGCCACCTCTATAGCGGTTCCATATTTTCATCCATTTTTTCCAGTCGGAGTCAACTGGTAGGCCCAATAGTGAAAATTTAGCTAAATTTGAGATTATCGTATTTACGCAGGCAGATGAGCACTTGCTTTCAAACCTTTCAGAAGTAGAATACTCGCCTGGAATTTATAATTCCAGAGTACTATGCAAATATACTTTGCTTTAGCCTCACAGGATACAATCACATTAGCATTACAGAATGTAATTCAAATGTGTCTTGATTAGGACCTCACAGGTTAAATTCCATCAATTCCTAAATTTATGTTTTATGGTCAGTCCTGTTTTGGCTGAATATTCACCATTTTTTATGTTATTACACATTTTTTAAAAATGAGGTTAGGGTTAGGGTTAGGGTGCACGCAAAACAACGCAGGTGCACACACAATTCAGTGAAAGAGATTGCTGAACATTCTGATAAATGTATTTTACCATTATTATTTCTGTGCGGATATAGGTGAATTTATTATCTCCTCCACAGGTGACTTTTTTTTTACTGTTTTGAGTGGATATTTTTTGTAAAGGTAGTATCAGGAATGTAATCCGTACATCATTTTGCAGTTTGGCTCTTTTGCAAAATGGAAATTCTGTTGACACAGGCTGTGTTAGCTGTTTTGAGTACGTGGGACTTAGTTTGCAGGAATGTGCCAAAATCAATTGAAAACAGAATTTTCAATGCTGGCACTAGTCTTCCATCTTGTGGGTGTGTATGGGTACTGCAGCATTGAAATAGTGACATTTACCAGAAGATGGCAGTAAAAGCCCACTGCTGATATCTAATTTTAATGTTGCGCCTTTTTACCTATGCTTTTTACGCCAGATTGCCCCTCCGACCCTTTACGAGCCACGCTCTTGCTGCAGTTCCACAATTTCGCCACAGATTTACATAGAAAAACAGCGGGGTGCTGTGCAATTTCGGCAGGGCAGCGAGGTCAGCCGCCCTACCTGAAATATTTAACGTTACTGTACAGCAGCTACGGTGGAGGTGATCAGCGAGATCTCTGCGAGAGAAAAAAAAACTCTTTTTCAAAACTTCTTTACAAATTACAAAGAAACATGACACATTGGTGTACTTTTCTCGCTGATTACATCCACAAGCGCCATTTCATTTCAAATTTATATTATGGATCCATTTTTTTTGGTGGATACATCTTTGGCAGGGCTCTGCCCCACCTGCCCGGGTGAACCAGCCGCGCCTGATTGAGACTCTATTGAGGATACTTGTGGCTACCGTCACTGAAAACAGTTATCTGTCTACGGCAGCTATATAACACTTCTTTTCAAGCATGCGCGCTTCGGCAGCACATATACTAATATTGGAACGATACAGGGGAGATTAGCATGGCCCCTTAAAATTGGAACGATACAGGGAAGATTAGCATGGATGGCCCCTGAGGTTATCAATCTTCTCTGTATCGTTCCAATTTTAGTATATGTGCTGCCGAAGCGAGCACGAATGAAAGGAAAGGACGACTGTTATATAGCTGCCATAGTAGGCTACGGTAACTGTTTTTGGTGACCGTAGCCACAAGTATCCTCAATAGAGTCTCAATATATGGGTATTTACTCTAAAAAGTTTTGCCCTTTAGGCCAGCACTTTCAAAACAGTCAGGATTTCACACAGCACAACTCTTTTAAAGTAAATCTATTCTTAGTGTTGGAGCCTTACTTTTGGAACACTTTCACCTTTCAGAAGTGGAATATTCCCAAATACATAGGGGTGATTTTGGAATATACACTCGGCATCCTGGTTCATTCTCACAGGCTCCTGTGTCGAACTAGCGAGACGTTTCTGTAGAGCCGGCTCTGCATGTAGCTAACTGCGAATGGCACATACGTCATGACGCCACACCCACCCTCTCTCAGGCCACCAGCAGCAGACTTGCATAATATCCACAATGCACCTTGAGTTACATGGGCAGAAAAAACAAAAATCAAGAAAAAATCATAAAAAAAATTAAAAAAAATAACAATACATTTTTAATAACAATTTATTTACTTTTATTCACTCTAACATTTTAAAGTATGTTAGAATCACCACACTTTAGACTAAATACACATATATTGAGACTCTATTGAGGATACTTGTGGCTACCGTCACTGAAAACAGTTGTCAGACTACGCCACCTATATAGCGGTTGTCCCCCCCTTCCTTTCGTGCTCGCTTCGGCAGCACATATACTAAAATTGGAACGATACAGAGAAGATTAGCATGGCCCCTGCGCAAGGATGACACGCAAATTCGTGAAGCGTTCCATATTTTCATCCATTTTTTCCAGTCGGAGTCAACTGGTAGGCCCAATAGTGAAAATTTTGCTAAATTTGAGATTATCGTATTTACGCAGGCAGATGACCACTTGCTTTCAAACCTTTCAGAAGTAGAATACTCGCCTGGAATTTATAATTCCAGAGTACTATGCAAATATACTTTGCTTTAGCCTCACAGGATACAATCACATTAGCATTACAGAATGTAATTCAAATGTGTCTTGATTAGACCTCACAGGTTAAATTCCATCAATTCCTAAATTTATGTTTTATGGTCAGTCCTGTTTTGGCTGAATATTCACCATTTTTTATGTTATTACACATTTTTTAAAAATGAGGTTAGGGTTAGGGTTAGGGTGCACGCAAAACAACGCAGGTGCACACACAATTCAGTGAAAGAGATTGCTGAACATTCTGATAAATGTATTTTACCATTATTATTTCTGTGCGGATATAGGTGAATTTATTATCTCCTCCACAGGTGACTTTTTTTTTACTGTTTTGAGTGGATATTTTTTGTAAAGGTAGTATCAGGAATGTAATCCGTACATCATTTTGCAGTTTGGCTCTTTTGCAAAATGGAAATTCTGTTGACACAGCTGTGTTAGCTGTTTTGAGTACGTGGGACTTAGTTTGCAGGAATGTGCCAAAATCAATTGAAAACAGAATTTTCAATGCTGGCACTAGTCTTCCATCTTGTGGGTGTGTATGGGTACTGCAGCATTGAAATAGTGACATTTACCAGAAGATGGCAGTAAAAGCCCACTGCTGATATCTAATTTTAATGTTGCGCCTTTTTACCTATGCTTTTTACGCCAGATTGCCCCTCCGACCCTTTACGAGCCACGCTCTTGCTGCAGTTCCACAATTTCGCCACAGATTTACATAGAAAAACAGCGGGGTGCTGTGCAATTTCGGCAGGGCAGCGAGGTCAGCCGCCCTACCTGAAATATTTAACGTTACTGTACAGCAGCTACGGTGGAGGTGATCAGCGAGATCTCTGCGAGAGAAAAAAAAACTCTTTTTCAAAACTTCTTTACAAATTACAAAGAAACATGACACATTGGTGTACTTTTCTCGCTGATTACATCCACAAGCGCCATTTCATTTCAAATTTATATTATGGATCCATTTTTTTTGGTGGATACATCTTTGGCAGGGCTCTGCCCCACCTGCCCGGGTGAACCAGCCGCGCCTGATTGAGACTCTATTGAGGATACTTGTGGCTACCGTCACTGAAAACAGTTATCTGTCTACGGCAGCTATATAACACTTCTTTTCAAGCATGCGCGCTTCGGCAGCACATATACTAATATTGGAACGATACAGGGGAGATTAGCATGGCCCCTTAAAATTGGAACGATACAGGGAAGATTAGCATGGATGGCCCCTGAAGGAAGGGTAGTGTTTTTCGCGGCGGCGGCCCCCGCGCCCGTGCTCCGCCCCCACGTTTTGCCCGCCCCGCCCCTCCGGCGTCCGCCCCCGTAGCCCCGGTCTCGGCGGCGGACCCCGCGGCGGCGACCCCCCGACGCCCCGCTTATTTTCCCCCGATGTCCCGCGGCGGTCGGAACGGAACGGACGGAGGGCTCGTCAAATCTAAGGGGGGCGCCCTCGTCGTCACCCGCCGGAGTGACGTCGCCCTCCTCGGCGACGTCACCCGCCGGAGGTTTTTTTTTCCTTTTCATTTGAATAAAGGCGCGCGGCCGGCTTTTTTGCCCCCGCTTTAAAACAAAGGCGTGTAAAAGCACTGTATTCACGGTTTTGCTATTTTGCACGGTTTTGTTTGAGTTGGATTTTAACAACGAGAATTGGTAGTAATGTGCCCTTTCGAATTATGTACGCTTTTCTCCCCGATTTTAATTTTAACAACGAGAATTGGTAGTAATGTGCCCTTTCGAATTATGTACGCTTTTCTCCCCGATTTGAATTTTAACAACGAGAATTGGTAGTAATGTGCCCTTTCGAATTATGTACGCTTTTCTCCCCGATTTGAATTTTAACAACGAGAATTGGTAGTAATGTGCCCTTTCAAATTATGTACGCTTTTAGTAAAACGCTTTTCGAATTATTTCTTTCAATGAAGGAAGGAAGGAAGGAAGGAAGGAAGAGACAAGGTTTAAAGCAATCAACCAACCAAACGTTTATTATTCTATACTACAACCTGATAAAAATATGTAAAAAAATATGTAAAAATGTAAAATTAAAAATTTAAAAACACACAAAGGAACTATTTACACATACACTGCCCTTTTTTCAGTTCTCCTCACTCCTCTTTTCGGCCAGCCACAGCTCCACAGTTTTGCAGCTGTAGAGAGCACAGAAGTGCTCCCCGCGATATTGACTGTGTCCATAGTCCTTTTGCTGCGGCTGGCCACAGAGCTGGCAGATCCTAAGTCTGTGGGCCTTCCGTTTTTTCTTCTGGGGTGACGCGGGGCTCTCTTCTCTCTCTCGCTTCTCCTCTCTCTCCCACCTCTTCTTCATATTCCAGGCTGACGTCCTGGGGATCTTGCCGGCGTCCTCCGGGCCAAGCTGATCCTCTAGCATTTGGCGAGCCGTCCGCCCTCCGGGGCCCGCTTCTAAGGCACAGTAAAACTGGCCCTTGAAATATGCGTGCCCGCCGTCCAGGGTCCGCGGGTTCCCGCAGATGAGGCAGGGGTCCCCGGGCTTGCTCTGCTGATTCCCCCTTGCGCTGCGCAGCTGCTCCAAGTCCCTCTGTTTTTTTAGCCTGCGTCTGTATATTGTGCTTCTGGTGGGCACCCGTTGGGCACCAGAAACACCCGCCTCCGGCTCTGCTGCAGCTGCCGCTGGTGCTGGCTCCTCTGCTGCTGCTGCCGCTGGTGCTGGCTCCTCTGCTGCTGCTGCCTCCTCTGCTGCTGCTGCTGCCGCCGCCGCCGGCTCTGCTGCAGCTGCCGCTGGTGCTGGCTCCTCTGCTGCTGCTGCCTCCTCTGCTGCTGCTGCTGCCGCCGCCGCCGGCTCTGCTGCAGCTGCCGCTGGTGCTGGCTCCTCTGCTGCTGCTGCCTCCTCTGCTGCTGCTGCCGCCGCCGCCGGCTCTGCTGCAGCTGCCGCTGGTGCTGGCTCCTCTGCTGCTCTGCTGGCTCTGCTGCTCCTCTTAGGATAGGGAGAGCGACGGTGTACAACCCTCTTCCTACTCTGGACAGAGCAGCGTGGAGGGGAGTAGCTGGATGACGAGGAGAAGGAGGAAATGGAGGAGGAGGAGGGTGTGGGCCCTGGACAGTACTCTGACCCGGAGCTGTTAGAGTCTACAAAAATGCAATACAGAACTGTTAGTCAAGGTGACTGGAACATGTAGATAAAAATAAACAGCAATTTAACAAAGTATATTTTGTTACATACCTGAAATAGGCTCCAAATGCTTCCTCTTCATTGTAACTTTCCTTCCTGCCATTCTGTCTCAAAGGTCAGTCGGGTCTGTTCTGACTGACCTTGTGTGGTGAACCCCCTTTTCTCCCAACAGGACAGACACATGAAAGGCTTTGTCTGAAGGCGGGGGGTAGCCTAGCATTGTTTCAGGCCAATGGCCCTCTTTGGAATGTTAAAACGGCACGTCTCCTCAGGTAGCCTGGGAGCGTTAGGTAGAGACAGAATGAATGGGGCGGGGGGTAGCCGGGCATTGTTTCAGGCCGATGGCCCTCTTTTGAATGCTAAAACGGCACGTCTCCTCAGGTAGCCTGGGAGCGTTAGGTAGAGAGAGAATGAATGGGGCAGGGGGAAGCCGGGCATTGTTTCAGGCCGATGGCCCTCTTTTGAATGCTAAAACGGCACATCTCCTCAGCTAGTCTGGGAGCATTAGGTAGAGAGAGAATGAATGGGGCAGGGGGTAGCCGGGCATTGTTTCAATTAACCAATAACAGTGTTGGGTGTCATCATTAAAAAAGAAACTACATCATGTAGGTTAAAACCTCATAGAAGAGAGGCATTTGAAATAATCAGTGGCTATTTCAATAAAGAAAAACTATACATAACATATAACAATTTGAATTGCACTGCAAGGGTTGTGTTCATGTTACATTGTTTAGTAATTGTGCCAACTATCTGTATGAAAACTAGAGATAATAAATGAATCATTATACCAGATGTCAATATCATTACTGATCTGTATGGACAGTGGCAACATGTGTTCTTAAATATAGAGGAACTGTACAGCAATTTGGTGTTCTCATGTATAATTCATACACACCTACAGTCTCAGATTCAGTTTTCTAAAGCATGTGATCTAAGTTACATTTACACTTACATTTATTCATTTAGCAGACGCTTTTATCCAAAGCGACTTACATAGGTTACAGTTAAGTTAGCATTAGGTAGCCTGTGTAAAGTTTTACCTGGAGAGAGAATGAATGTGAAAAGATTTCTTGATATGTTACGTAAACTAAAAACATGTTTGCCATGATGTCAGTAAACCCTTATTATTACCACCTTGTTTTTTCAACAATTATTTCATTTTTTAAGGGGGGGAGAATAAACCTTATCTGATGGTCAAATGTAACATTGAATAAATGTAATAAACCATTCACTTTTTTGGTTGCTTACAAGTTATAAATAAGGAGAAGAGAGGTTTTTTTTTTTTTTAAAGAAAAAGAATTTATTAAAAAAAGAAACACACACACACCCACACACACACACACACACACACACACACACACACACACACACACAAACTATATAATAATTTAACTATGTACACTATTTACAGTTTCGAGTCTGCCAGCCACTGCTCCACAGTTCTCCCGTCGGTCCGGGAACAGAAGTTCTTCCCTCTGTAGCGACTGTGGCCATATTCTTTTGTCTTCGGCTGGCCACAGAGGCTGCAGAGGAAATGCTGGACCTTCCGGGGCGGCTTCAGGTGCCGTCCTTGCTCCTGGGCATGACGTTCCCTCTCCTGCTGTAGCCTGTGCCTCCAAGCTGTGGTCCGTGAAACCGTCCTAGCAGGAGAGGGGATGGCGGCTGCGGCTGGAGCAGTGGCGGCTGTGGACAAGGCACCGGCGCCTGCGCCCGCGCTGGTGGAAGGGGTGGCGCTGGTGGAAGGGGTGGCGCCGGCGCCTGCGCTGGTGGAAGGGGTGGCGCCGGCGCCTGCGCTGGTGGAAGGGGTGGCGCTGGTGGAAGGGGTGGCGCTGGTGGAAGGGGTTGCCGGGGTGGCTGAGGCTGAAGAGGAGGAGGATAGCCTGGCAGTGGCGATGATGATGTCATACAGTTCCGGGGCCAGCGGTCCTCTGATGGTGGCAGCCAGACCAGAGGCGTCCTCGGGCAGGTGGTGCTGGAGAGGCCGGTCTGGCTGCTCGGGCTGCTGCGGCAGAGTCCTCGGAGCAGGCAAGGGCTCTGCTGCTGTCAGGGGTGCGCTGGGCCCCGGAACCGCCATGACGATGGTCTCCCTCATCATCGCCTTGCTCCTCTGGTTGTGCCTGAGAAAAGCAGACACAAAAAAGTGGACATTAGTAATCAGGAACACACGTGCAGACACACACAGACACATCACGGCACAAAAAGGATCAGGTCTTACCATTGCGCAAGGGTCCGCTGATTCACATTGTACAGCTGGATGCGTGTGCTCGCCATGAGGGTGGGGGAATTCAGGACGGTGTCCCGAATCCGCCCGTAGTCCCTCATGACGGCACCCCAGCGATGAATGCGGACCCCCGCGATCACAATTGTGTCACGGCTATGCGCACGACACAGCTCCAGCATAATGGCTTCCACAAGCCTGCTGATGTTCGGAGACTGTGCCGCACCTGCCCCCCGGCCCAGGACGACGCTGCAGAGAAGAGAGAGAGAGAGAGAGAGAGAGAGAGTTAGTGAGGGTGGGTGACTGACAAAACAGGAACCCACACTGCAAAAAATAGCCCTTCAAAATAAGAAATAAAATAATTAAAACAAGGTGTTTTTTGCTAGTAATAAGTGAAAAAATCTGCCAGTGGAACTAGTGGAAATACACTTTTTCTTTCAGATTTCTTGAAAGGGATCTTAAAATTAGGTGGAAAAAAAACAAATTTTGATCCATTTTTAACTGGTATTAGGAAGTGTTTTTGTGTCATGCAGTTTAAAAACCTTCTGACTTGTTGAAAAAGGCTTGCTTAATTTGATATACCACTCAAAGTAAGATGTTTTCAAGACAGTTTCACCAAACAAGATATTGAAGATGCACCTTCTAAAAACAAGTCCTTGTAGCTCAAGGAAATTTTGCTTGTTTGGTGACCGTGTCTTATATTAAGTGTAAAGTGTCTTGAAAAGAGACAGATATGCTTGATGAGATTTACCGCTTCACGCTGTCCACTCCCGGCGTGTGAGCGCGCCGGTGGCTCGTCTTGAACCGGCCCTGGACGAGCCGGTCCTGGTGGCGTGG